>NC_134268.1:51785301-52118872 GCF_031893055.1 Leptodactylus fuscus
CTTCTATTGTTTTTGACATCTGTAAATGTAAAGTATCCCATGTGGATTTATTCGATGTAGACTGATATAAGTTTGCATCACTTTGTATAATTTCAGTCAGGATCTACTTGTTTAGTTATTTATTTACTTATGTATGTGTATTTTTTACTTTTATTAGAATCCACCCCCCCCCCCCCCCAATAAAATTCTGCTGCATTTTACAGTTCACATAAAAAATAAAAGGGTTAAAAACTTATATAAAATGTATTAAAATCGTCCAGTCAGGCTAGAGGAAAATTCGTAAATATATACAAATATAATACAAATTATAATATATATGTGCATGTGTGTATATATATATATATATATATATATATATACACACACATAATGTGTGTGTGTGTGTGTGTGTGTGTATATATCTCTCTAGAAGGCTATCCTTATATACATATATTGAGACATACCTACATAGATGTATATATGGAAGTAAAATCCATCAGATCTACTACATAATATGTTTTCACATCTCACTATACTTACAATCTTGTCTTATCTGTATAGTAATATATATATATATATATATATATATATATATATATATATATATATATATATATATATATATATATATATGAATTCTCCACAGATCTGATCCATTCTTGTATTACACGTGTTATAATAGAGTATTATATGTGGGCTGTGTAATACATGTAGGCAGTGTTGATGCCTATGTAGGGTATAACAATACCGGGAGATATCGGCGGATCCCCGACCACAGCCGCTGACAGCACCGGACCGGACCCTCCAGTTTACTACGCCGGTGGCGCATTTGAAGTAACTTGCGCCATTTCCGTAGACTCCGGATTCCCAATCTGCGGCTGTGACACTAGTGCGCCATATTAGCTCAGGCTGAGAGGACGGAGCGCGGGGTAATCTCAGTGCTGTATTGTACAGGACTATGAAGGATATCTGTAGTAGGAGATACTTGTACATATGTCTTTGTTATTATATTATGGAGCAGTTGTGTCTCCATCCACATCCCAGTCCACGTATAAGAGCCGAGCACTGAGAACTCCACAACCCTGAGGAGAAATACATCATCTCTATTTAACTCTTTAACGACCCAGCGATTTTCAGTCTTAAGTATTTGTCATTTTTTTTCCTTAAAAACTTTCTCATCCTTGTATTCCAGGACACATAACAAGTTGTTCAGGCAGGAGAACACAATTTTATACGGTTTTTGGTTTTTTGGCCTTAAAATATAGTATAACATTACTTTTTCAGTCAGTATAAATATGGATGTGCCAAGTTTACAATCAATAAAATATCAATTTTCTAAATTAAATTAATTTTTTTTTTTTTTGAATAATCGTTTTTTTGTGTCCTCATATTCTAAATATTGTACGGTAATGCGACATTTAACATTGTCGTAACTGTGTTTTTCCAAAAACTAGCAAAAATTTTTTTTTTTTTTATTAAACAATATTCACGTTGTGGGTTAAATAGCATAATAATGTTATAGTTTGGGTCAGATTGGGCAATACTATTTGTATATACTTGTAAAAAACATAATAAGACATTTTTAAATTGCTTCTTATTTCAGAATGGTATTTTAAAAATATTTTAAATTTTTTTTTAAATCACTTTTGAATTTAATTTTAGTCACATTTGGGGATTTGTATTGTGCCTGTCTGTGTAAAAATTTGCCTAGGTCATAGGTGCATTAAGGTACATTAAGATGGAGGAAAATGGCGCTGAATTTGGTGTGGAATCTGTGTCAGATTCAGCGCTGAAAAAAGCCTCCCCTTAACTTCAATGGGTTCCTTTTGCTGCTGAGGGCTCGTTCACATCTGCGCCCAGTCTCCGTTCTGCTGGTTTCCGTTTCCTGCACAAAACAGGACAGGAGACGGAAACCTGCAGACATTTTTCAATTCCATTCATTTGAATGGGTTTGAAGAGTCTCCGGCTGTGAGCGCTGGTGAGCGTTTTATGCTCTCTGCGGCAAAACCGTTTTTTTTTTTTTTACCGGACACAGAGTCAGACATGCAGTACTCTGTGTTTGGTTTAAAAAAAAACGGTTTCACCGCGGAGAGCTCAAAACGCTCACCAGCGCTCATGGCCGGACTCAGCATGACATGTTTCTGTCTTCTGCCGGCAGAAGACAGAAACCTAATGCGGAGTGCCGAACGCTGGTGTGAACCCAGCGTAAGATGGGAGATTTGGCGGCAATTGTTATGCCCCTGGCTGCCTTGACAACCTATCAGCAACTTATGATCGTATCTGGGAGGGAAACAATGACATAGCGAGGGGAGCCCCCTACCTCTGTCTAACCACTTGCTTTGGACACTTTAGAGTTTGATTCTGGCAACTGCTTCGGCTTCTTCTTGAGGGTGCATACGCTGCAAGATCACCATTGCAAAAATGTTCATCAGGAAGTATTAACATGCTTCCATCCATGACGTGCATTTTTGTTATGGGTCTTTAAGGGGTTAAACCAGTCAGGTCGAACTGCAACCTTTACAGTTTTTTACTCTACCAGATTTAATTCCGCTGCTGGTGCGAGAATTATTCCAAGACTCCGGCTTCTTAGTAATTGTGGCGCATCTTGGGACGTGCAGTGCTCCAGAATAACAATTTGTGCCACCAAGAGTTGGCTGACAGGAGTTATAATAAGCCAACGTGCCACTTCTATGCCAGTCTCCTGGTAGGTAGGTATTATAATAAATTCCCCTCGCTTCTTTTGTAGAGATTGTAAAACAAAATATCACAAATTTCAGTTGTTTAGTGGTGTGTTTTTTGTTTTTTTTTAATACACACCTTTGGTGGAATTTTTTTTTGTTAAAACATAGGTAAAATGCTAGAAAGCAGTATACAGAGAGCTCACTGCATAGGCAACTGGTGGTAATGTTTTAAACAAAAAAAAAAAAGTTTTTGACATCAAAACCAGTAGACTGAAAAAAAAGAAGCAATTTATAAGTTCTCACTGTTTATGATCCACCAAAACTTCATCAGAAAACCTGCATACGTATTATTACATAAAACAATACCATATCTGCCGTGTAATAATGCCATGGCCCCCAAAATGCTTTACAATAGCGCCCCACGTTGTGGAAATAAAGTGTTTTGGCCTGCTGTGGAAACACAGTAGAAAAAAAATGCAGTGTTTTACAGAATATAGTGAATAAAATTCTGCTTAATCTCATCCACACTTGGTGGAAAAAAGAGATACGGAAAAGCTGTCAATTTTAGCTGCGGAAAGTGTTGTCCTTATAGAATTAATAAGGGAAGGAAAACTTCAGAGAAAAATGCTGCAAAAATGCAATGTTTTTTTGTTTTTTTTCCCTGCAGTGTTTTTTTAGCTGTTTTTCGTCACATGGGGCTTTAGCCTTAAAGTAACATCTGATTGGATTGATTGTTTATTGATAATTAATTATAAGGCCAAAATCTCACAAAGTATAGAGAAGCAACTTATACCGTACTGTAGAAGCTCAGGAAATAATATGGAGGTATTCAAGGGAGAATATAATGTCTTATGGAGCTGTCAGCACACGGAGTGCATATAGATCACACCTGGGGGACTCCTGTTTTCTTCTGTACATGGTTCATGTATGTAATATGTTCATTATTAACAGATATTACTTATTACTATTAGATCACATTCACCTTAATGAAACACAGCGGATAAAATGCTGTATTTTGCAGTACCACCATAGTGAATGCAATTTTATTTAATCTCAACTGTATATTGCGGACAAAAAAATGTTGCAGAAAACACGGTTTTCAAAAATGTGTGTGTTTTAAAAAACCCCGCAGCATCTTAACTTTAATGCTACATATTTTCCATAGGTTTATAAGGGAAGGCAAGAATGCAAAACGCAGCAAAGAAGCAGTGAAAAATGTGTTAGGCCGGGGTCCCACGGGACGTAAACGCCGCGATTTGCGCTGCTGGAAAAATTGCGGCGTTGTATAGTGCAAGCAAAGGGGATGGGATTCATGCGAATCCCATGGCCACTTGTGGAAAAAAAAAACGCAGTACGGACATGCTGTGATTTGCAAAGCCGTTGCGGCTTTGCAAATCGCAGCATGTCAATTATATCTACGGAAACGCCGCCGGCTTTCCCTTAGATATAATGTTAAGAGAAAGTCCGCAGAGGAAAACTCTGTGAACTTTCTCTTAAAAGCGCTGCGGAAAGAACCGCAATGTGTTCACGCAGCAGTTCTTCTCGCAGCGCTTTAGTGCTGCAGAAACGGCCCGTGGGACCTTAGCCTTACTGTGTTTTCTCCATAGAGTTTTAGAAGCTTCACATGGGGCAGTTTGTTGCAGGTTTCGCAATATAATGTGAAATAATGAGTCCAATATGGAATGTGGAAAAATGGAATAAATTTTTTCACTGCTGATTTGCCTCCACTTAAGACCCTTTTTCATGGATCCCTTATAAACTTTAGGAGGGGTTCACACTACCGTTGGTGACCGTCAGTAATGTCTGTTGCTATTGTCTGTTACAAGATTTGGGCACTAGCTGAACCATCACAAATCCTTTACAATTTCCATTGATTTCAATGGGATTTTTATCTGGTCTCCGTTAGTGTCTGTTATACACCCAATCTGTCAATCTTTTGCGGACAAAAAAATCCTACATGCAGGACTAAAAAAACAGATTCATGACAGACGTCAGGTGTCAGTTATTTTTTCCCATTGAAGTCTATGGGTAATGGACTTATAACGGACAGTGAGTGATAACTAACAGTTACTGTCCATTATTTTGTGCCTGTTTTGTTTCTGCACATGCTCAGAAAGCAGAAACAAACAACCTCAAAAACAGACAGTAGGAAAAACTGACACTCACTGATGGTAACAGATGCTAATGTGTCCATTAAATGAATCAGTTAGAAAACGGACATATTAACATCAGTCAGTGTCCATTAATGTCAGTTACGATAGGGGTGCATTTTCGGACACCTTCATAACAGAATCCGACAGTAGTGTGAGCCCTGCCTGAGTCTATTGAAAATGGACAGATGTAGGACATGTTCTGTTTTCTGATGGTCTGTTAGAACGGACTGTCAGAAAACCAGACACGTGAATGGACACATTGGGGCATGTGTATTAATACTGTCGAACTTTGCACTGTCTAAAACTATGAATCCTGTTCGTATTTTTAGACATATTTATAAATCTGTTTTCCTGACCATCATAAATCTGTCTCACTGTCCGACACGCCAAAATTCTGGCACACTTTCTCATGCATCAAAATTCTGGCTCATTTTTCCGAAGCGTCTAAAAATCTGTCTACATTGTGGCAAAAAAAAAAATCTAACTTCATTTCACTAAAAGTTTGTCTCCATTGCTTGTGGCCCAAAATTCTGACTTAATCTTTAAATAAGTTTACACAATTTTAAACTGGGTCTGCTTTGTATGAGAAAATCTGCGCCATGTTCGGGTTTTTTTTTTTTGCCATTTTTGACCTTGGTGTGAATACAGCCTAACTTTCAGTTCCTGGGCTGCATTTCAAAATTTTTATAAGGGGCTCCTGCCCACCCTGTACCACTTATAGCACTGCTGCTGGTGTAGCTATTGGGCCCCATCATTCATAACATAAATATGGTGTTCTGGGCTATATAAAAATGTCTTTTTTACACATCTCTAATTTCTATTATCCCCCTCTATTTGATCATTGTCCGCGTGACAGTGTTTTACATAGAAATGCCTGAGGTTTATGACCATGATAATATCAGATTAGAATAAACAGTTTCTGCTAGGTATATACACATTTCATCAGGTTGTCAGAAGGTCTCTGAGCTTTCCCATTGGCGTCTTGTTACATCTTTCTTCTTCAATTGTGTTCTGAAAAAAATGATATAAGAGTTAATCTGCCAGTGATACATCTGGTGTAAATGTGACGGTGAAAGATCCACGAAACTGGAATTCTGCTCTTGTTACTTCTGACTTTTAGTAGAATTGTGGCTTTTTGGTAGATGTCCTCACATAAATAGGCTAAAAAAGTCTGCAACTATAAAGTCCAATAACACTCAATAATAATTATTGGTACAGATCAGCAGATCACTGGTTAATTCATGTAATGTTACACATAAAACATCCAGGCAGAAAGTGATGTAGTGAGATATACAATAGGAAATAAAAAAAAGAATATATTACATTAAAATGTTTATACAACTTCACACCTATCATTGTATACAGGCAAAGGTATTATTGGGAATTGCAGATTATATTATCTATCTATCTATCTATCTTCTTGTATCTATCTATCTATCTCTCTCATATCTATCTATCTATCTATCTATCTATCTATCTATCTATCTATCTATCTATCAATCTTCTTGTATCTATCTATCTATCTATCTATCTATCTATCTATCTATCTTCTTCTGTCTATCTATCACCTATCTATCTATCTATCTATCTATCTATCTATCTATCTATCTATCTATCTATCTATCTATCTTCTTGTATCTATCTATCTATCTATCTATCTATTTATTTATCTATCACCTATCTATCTATGTATCTATCTATCTTCTTGTATCTATCTATCTATCTATCTATCTATCTATCTATCACCTATCTATCTATCTATCTATCTATCTATCTATCTATCTATCTATCTATCTATCTATCTATCCTATTCCTCATGTAGTAACAACTAATAACTTTTCTATATCTTGATCCTTGCAGTATTCAGTGTGGCTATGGTGGAGAAAGTCCAGCGCCCTCTGGTGACCAACCTTGTGCACAGCAGAGAAGAATCTCCGGGGGGCTCTGAGAAAGGTTCACAACTTTCTTTGGGTAAAGGAAAATTAGAAGAAACAAAGGCCGGAGGAAGTAACATGGGAGGTCGTCCAGCTGCTGCCAATGCTGCCCGTGAGAGAAACCGGGTGCAAACTCTGCGGCATGCTTTCCTAGAACTACAGAGGACATTACCGTCTGTGCCTCCAGACACAAAACTCTCCAAATTGGATGTTCTTATACTTGCCACCACCTACATTGCACATCTTACCCGTAGTCTTCAGGAAGAAGATGAGAACAGTCACAGCCATCAGTCTTCAACTCCCAGTAACTCGGGCAATATCAGTCCAGACCTTCTAGGGACTCTTCACAGTGGCGATGGATACTTACATCCTGTCAAGGTATAGCAATTATATTTACATGCTAGATATGAAATCCATTAGCTTTTATACTCTGGATTATTCAAATCCAATGCCACAAGGAATAGTATTAGGTTTCAAGTTTTATTATTTTGCATCTATGACATGAAGGTCAATATTTGCAAGTCGTCTAATCCTCAACCATGAGCGACCTATCGGGTATGTTAAAACATGGTGTTTTTTTTAGCATTTCAGCCTTTTGTACCAATTTTTTTCTCTTTTAAAAAAACTAATAAAATGGTAGAATTATCCAAAAACAACATTATAAGAAACTTGTTAATATATGAAAATGCTCCACTCTACTTATTGGCCGTATTCGTCCTTAACCTCTCTCTCCTAAATTACTCACTGACTTATTCTGAATTCACTGCTAAATCCATCTTAGTCTCCCAAGATGGACTGTCAACTCATTTGAATATGAATAAGGGATGGGGGAGTTGCTGGTTGGAAGAAAAGCAAAAACAAAGGTTGATGCAGCTACTAATATGCTTTTTATCTTAGCCCAGGTGCTTTGTTTACATCAATACTGTTCAGTACAGAATGTCCTTGTGTTGCTGCAGGTATAAACAAACTAGGGAGCAGAGTAACCTGTTTCTCCATGTGTTGTCTATGAGATACACAGCAGCTAGTAGAAAGCTAAGAATCAGAGATGGGGCTTGCTGAGGGGAAAAGTGATAAAATCGTAAGATAACAGTTAGAGATAGTTTTATTCCGTACACACACACACACACACACACACACACACACACACACACACAGCAGCTAATCCTATCCTATAACCCCCACCTATCAAATATTTCTGGCCTATCCTAAAGATAGGTCATACAAGGGGAGTTCATTGTATTCTCGGTATTGGTGCGATTTAATAATGATTTTTTGGACAAAGAGGAAAATTAATTTTTAGGGCGGGTTCACACCTGCGCCCCGGTCTTCGCTTTCAGGTTTCCGTCTTCTGCCCAAGAAACTGAACAGGAGACGGAAACCGGCAGTCACTTTTCAAAAGTGTCCGTCTGTGAGCGTTTTGTGGTCTCTGTGGCAAAACCTTTTTTTTTTTTTAACCAAACACAAAGTCAGACATGCAGGACTTTGTGTCCGGTTAAAAAAAAATGGTTTCAACGCAGAGACCACAAAACGTTCACGGGCGGACACTGTCTGCCGGGTTTCTGTATGCTGTCGTGAGAAGACGGAAACCTGAAAGCGGAGACCAGGGAGCAGATGTGAACCCACCCTTACAGGGTATTGAAAAATTAGTTTCCAGATTAAATCAATGGGAGCGTGTACGGCCCGCAAAGGCTCCCGCGGCGTAGACGTGCCACATCACGCAGCACGTTACACCGTGTGAACCCTCCCTTAGAGTGCATGGCCAGGCTGAGCGTAGTTAAAAGTGCATGAAAACAGCATTGGAAAAAAATGCAGTTTGATATGTTTTATTTTACAGATTAAACACGTGATATGAATGTGTTTTGCCTGTAAAATATGCAAGCACATCGAAAAGCACATACAGTTTTTATATAGCTTTAACTGCACCCAACCTGATCATCTGAATGCATCCATTGGCTAAGGTCCCACATTTACAGTTCCAACAATGTGAATGGGATTTCATTTCATCTCATCCACATGTTGCTGTGGAAAAAAAGCTGTGTAAAATCTCAGCTTGTTATTTTTTTGCAGAATTATGTATATATGGGGGGGATACATTTAGATGAAAATGCTGCAAAAACTCAGTGAAAAACATAGCTGGAAAAAAAATGCAACAAGTGTTCTTCCACACCCACACAAGACCAGGAAGACACAAAGGGACGGACAGTGGGGAACAGAAGGAAGGACCCTGAAAACCTCTTTAATAACTGACTTACTAGACTATGTAACAACCTGACAATGTAAGAACTTATATGCAGTGATGATTTATTATAGGAAGTTGCTCTTTCCATTGCTAGTGCTGCTGAGTAACCACCAAATCAATAGAAACACCAAAAAGCTTTAAAAGTTTGTATTTTTTTCCAGAAATGGCCCATGAGATCTCGACTTTATATCGGAGCCACTGGGCAGTTCCTCCATCAAGCTTCAGGATCAGAGGGCCTAGACCAAGATGAGAACATCCAAAGACCAACATGCTGAGGCTGGGACTTTACACTGTGCTGAAAAATTTGCTTTTATTCACTTCTCATCTTCTGCATTTGGAAGTTTCTGCATGAATCACATTCTGCCTGAAAGGACATCTCAAAGTGAAGAACAAAACTTACCGAACTATAGAGATTCAGCAACTGAATGAATGAATGAAAGTACAAATCTTCTGACACATAAATACGTCTATGGGAGGGTTAATCTATTCATACTAGCTAGATGTGATTAGAAAATATATCAAAGAGGCAACATTAACATGGAGCACTTCTAATATAAAAGTAATTCTGTATATTTGTGTTAAAAATGATTGTCTGTTAGATTCACATGTTTTTATTACACAAGAAGGGTAAAGTTTCCTGGATTCTCAACAGTTGATGCTCCCCATTCTTCCCTCTGCTCCTGAGTGATGTTGCGGATGGATGCTACAGCCATTACTCAAGAATAAAGGGGAAGTGTCGTGGAGCGTTCAGTGCAGCAAACATAAAAAAAATTACAACTAAGCAATGCCCAAAGGACACTTGTGGTCATGGTGCAAAGGCTATTAAAACAGCTTTGTGACCATTCACAAAGGTAGGTTTTACACCACACCTTTACATGCTAGTTTCGAAGCATGCTCATTCTGTTATGGGAGACCAGACTGTTGTGTAAATCACGTTGCAGAAAGAATAAAATGGTATGATCCATCTTGGTGCAGTTTCAGCACTAAAAACAGTGCTGAAACTGTGGCAGGCAGACACACACATGTCAGTGCTGTAACCCACACCAGGTCAAAAAACTGAGACTCTAGCTTAGATTTTTCCAACATGAATTTCCACTTTGTGAACATACCATTAACGCACCAGGGTGAAATCTGCGGTGAATTCAAAATCTGCATGAAATGCGTGTAGATTTTGCTGATGATCTAAGATACCAGGAATCCCTGAGTCCATGTGGGTCTAATGGGCCACACTATATATAGTACAGGATAGTAGAAACATGGGGGGGCCGGGACTCCTAACATCATAGATCACTATGATGCAAGGAGTCCAGGCAGTGGTGTAACTAAAGTCTTGTGGGCCCCAGTGTAATCTTTTATCCGGGGCCCCCTACCTCTTCCCTACAGTGAATTCTTAATAGTGATGGTTATGGATGATAAGGAGTTGAATCCTCCTTAGTGTGGTTAGGGTAATATGTGGATTTCCTTGGTTTATGGGCCAGATGGAAGCTGCAATCTCAATACTGATGCCAGTACTTATGGGCCCCCTAAGGCTCCTGGACCCAGTGCGACTGCACCCCCTCAAGTTACACCTCTGAGCCCAGTTCTCCGGACTGTATGTGCCCACGTGCCGGAGGTCTTAGTCTCCATTTTCCTTATGCTCAGGGCACACATTGAGCACCTTTCACTGTCTTACCGATTCTTGCAGTATATCTTTCATTACATTTCCGGATTAGTGAACTATCTCGCCTCTACACGCTATGTGCATAGAGAAAATATTTTTTAAAAATTTCTGCTTGTAAAAAAAAAAAGTATGTTCATTGTGTTGTATAGTGACCTGTATGCTTTTCTTGTGCAAAGGATGTGATATAATAATAATCTATCTATGTGTAAATTTCAATATTGTGTGCGTCCACATGTTTATACGTGCCATACCGCTTGTCCATGACACACTTCCCTTGGCTTCTACTGCTATGTTAAATCTTCTTGAGAAGCTTTTGGCATTATTTACATTATGCTTTTAAGGAATTTCGTCTATTTAAGAGAATGGAGTTGTCATGCCTGGCTGGAAGGCTATGCTCTTTCAGTGAAAACATTTGCACTAAATGCATGTGACAATGGGCAAACAGTTTGTCATGTTAAGTGGGCTGTCAGATCACGGACAATAGTCCTCATTTATTGAAAGTGATTCTCAGCCACTGGGAGTTTCTCTTTTTTATTTGTGCTAGAGCCAAACATTATAGGAAATATGTGAAAAAAAATGTTCTATTGTTTTGAAGTTGTTAAACAAATCCTGTATCAGGACACATTTTCCCACTAGGTATACGCTGTTGACAAGTGGATTTAGAGGGTACTATGTATAACTACATTTACTAAAGGTGAATTGAGTTAACTCTATCATTTCCAGAACAGACTGGGTTTTCGATTGGTTTAATATAAATAAATGATAAATGATTATGCTGGAAAGTTGTTGTATCATGAATGGATTCTACTACGAGGTACATGTCTATAGCTCAGAATATGGATATGACTGATAAGGTCTGCTTACATGTGTAGTGGGAGATCTTAGGGCTAGTTCACACGTAGGGCTAGTTCACAGCAGGGTCATGACGCCATGACCCTGCTGCGTACTCTGCCTTACGGATACTAGATCTGATCTGATGAAGGTCGACAATGACCGAAACGTTATGCTCATTTATTGATCTAGTACTCTCCTTATGCTTGTCAAATCAATCCGTGGCGCTAATGTACCAAAAATTAATGTACTAAAAATAAAAATTTGTTTCACCCTTTCACCTATTTACGGTGTGCAGCAGCATTTGTTTACATTGTGCATGAGTCGCAGGACTCTCTTGACTGCTAGCACCCATATCCTTTATAGTTATTTAGTGTGCGGTTCCTCTGACATCTATATATTACCAGCGACATAGTGTCTTGTATCAATTACACTATGGGTCTGTAAATTTCAGCATGTTACAGCAGCATAGTAATACAGATACAGGATAATACACAGTAATATATTACAGATGTAGGCACACATATGCTGAGAAGATATACTAGGAGTCCATAGCAGCTAAGGAACAGAAGAAGAAAGAAGGAAGACTTCATAATCATTATTAGTTATTAGTTCTCTGTGCGGAGTGATCTTTGCTTGGACTGATGTAGATTATACAGCCTGGTCGCGGTTGGAAGGAAGGACCTGCGATAGCTCCTTCTCACACTTGGGGTGAAGCAGACGGTCACTTACAGTGCTGCCAAGTCCCATCAAGGTCCCATACATGGGGTGGGATTTGTTCTCCCGCATGGAGGTCACCACAGACAGTATCCTTCTGTCACCCACCACCTGTACTGGGTCCAAGGGGCTCCCCAGGACAGATCTGGCCCTCCTGATCAGCCTGTCAAGTCTATTTCTGTCCCTGGTTGATATACTGCTCCCCCAGCAGGCCACACCGAAAAAGATGGCTGAAGCAACCACAGAGTTGAAGAAGGCCTTAAGAAGTGTCCCCTGGACTCTGAAGGCCCTCAGCCTCCTGAGCAGGTAGAGTCTGCTGTGACCCTTTCTGTGCCGCACCGCCAGGTGATCAGCCCAGTCTAGTTTATTATTGAGGAGCACACCCAGATACTTATAGGTCCTGACTATCTCATGTCGCATGTCCCTTGGATCTCCACCGGGGTCGGAGCACTTCTCCGTTTACTAAAGTCATAGATAACAATACTGCTAGGAGTTCCACTCCCAGCATAAAGTTCAAATCTGGCTAACACACAGACAGAGTTTCACGGGTGAAATACGGTCATGTGCTGCTACCCTTATTTTACAAAAAAAATAAAGTCCTCACATGGCTAGAAGGAAATAGGAAACATAAAAAGTTATGGTTCTTGGAAGATTGCTCTGTAACAACAACAAAAAAAGTATTTGGAGAAAAACTAATAATACAATAAAAATCCTCCAAATATTGGATATTACCACAATGATAAAACAGGCTAACATACTATATATGCTCCACGAACAGCATTGCAAAATTTATAGTGCAAACAATCATCCAGTAATACCGGTAGCAGTTTTTTGTCCCCATAACGAGTGAATTAAAGTTAATCAATAAATTCTAAGGGTATCACAATGGTACCAAAGAAAAATATATCACTTTCCAAACAAAGTAAACCTTCAATCAGCTATGTAGACAGGAAAATAATAAAGTTACAGCGCCAGGAATACAAGAATAACAAAAATTAAAAGGATGTTGGATCACTAAAGGAAACCTGTTTTTTCCACCATAAACTATCCCCATCACATGCAGGATGAAGTTCTTACCTTTCCATTGGTGTCCACTATAATATTTCTGTTGCGCCAAAGCGAAGTCATGAATATTTGAAAGCATAAAAAGTCATATGTACCTAAAGTAGCCATGTGGGTGGGAAGAAGAAATGAGAGATGTCGGTCATGCCCAGGTAGAGTGACTAGACTGAAGCTGTGCACTGTGACTACATAGGGTCCATTCACACAGATTTTTTTTTGGCGAGGATTTCGGCGCTGAATCCGTGTCAGAATCCATGTGGAAAAAACGGCTCCCCATAGAGTTCCATGGGTTTTTCTAGCTTTTTTTTCTGTTAGTGGATTTTTTCTGCTAACAGAAAAAAAGCTTCATTCGGGCTAGTTCACACATTAATTACGTGTGGCTTATTTTGATCCTGAAAAAAAACGCTTCCAAATTGCCGCGCTTTTTGGAGCTTTTTTTTGGAGCGTTTTTTTGTAAAACGCCAGGCGGTTTTCCCTACCCGTAAAGTGAATGGGTTGCAAAAAACTGCGACGTGTTTCTTTGAAAAAAAAAAGCGCGGAAAAAAAAGCGTGTTTTTTGCCTCCCATTGACTTCTATTACTTTTTTCAGGTGGAAAATGCCTGAGGAAAGGTCATGTCGCTTCTTTTTTGCCCTAGCGGAAAAAAACGCGAGCGGAAAAAAAAAAGCTAGCCCTCTACATAGACCACCATCCTATGGAGGCGGATTATGAGGTGAAATCTGCTGTCAAAATCCACTTCCTTGTCCCTGTGTGAATTAGCCCTTCAGGCGTATTCCGCCTGAAAAAAACCAACGCAGTCAATGGGAGATGGAAAATCCACATGGAATTGGCAAAAATCCACGTGGAATTGACAAATTTGCTAAGGGTCCATTCACATGGAGGAAAATGGTGAGAAATTTGGTGTGAAATTTCAGCGCTGAATAAAACGCCTCTCTTCAATGGGTTCCTTTTTCTGCTAGCAGAAATTCCACACCAAATTCCTCACCATTTTCCAGCATGTGTATGGACCCTTAGGATATTTTGTATATGACATTTTTATGCTTTCAAAAATATATAACTTCACTGCAACAGAAAGATTACCGAGGGGCAGCAATAGAAAGGTCATTACTTAATACTGGACTCATCTGTCAGTGACAGAAGGTTGAAAAAAAATTCAAAAAACCCCATACTCACCTGTCCCCGATGCTCTGGCGTCTCCCACCATGGTGCAATCCTGCTGCTCCAGTGTTTCCTTCTAGCGGAAGTGCCCACCGCACATGATCCCATTGTTTGTTTGTTTTTTTGCTGTTGTATCAGGGGGTGTTTGGGGAACATTTTCACCGTATACTTTATTACTATATCTAACTTCCTTTTAGAATACAGGCTGTAAAGTTCTCACTAACAATGCCCTAAGTATTTCTAGGTAATGTCTGTCCCATACACCTTCATATGGCTGTATCTCTGGTTTTGTACAACCTAGAAAATTAGTTTTGGCATTTCATGAAACTGAGATTCTCATACCTCCCAAACGTCCCGATTTCCGTGGGACATTCATGGTGACATGTCCAGCGGTCCCGGTTGGAGGGAGGTATATCCCTATTTCAACTCAGATCTGCGTCTGGAGGATGCAGATCTGAGTTGAATACATACGCGGCTAAAGCAAGGAGCTGTCACAGCTCAGCTCCTTGCTTTGCCACTGCACTCCGTCTAGTGGCTGTGTAGGCGTGATGTGATGACAGAAGAAACAGCTCCCAGAAAAAGCTCCTGAGTGGTCAGGGTTTTGAGGCGATTAATGGGAGCCAATCAGTTCTTTTTTTCCGGGAGCCGTTTCAGGCGGATTCGCCTCGCGTCATCTGCCTGAAGACACTCCCTCCCGACTAGGCCCATTCATTTGGGCCTAATCTGAAACGGAGTGTGCAAATGGATGCCGGTGCACTCTGCAGCAATGCAGGTACAATGACGTAAGTCATGAGCACCTGCAGTTAGAAGAAGAAGGAGGACGCTTTTTTGTGGAGCCTACTGTGGAGTATATAATACCAGTGTCGTAACTACCAGGGTAGCATGGGTAGCGGCTGCCACAGGGCTCGGGACTTTAGGGGCCTGGCGACAGCCGCTACCGCTGCGTTTTTTTCCCCATTACCGGCTGGAGTTACTCAACCACTGAAGCACGTAGGGCGGCGCTGTATAGTAAGAACACCTGTTGCTTAAATGTCTTTATGTTAAATATTAGTGAATTATTTTGTGTATGCTCTGCAGAGCGCCGTATCGGCTTTGCCCATTTCGAAGATGGCCGCCGCTGAAATAGACGCTCTGGTTCGCCAACATCTCTATGGTTGCATTAGTATAGTCGCTCTGGACTGAACGCAGCTCTATGGTTGTAGTGATAAGAAGCGGAGCTGGGAGGCCTCGCCCGGTCTCTTTCGTGCTGAGCTGAGCAGCAGGTAGGACGTGATTGGAGCTGCGGTCACCATTATGGGGCTTGTGTGCACGTGGTGGCTGCGATCCGGGGGATTTCTGGGTGTAGCTAGCTGTATACTGTAGGGAGGGTGTATGTGTAATATCTTATATTATATTACAGAATGTATTGTTTTAAATCACTGCTAGTTTTCAGCGTTAGTAATCAGTATATGACGGTTGTACAGCTGATGTGTGTGTATAACACATATTTATATATATATACCGCTGTGGATTTTTATACAGAAAACCATATTATGGCGGCAGTAAAGTGGAAGAGATTTACAACCTCACATTTACACAATACAAAATCTGTGCCAAAGGCAAGTAGCAGTGAGGATTTTCCATCTGCAGACGGTTTATTCCTTGGATTCTTCACAATGCAATACCTAGAGCGAGATCTATGGCCAGGCATGTAATTCCTCCTCTAAGGCCTGCCGACTGCTCAGAAACCTATGAGGATATGGCAGAAGTCTCTCTAATAATTATAGAAATAAAGGGACCTGTAATGTTAGAAGTTGCAGCTTTTATACTATAACAATACTTGGCATCAAAGATATCTTGATCTATGACCTTAGTGCAACTTCTACCGGCCATGTGCCTAATGTTGGGTTCATGGTTCTGTCACAGGGAGGCACAATACACGTGGCCCTAGTGGTGTGACCTTGCTGTCTTGGCCCTGATATAGACATTTACTTGACCAGTCATCACTTAGTTTTCTAAATGTAAGATTTTCTGATCAATAGTTCCTGCTTGAAAACCACATTCTCCCTGATGTCTTCATAAATCATGTCTGACACTTGGAGTCTTCTAGATAATAAATTGGTCGTCTTAAAGGTCATTTGGTCAGACTTTGGTCTTTATTCTGTAGGTGACTCTGACCTGATGTTTCTTTACTGGTGAATCTGTAGATGTGTTTATAGAGCTAAGATGTCTCCAGGGATAGTTACTTTAGAGCATGATGACGCTTAATCGATATCCCTGTAGAGTCGCTGTGCCTGGACACCATGCAGGGGTCACTTTGTAACCTTAGGCCATTCATCATGGTTGACACTTGGTCAGTAAATATACACAGGTGCCTGATTTGTGAACATATAAGGCACTATAGGCTGCTAAGGGTATATTGTATAGTGTATGCTGTAACAAATTCTACAGTAGTGTGTAGTCACCAGAATACGCACAGAACATGGGCAAAGCTGCAGCATCACGCCAGGATTTTGAAGTGAAAGGAATTGTCCATAAGTTATACAACTTTCCAATATATTTCTATATCCATTCCTCCTGGGTTTTCTAGCACTCTCCCTGATGACATTGTTTGCCTCCACTTCCTCATAGTCCTGGTCGGGGTATGGTTACTACACTTGTCTCAGGTTGGGCGCTACTTCCTGGGTTATACATTGTGTTTGGCTACTCGTTTAGTATATTTTACTGCTGGTAATGATGATTCTGTATATGCCGTTTACCCATCAGATATAATCTGTGGTGATGCTTTATAAGAACTGATGCCAGCATGCTCCTGGGTAGAAATCCCACTACACAAATAAGCATTGAATCCATTTGGAATGTCTATTATACAAGAATGTGGATTATTTTTGGAGAGGGATAGATTCTTTACTCTTAAAGCCCTCAGTTTTATTAACTTCTCACTTTGTATGTTTTTTACAGTGGACTTCCATGGTGACAGAAGACTTCAGCATTCACGTAAGTCAATATACTTTTTACTTCTAGAAGATGTTGGGAATGGTTTAGAATTATGGATTTTATTGGGTATTGGCTCAGCAGCTGCTTCTCCGCACTTGTACTACGCACAACACAGGACTGCAAGCAATTTGCTGTGTGCCCTATGTACTGCAGCTCCATGGGAGTGATGTCAGGCCACTTTGGCCCAGTTCACATCTGCGTTCAGGTTTCCATATGAGGAGTCTGCTTGGGGACCCCTGAACGGAAAACCTTTCCACATAAAAAAAAAAAAAAGCGGTTACCTATGGAAACCTACAGACACCATAGACTATAATAGGGTCCATGTGATTTCCACACACACAAAAATTTGAGTGAGAATTGCTGCTTGCAGGACTTTTCTCTCCACATATTTAATGCGGATAGGGGAATGGAATGGCCCAAACGCAGATGTGAACCAGGCCTCAGAGCATGGAGCAAACTACATCTGGTCCTGTGTGTAGTATGGGTACCAGAAGTGGTTCAGTATGTTTGTAAAGTTGTGTAATTGAAAGAATGTCGTCTTCCAATGGTGGTTCCTGTACCTCTACCATATATTAGGGCTCACATACTCTATGCAGTACTGAACAGGGTCCATTGTGTACTCTGCATGCAGAGAGATTATATCATAGAAATAATCCTTGTAGGGAAATTCTATGGAGAATATATCCTAATCCACCAAACAACCTGCCTATAAAGGTACAATACTGAAGCTCTGACCATAATACAATGGTTTAAGAGAAATGTGAACATGACTGCTGGGGCCGTCACTGACTGAGTACTGGACTGCTTTGCACCCCAGTTTTGAATGCAGTGGCAGGATAGCCGATGCATGGTGCTCTATTGAATGGGCATGTGCAGTGTTTTGGGTATTTTCAGGCGCTCCTTTGAAGTTAATGGAGCACATACCGTCTGCCCACTCTATTCCAAACTCTTGCTCGGTGTAGGTTTCAGCTGTGGTGGGCCCTGTGCCTCAATAAGGGTAACTTGCTCTGATTGGAATACCCTTTTAATGTTTGCAGCATTGATTTGGTTTACAGCCTTCTCACTCAATGATGATTCATATATGCCGTTTACCCATCTGACTGGTAAATGTTGACACTTTATATATCTGAGGAGTGAGCACTTGCATTGCTAGAATTAAACATGGCCCTGTTGTCTTATTGTGATACTTATTATATTTTATTTTTTTCTCCCCCTTCTTAGGTAAGTGCCTGGAAAATAAGTTGCAGAAATGAAGACTTTGGGTGATGCCTACAGAAGCACAAGATGCACAATGAGCAGGCACGTGAAGAAAATGGGCTGCATGGTAGAGTTGCAGATGATGTTGCAGTCCATTTGGTAGAGGTGGGGAACAATGCTGATTCAGACTTAGAGCCATATATGTCTGGTGAGCCTCCTCTTATAACACAGCCAGAACTGAATGACTTGGTCCAGGTTTTGTGTTTGTCAAAAGCAAACGCAGAGTTACTGGCTTCAAGAATGGCATTTGCTATCTCTTTGTACAAAGGTCTGTCTTTTGAAGCCACCAAGGTGACTTAAAGGGGAGGGCTGGGGTAAAATTTAAAATCCTACACTAATCTATACACCCTCTCCCCACCTACTTTCTAAATTTAATAATTAAACAGAAAATGTATATTTGCTGATATCCCTGCCCACACGTGTGAAAAAGAGCCGGAGTCTCGACTTTGCGCTGAAGCTGACACTCCATCTCTACTGCCCAAGAGTGGGAGCCAGAAGTAGCTGCCTGTGCAGTAGAGATGGAGTGAAGGCTACAGCACAGTGCTGGGACTACAGCGTGCTGCGGGCAGAATCACAAAGGAGACGGAGCTGAAGGATGCCTGAACAGGAGGAGAAGTAAGTATAATGGAGTAGAGGGGTAGGCTGAGTTAGTTGGGAAGGGCTAGCATGATTGGAAAAGTGTGCTCAAGGCTACTGGGATCCATCAATGCTAGTGGACTATTGCTGGACACTAATAGGAGGGATGCACCAGACATGAGTACAAAAATAAAATCAGCAAAATGCATTTTTTTTTCCCCCCCTCCATTTGGCCTGGTAACATTTACAGGCTACATAATCAGTATTCTCAGTTTCTAAGTGAGAGACTATCCGAAATAGCTTGAATAGCTTTATCTTAATTGCCTGAAACTTTCAAGGAAGGAAATATTTTGTAAAAATTTGTATTCATTGTATGTGTTTCTTTAAAATAAAGCTGATCTTCATGAAAACCTCTGGATTCCTGTATTGCTTATAAGCTGAATGCCTGTAACTGACTGAGTCATGCAGAAAAGTAAAGTAAATACTTTATTGTAGATATTAGAACAGCTTGGACAATGTTTTTCAAAACATACCACTTTCTAACAATCATAAATGTTATATTTGCATAAGATATAAAAGTCAGATTCCATAATATAAATTTATAGGGGCATAACAATTAAAGAGGACCTTTCATCAAATCGGGCACAGGCAGTTCTATATACTGCTGGAAAGTTGACAGTGCGCTGAATTCAGCGCACTGTCGGTTTTCCCGATCTGTGGCCCGGGTAAATCGTTATTGGTACTGTAGCACTTTACAGTCAGAAGGGCGTTTCTGACACTTAGGCGCTGCTGGGCAGAAGGGCGTCCCTGGCTATCGCGCTGTACTGTGGAGCAGGGAGGAACGCCCCCTCCCTCTGCTCACACAGCTCATCCATAGATGAGTATTATCAGGAGAGGGAGGGGGGAGTTGCTCCCCGCTCACACTCTACAGCGCGATAGGTGCTGCTGGGCAGAAGGGTGTCCTTGGCTAAGTGTGAGAAACGCCCTTCTGACTGTAAAGCGCTACAGTACCGGGACTGATAGCGCTTTACCCGGGGCACAGATCGGGAAAGCCGATAGTGCGCTGAATTCAGCGCACTGTCAGCTTTCCAGCAGTATATAGAACTGCCTGTGCCCGATCTGATGAAAGGTCCTCTTTAAAGTTGCTTTAAGTTTTCTATATGTGGACATTAAGGCCCCATGCACATGCAAAAATCCAGCCTGTTTACTGACTGGATTTCAAAGCCCAAACCCAGTCAGGAGTTCCTGACTTCAATGTCTTGTACTGTACGTGGTAAGGGACAGTAGTAGGCTTGTGAGGAGACAGGAACGCCTATCATCATAGATTAGTGATGAAAGGTTTCCTGGATTCTCTGGTGGCCTAAGGATGACTTGTACAGTCTACCTGTTACAGTTGCACGTGAATTCACTTCTGTGCTACACTTGCACTGGTTTAACTTGGCAGCAGTTTGCCTTTTTATTATTGGCTGTTGTGTATAGACTTGAGGTGCCAAGGTATAGGTTGGGAAACTTGCTCTTCCCTGTTGCTATTTGGAGTAGTAGGGTAGAGAAGGGGTACTGCCTAGGGTTCAGACAGCATAACCTATAAATGATAAGCAGTTCAACACAAAAACACACTTCACAACTGGCATACTAAACAGGCAGTGAGTTAACCTTTAAAAATTGAACAGATTGGTCTTAAAATGACCATAACCTCATTCACACCTGCACATTTTGGTTTAGTATTTTTTTTATTTTTTAACTTCAGTGTTAAGACAAAAACAGAAGTGGATGTGAGACACAAAAGAGGTTCAAGACTTCTCCTGGTTTATGGTAATATACAGCTGGGCTTGCCTATTTCTCGATTTGGTCTCTTGCATATTCTATTCATTGGATGATTAATAAAATTGATGTGAAGAGCTACACTTTATACTTTTTTTTTTTTTTGGCAATAACCTTTAATTCACTATGAGATCAACCAAAAGAGATTAAAAATTTCTCCTTAAACACAAGTGAATACATTGGCATTCAGGTATTTAAGTAAACCATACCATATTTCATATACTGTAGTAATACAGTGAACAGAAGGGAAGACCATGTTCTAAAGTAAAACCAAAGCAAGAAATAGTCTGAGAAATTACAAGTTTACATTGCCATTGAATTCAGCAAGATGGAGTGATGTTGCAGGGCCATAGGTGAATACATACTGCCTCAGTTGTTGTTGGTATTCTCTTAGGTATTTATCTCTCTGCTGTAAACTGTTCTCATCTGTGAGCTCAAGTGGAAAGAGCGGATTCTGAGGAATGCCAAGCACACAGCTTCCTGGAAAAAATACAATTACAGTGGTCAAACATGTAACAAATTCTTTACTTCCATGCAAAATTGCACTGTGCTATTTTTTAAATGTAGGTGGTGATCCACATATAGGGATCACCATCTACATTTTTTTTCCTATCAGTGTGTCTTTGAAGTATGGGAGGAAATCGTGCAAACATTGGGAGAACATACAAACTCCTTGCAGATGATGTTACTGGCAGGATTTGAACCCAGGACACCAGCGCCCTATGTACTATTTATACTGTTCCTATGTCTTCCATTGCTACCCTTCTGTCTTTCAAAATGTGCATAAACCCCCTTCACCAAAGTCCATGGTAATTGATCATAAGACACCATGCACACAACAGTGTATTTCTGATGTGGGGCCAAGTTTGCAGTGTTATCCAAGTGCATTGATCTATGGATGCTTCAGATTCTCTCCCTATTCCTTGAGACAGAGCAGGATAGGACCTGCTCTATAATCATCCAGGTCATCAGAATGGAATGGATCTGAAACCTCCATAGAGGGGAATGTATTTGGATGTCACTCGAGTAGATTCCCCTGCAAACGCTGCCCCACATTGGGTGTACACGTGTTCGTGGGGTTGAAGTCTTCAACTAAGTGAACATGATATTTTTCCTTATGAGAGTTGTGTTTTAGGCTAAGGATATACATTGTGGAAATGCAGGTAAAGACACTTGTTTGATTACTATTTAGTGGCATTTTTCTTCATTTTTCTCACCCCATATACCGTAAGTCTCTGGAGAAAAACAGCATTTTTTTTTTCTTACTCATTGACTTTGCTGTTACTATGTAGGTGCACAATTTCATATATATATATATATATATATATATATACACACACTGTCTGCATTTCCAACAGTGCGCCATATGAATACATGAAAAACTAACAGTGCTGACAATACATCGACTAGCAGTATGATAGAGGTAACTTTACCATATTTCAATGTAAGTGAGGCTTCAAATAATAAAATGGCTACCACAGCATCTTCTTCTGCCACCACTGTTCGTAAACTTAACTTTGCATGTGCTTCTGACATTGCAGACCTAGGATATAGTTCAATAGAAGAGTATATGAGAAACTTAACTCAATGAGTAGTTACATTAGGCTGGTTTCACACTAGTGCTGTAATGTCCTTTGTTCTGATCTGTCAGGCTAAGTTCACATCTTCATTGCAGAAACTGGCAAACTTCGTCAGAGAGAAGTTATGGACGGTGGTTTTCTCTACTACTTTCCATTTGAAAATGGCTGGCACTGCAGACCCATTATATTCAATGGAGTCCACTGGTGTCTGTGTGTAACTGCTTCTTTAGTGGGCTGGCTCTCATTGGGGACCACAATGCTAGTGTGAACCAGAACAATGGAAATTAAATTAAAAACTTCCAGTATGACTGATATGTAGGATACTTTTTTTTTGTTTTGTTTTTTTAATCCATTATTGAGTGCAATGTTAAAATAATAATGGAAGCTCCCTTACAGCTGCCTTCAGAATTTTTTTTTTTTCAATTTTTTTTTTAACCACTTCTGGACCACTGCCCATTGGGTTTTTATATCCAGAGAGTGGTTGTCTAATTCTGCAAGGATGTACTGGTATGTCTGTGAAAATGCTGAAATGAGGAGCTCCCATAGACAAGGCAGGGAAGGTTTATTACTGTCCCTGCCTTCCCAGTCACAGCTATGGGTGCTGCCATGAAGCGGCTCCCCTCTGACCTGGCAGTCATATGATCCACCTTCACCATATCCAATTCTTTGCATCCTTTAATAGGCACTACTCATCCCAGCACAGTAGGAATATTTTCTTTAGCCCGCTCTATTCTTTAACAATTTGTGCATTTAGTTTCAGCATGTAATATGCTAATTAAGCTTTCTACAGTCAGATGCTAATCTGATTTTGATGACCTATTCTAAACATAGGTTATTAATATTATTTGCCTGAGGGAAAAAAGTTGTACTCATAAGTTACCACAGTGTCTGTGCCCAGCAGTATTAGTTGTGTTTGGTTTTTTTTTTTTAAATGTAGATTGTGAGTCCCATTTAGGGATCACAATGTACATTTTTTTTCCCTCCCCCTATCATGTCTTTGTAGAATGGGAGGAACTCCACCCTAACATGGGGAGAACATACAAACTCCTTGCAGATGTTATTCTTGGCAAGATTCCAACCCAGGACTCCAGCGCTGCAAGGCTGCAGTGCTAACCACTGAGCCACCGTGTTGCCCCCTGTGCCCAGCAGTATTAGTGTTTAGTATATCTTAGGCCCGGTTCACATCTGCATTCGTGTTTCCATTTGGGGAGTCCACTTGGGGACCCCCTAATCCCCGAAAGGAAACATCTGCATAAGAAAGCGGTTACATAAGGAAACCCTCTGACACAATAGACTATAATGGGGTCCATGTGGTTTCCGCTCGGTTTCCGTACAAAAAATTTGGAGGGAATTCAGGCGGATATGGGAACAGAATGGCCCGAACGCAGATGTGAATCGGGCCGTAAACATTTATTATTTTAGTATTTTTATTTTTTTAATTGGCTCTGTATCAGAATCCCCACACCATCGTCCTTAATCTCTGAGTAAGTTCCATTCCAGGCTTTGATTTACAAATACTAATGCAGGACACTGACCAAAAGTATGACAGTGGCCTATGCCTGGGTTCACATGCTGCAGCAATTTATATATTTGGCTGTGAAATACTCGTATATGAACTGTATATCAAGTCTTACAGATGTCTCAGTGCAGTTGTTGATATTTTCGATCCATAGGAATCCGTTCTGACTCTACGACTTGCCAAATAATAACTATGCAGAAGTGTTTCTGCTTTGGTGCTGTATGTTACTTGTATATTCTTTGCATATGCAATAAGCTGGAGAGGTAGAAAAAAAGTGTTACAATTTGAAGAAAAAGGTTTTTATTGCAGGTTTTGCTGCAGGTTTTCAACTCCTAGCCAAGAATGACTTCAGAAGGAATGGGATATATAAATGACAGGCTTATACTTGTCCCTTTTGATAAATCCACTCCTGGCTTTGGCTCAAAACAATTTAAAATCTGCAACAAAAAACTTTTTTTATTTTATTTATTTTTTTTGCATATTGTGAGCCAAAGTCAGGAATGGCTTGGAAAGGAAAGTAAAATATATAGGAAGCTCTCAGATGTTTCACTTTTATTAAGCCCACTCCTGACTTTAGCTGCTTTAAAAAAACAAACAAACAAACAGAAAAACCTGCAACAATAAATGCTGCATTTCCACAATGTGGGGCCTAAATAAGACAAAAACTTAGCTGTATCAGTTTCCATTACAGAGGGCTCAACAGCTCTTCTAACAGGTCTGTCTGAGACCCCATGCACTTGACCATTTATTTCTTGGTTGTCCTGCCCATTTATTTTAACAAATAAGGGTAAGTTCACACGTAGTTTTTTGGTCAGGGTTTTGAGGCTGTAATCACCTCAAAACCCTGACCAAAAAGATGGCTCCCATTGAAATCAATGGGAGCTGCTCAGGTGCTTTTTCCGGGAGCCATTTCTTTCGGTTCCCGGAAAAAAGTGAGGTGTTCATTCTTCAGGCCGAGTCCCCACGTGATTTAGCCTGAAGAAACTCCCTCTTCTGGATTAGGCCCAT
Source organism: Leptodactylus fuscus (assembly GCF_031893055.1). Classification (NCBI taxonomy): domain Eukaryota; kingdom Metazoa; phylum Chordata; class Amphibia; order Anura; family Leptodactylidae; genus Leptodactylus; species Leptodactylus fuscus. The sequence goes on from NC_134268.1 coordinate 51,810,452, forward strand.
TCATTGGGCCTAATCCGGAGCAGAGCGCGCGGCTGGATGCGGGGGCAGTGCACCGGCTTTCAGTTGCGGCAACCCCACTTTTGAATTGGAACCTGAGGGGGCCTCCGCCTCAGATTCAAAAAAACTACGTGTGAACTTACCCTAACACCATGAACTATTTAAAGGGGTATTCCCACGTCCCATACTCACCCGTCTTCGTTTCTGTGAATTCTTCTGTCTTCCGGCTTTATTGCGTCATTGGTGGGCGGGGTCACATATGCAAAGCCAAGCCGCGAGATGCCGCTGGCCCTGCGTGCGCGCTCATAGACCAGTCTAGCCTTCACAATGCGAATACAGACCCGACAAGGCTAGACTGGTCTATGAGCGTGCACGCAGGGCCGGCGGCATCTCGCCGCTTGGCTGTGCATATGTGACCGCAGAGCGGAATAACAGCATCGCTTCTGCCGCTGCTGGCTTCATGCAGGGCAGAAGCATAGCGATGTTGCTGGCTTCACCTGTGCCGGCGTCTAACTGTCCCCAGCATGACTCATGAGCAGCTAGGTCAGTGCTGTGGCCACAAAAAAATGAATAAAGTAATATAGTGGACAAACAAAGCAGTTTTGCTGAAGCAATGTATTTAGGAAAAGTCTTACATTCACATTAACAAGCAGTATAGATAGGATCCTTGTGATGGGACAACCCCTTTAAGTCATTGGGTACTATTCACACCTCTGTTTTACAACAGATATGTGTGTGTGTCTATTCTGGAAAGCTAAGTGCTATTTTTTTTTTTTTCTACAAATGCCATATCGGAATAGCCTTTAGAAAAGCTATTCTTCTCCTACCTTTGTTATTCTGTTCCTGAGATATTTCTTATTTCTTCCTTATGCAAATGAGTCTTGTTCATTCCCTGTGCTCCCTGAAGACTCTCCAGCAATGCCTCTCTCTTCTTCTACCAACACGTCATGAGCTGGCAGAGCCAACTGTGCATGTCAGTTTGGCCATTTTCCTGTGGCTGAACGGATGCTCGTGTAAGAGGCCACAGGAATATGGCCGAACGGACAGCTGCTGATGCGGCAGAGAGGCGTTGCTGGTGAGTCTTCGGTGCTCACAGGGGATGCCCCTTTCTTTTTTTCTTAAATGTAGATTGTGAGCCCCATGTAGGGATCACAATGCACAATTATTATTTTTTTTCCCCCCTATCAGTATGTCTTTGGGAGGAAATCCACACAAACACGGAGAGAACATACAAACTCCTTGCAGATGTTGTTCCTGGCGGGATTCGAACTCAGGACTCCAGCACTGCAAGGCTGCAGGGCTAACCACTGAACCACTGTGTTGCTGGGGACTCCCCTTACTTCAATTTATTCAAACCTCTCCTTGCTGCATTCATGTAACTGTGGGAAAAAGGATCTCCCATTGTAGCAACTGGTGGGTTTCCCAATAGTCAGACCCCCCACAATTTAGTAGATTGGTGATTATTGTTTTTAGCTGGAATAATCCTTTTATATTGTAATTTCAAGAACCAATATATCACACCCACTATTACTATCATTATAAACTTTTATATACTAACCTCTTCAAAGTCTTGGGTTGTAAAATGTTGGGCCGCTAGACAGAGAGGTGCTTCTGGGCATATGGCTCTTTTCAGACTATGCTGTATGAGCGAGGCATCTGGATACGTGTGAGACATCTGACTGCAGTATATTAATGTTCCAAATGCATCAATGAGATGTGATGGTATAGCACTTAGATCCTGTTAAATATATAAAGACCTTAGGAAAAAAAGGGGCATTAAACAAACCTGTGAAAAATGTTTTTAGATTTCAGGCAAAACCTGTATGACATGTCATAGTATTGTGTTAACCCAGGAAGTACTGTACACTACAATACAGCAGACGTCAAGAGAATATAACACTGAACCCTAACCCGTGGCCATCCCACTAATACTATACTACACGTATCGATGTTGAATGGTGCCGGAGTCATGTAGCAGCTGGAAGTCACAGGATGGACGCCACTGAAAATCAGCATCTCCTAAGGCACAGAACAGTAAGTCACTCACCATCTGACCTATAAAGGTGGGGTCCCTGGTATTAGACTTCTTGGAAGATAAATCTGCATATGACCAGAAATTGCATTGAACAGAAATGAATATCTGCTGATCAATGTCTTCACCATATTTCTTTCCAGGTATGAAGACAGCGGTGTTCCTGCTATCTAAAACTTTAGAGAAACATATAGTACAGAATGATCAGATGGGAATGAAAAGAACCAATAGTGAAACAAGCAAAAAAAAGAGAGAGACATGGATAGAAGAGTAAGAGGCAGCAATCACAAATTAACCCATTGTCTATGGATACTCAAATTAACTCCATTTAGCCTGTGGTCACATGCCCAATGTCTTGAGGGTATGTTTCTCCAGCGACATCTATATCTTGTTCTGGAACACCTTCTCCCTGTATCTTCTTCCAGCGAGGGGGTCAAACTTTTAGGCATGCGCAGTCGGCTCTGTGCTTGCCTGCGACCATTTTCTTGTGGCCACTTACCTCAGCTTACTGTGTAAGTGGCCACAAAAAAATGGCTACGGGCATGTGCAGTCGGCTCTGCCCAAGGCCCGATGGCAGAGCCGACTGTGCATGCGTAGAAGTTTGACCACCAGCTCTGGAAGAAGATGCAGGGAGAGGTCGTTCCAGAACAAGATAGAGGCGTTGCTGGAGAGTTCTCTCACAGCATTGGGGACCCCCCAGTGTTACAAGAGAACTCATTTGCATACCGAAGAAAACCGGGATTTCTACCGAACGGCTGTGCAGAGAAGACATCTATAGGAAGGATAAGAATAGCCTTTCTTAAGGCTATTCCTATGTGTTAGTCAGAAATAAATAAATAAATTAATGATAGGATCCCTTTAAAATGCGGCATAAAGTTGCCCTTTAGTAGCACTGTCCAGTTTGCTCCCCCTAGTGGCAGCTTTATACTTATGTATCAAAGTAAGAACCTAGTTACAATACAGCATAATATTTATCCAAGTACAGGGGCATTTATTCCTGTAATAACAATTAGGAGAATAATACTTTAATGTTATTACTCCACCAATATAATACAGTACCTGAAAGTAAAAGATCTAGTTTATCTTTTTTATACATGTTGATATCCCCGATAAAGCACACTCCACCTTTGGCCATTAGAGCACTCCCAGCATGGATAATGGCAGTGCCTGTTCCAAGTTCATCTTTAGTTACTGTAGCAAATATATCATTGAAATGTGTATGGCAGACGCCACGTGGAACAAGACAAGTACTGTATCTCATCAGTCTGAAAAGCAAATGCGATCTAGTCATTGAGACATGAAATCTAAAGTAGTCGTGAACTAACTAAACTTCTGTCCTCCTTCTGTCTTCTACAGTATGAAAAATCAGATTAATACTAGCATGTAAATATACACTTTAAAACTTCATACTTACAGGGCCAACATGTACAAGTAAAGATACAGTGTAAAGTATTGGCAGCTTTAGCTTCTAAAAATTAGAAATAAAAGAGGAGCCAAATTTCTGACTCCCATAGGTGATATACAAGCCACTGATCAAAACCATCTCTAAAGAAGAAGAGCAAAGTTTCTTGAGCAGTGCCTCTGTTATCTCTGGATATAAATCCAGAGCTAATTGCAACTCACCCCTCATTCACATCTGTGTTGCTATTCTGTCCGGGGGGAGTCCGCATGGGGACCCCCAAATGGAATACTGAACACAACTGCAAGTGTTGTGCTGTGAAAGCACACGGACCCCATAGACTATAATGGGGTCTGTGTGCTTGCCGCGAACTGCCTGCACGAATCATGCGGACAGGAAAGTAGATTGTGAACTACTTTCTTGTCCACATGATCCCTGCGGAGATCTGGCAGCAAGCACACAGACCCCATTATAGTCTATGGGGCCATGTGCTTTCACTGGCACACTACTTGCAGTTGCAGTTGCATTTGGTTTTCTGTTTGGGGGGGGGGGGTCCTCATGCGGACTCCCCCGGATGGAATACCAACACAGATGTGAATGAGGCCTTAGAAAGAAGCATCAGCATGCTGCTAGAAACCAGGAAGTGGAGGGGAGGGGAGACAGGAGGTCAGCTGAAATCATTAGATGGAAAAACCTCTTTTTACTATTTAAATGGATTTTCCCATCTCATTGCTTTGATATGCCATCATGTTTTGATCAGTGGAGGTCTGACTGCAGGGACACTCACTTTCCTGAGAATAAATGGGGGACATACTAAAAAGAATGAAGAAAAAGAATAAAGAAAAAGAATGAACATTATTACCAATGGGGAAAGATGTAAAAAAGATTTTCTGAGCTTTCTAGGTTTAAAAGAACTGGAATGAACAGAATATATCTGTAGTGTATAGTAGAATGAACATATATTCCATAGAAACAGATGTATAACACTTTTCCTGTGCTAGATACACCAGGAATGAACAGGATATATCTGTAGTCTATAGTGGAATGAACATATATTCTATAGAAACAGATGTATAACACTTTTCCAGTGCTAGATACACCAGAAATGAACAGGACATATCTGTAGTGTATAGTGGAATGAACATATATTCCATAGATACAGATGTATAACACTTTTCCTGTGCTAGATACACCAGGAATGAACAGGATATATCTATAGTCTATAGTGGAATGAACATATATTCCATAGAAACAGATGTATAATACTTTTCCAGTGCTAGATACACCAGGAATGAACAGGATATATCTGTAGTCTATAGTGGAATGAACATATATTCCATAGAAACAGATGTATAATACTTTTCCTGCGCTAGATACACCAGGAATGAACAGGATATATCTGTAGTCTATAGTGGAATGAACATATATTCCATAGAAACAGATGTATAACACTTTTCCAGTGGTAGATACACAAATTTTGTTTCTATGGAATATATGTTCATTCCACTATACACTACAGATATATCCTGTTCATTCCTGGTGTATCTAGCACAGGAAAAGTGTTATTCATCTGTTTCTATGGAATATATGTTCATTCCACTATAGACTACAGATATATCCTGTTCATTCCTGGTGTATCTAGCACAGGAAAAGTGTTATACATCTGTATCTATGGAATATATGTTCATTCCACTATACACTACAGATATCCTGTTCATTCCTGGTGTATCTAGCACAGGAAAAGTGTTATACATCTGTTTCTATGGAATATATGTTCATTCCACTATACACTGCAGATATGATCTGTTCATTCCTGGTGTATCTAGCATAGGAAAAGTGGTATACATCTGTTTCTATGGAATATATGTTCATTCTACTAGAGACTACAGATATATCCTGTTCATTCCTGGTGTATCTAGCATAGGAAAAGTGGTATACATCTGTTTCTATGGAATATATGATCATTCCACTATACACTACAGATATATCCTGTTCATTCCAGTTCTTTTAAAACTAGAAAGCTCACTAAATCTTTATTTTACATCTTTCCCCATTGGTAATAATGTTCATTCTTTTTCTTTATTCTTTTTCTTCATTCTTTTTAGTATGTCCCAATAAATGATCCTCAATGTTGTTTACTGCTCAGCAGGTGACCACAATCCATCACTGTGCAGGTAAAAACAGTAATACACTGCAATAGATGAAGAAGATTCCAGCACTTTGGCTCCCACCAATCAGAAAGTGATGACTCATCCTAGTGATATGAAGCAAGCACTGTGATCATAATAATTTCCTTTATTTCATACCGCTTTCTTGTAGGAATATCTCCTCTGTTGGGATCTGCTGTTACATCACAACTACTGTGTGGACCAGATATTAGTTACCATACAATAGTAAAGGATTGCATAGAGAGACTGACTTCTGGTATGTTCAGAAGGTCAGACTGCAAATCACAAACACAACAGGGAACTCAAGCAGAGCAGATATTACAACAGGTAAGAAAATGTCTTGGACTGCTTTTTACCAATTGTTAGGAGTGCTTCTTTAAAGGAGTTCTCTGGGCTAAAGTATTGATGATAGTTTAGGACGCCAAGCATCCCCACTGATCAGCTATTCTCAGCAGCTCATTTACAGAGAATGGAGAAGGAAATAGACAACTCCGTTATCTGTGAAGTGGCCACACCTGGTTACTGCAGATCAGCTCCTACGTATTCACTAAAATAACACTACACAAAGGACATTACACTACACAGTGAATGGGACGTTTGCATCCTGCTCCATTCTCTGCTGAGAACAGCGGGTCGATGGGGTGTCATGTATCATAAACTCACTGATCTGAGATTGATGACCTATCAGAGTAGATCATCAATTTTTAGCCCTTTAAGCTTGAAACAATACATCAAAGTAGGAAAAGACACAATAATATAAACTTCTACATTTATTTCCATTTACCTCTCTACAATCAGTGTGTCATTTGTCACAACCATTAGATCGAGGGGATTTCCAATGTCTTTGTCCTCATTACATGTCTGCACAAGGCTGAGCAGTATGCAAAGTTTTAGAGTATTGTGCATGCCAACCGGAACAACCTGGGCAGCAAATACATTTGCAAGAATACCGGTGAAGATCCATGGTGAACTCTGAGTCTTGGAGTGAAGTTTTTGAAATGCTTTGCATATAGTATGGGGATCTGAGGAAGTAGAGAACATACATGAAGAATATTAGAAACGCCTGAAATGTGTATGAATTGTATTGCTCTGCTTGCTCACATTGTCTTAGGACTCATGCACATGGTAATACTGTATTATAGCTCTAGTCATGAGATCTATATTTTCAGCAAGCTTTGGAAAGGTGTTTAATCTGACAGGATGGCATGCTAGCTTCTCATTGGTAATATGTATACTGTATAAACAAGATGACATTGTGCGGAGAGCCTTACACATGAGGACCTGAAAGAGGGAAACCTTGTCCGCTTAAAAAGCAGCTATACGAGGAAAGCCAAAGACCCCATAGACTATAATGGGGTCCACCAGGTTTTTGCTGATTTTATACTGAAAGTGACAGAGAGAAAAGACTTTTCTTTCTGCAGAATTTAATACGGAACCTGCAGCGATCTTGTATGGAAACTCCAATGCAGATGTGAACCTAGCCTTACAGAAATTGTATGTTTGTATTGTATAGATCACTACTAGAGATGAGCGAGTACTGTTCAGATCAGCCGATCCGAACAGCACGCTCCATAGAAATGAATGGATGCACCTGGTACTTCCGCTTTGACGGCGGCCGGCCACTTAACCCCCCCGCATGCCGGCTACGTCCATTCATTTCTATGCGAGCGTGCTGTTCGGATTGGCTGATCCGAACAGTACTCGCTCATCTCTAATCACTACACTTTATGATATGCTCTGCATGTCTATATGTCTGACTGCTACTGACTTCCCATTAGGACAACCACTGTCCAAACGCCCTATTAGAGCTGTCATAGAAAGAGGATTCGTTGTTTGGCGTCCCCTTTTATAAGCTAGTGTAGAGTCACTACAAAGAGCAGCTCATGCTCTGGAGGACTTGAACAACCATTGGATTATATACTTTCCAATTCCTTTGAATTAGCGCCGTGGAATAACACAATTCTCCTGTAGTGGCCCTAGATGATAACCCTCTGTTTATCTGATACATATATGAAGCATACTTACTACGTGCAATATACTGATGAATATTATTGGCTTCTATACAGACAGTTACTTGAGAACCATTAAGGCCACACACTGGTATACCTATTACTCTGTATCTTCTGCCTATTGTCATTCTGCCTATTAATTCATCTATGGAATAATAAAGAATGGAATATTTCATTAAATAAAGTTATAACATATTCCTAAATGTAGCTGTGTGGACATATTGAGGGATATGCATTGTTTTTGATGTTTGTTTGGCTGTGGTAATTTGCCGCATCAGTCAGATAATCTACACACCGTAATAATGGGATTTTAAATGATCCTGTTCACACAGTGCAGTATGGTGTGATGTCGTTTTTAATGGATGAAACAGGGTATGTAGATTGTGAGCCCTATATGGGACAGTGACTGACAATGTCTGTACAGCGCTGTGGAATATTATGGCTCTATACAATTAAGCAAAATAATAAATATGATAGGCCATATGTGCCTATCATAAGTACGCTTAGTAACTGATGATTGGTTGGGTTGCCGAGAGTGAGACACCCATCAGTATTGTTATTTTGCAAAGCCTTTTGTGTTAAAGGCTATTATGTGATTTTGTATAAGAGTATTTCCTGCAAGGACTTCTGTAGGTCAGCAAATATATTTTCTGATACGATAGTGGTGTAGTTGGACTGCTGTGTGTAAATATATCCTGAAGGTCTGGAATGTGCAAGACGTGTTGGTAATGAATGTACTTGAAATGTCACAGATATCAACCTGTCTTTCTGGAGAGTACTGAAAACTCCTAAAATGTAATGTACATGTAAATATTTAAGTTTGTTTAATGCAACAAAGTCATTTAGGATTTCATTCCTATATATATATATATATATATATATATATATATATATATATATATATATATATATATATATATATATATATATATATATATATAGTAAGGGGTTCAGCTCACCCGGTTGGGAACGGCAATGACACCATGCAGACAGGTAGTACAATAAACAAGTCCAGTGTTTTATTTGGGTTTTCGGCATAAAACACTGTGCCAGCAAAGTAACAAAACAACAAAAAAAACCTAAGCCTTGTCCGGCTCTACCTAAACAGCAGGTTACCTCTCTGACCTAGAGCAGGTTGAGTCACCATATAAGCAGGTCCAAATCCACACAATACCTGTTTGTCTCAGGAGGGTTTTTCCTCACACACTCCTTGTGTGTATCAGGGCTACTAACTGAGCTTCCTTCCCCAGTCAAATAGCCCTAAGGAAGCTCACCTGTGAATGCCCCGGACTCAGGGCAAAACCCGTGGTGGAGTAAGGGTGTGGACTGGAAGGCTCCCACTACCAACCTGCCCTCCAGTCCAGAAAAGCCAGCCCATAATAAGGAACAAGAGTTCCAGCAGACTATGCTTTGCTAGAACATGATTACCATGGCTTTCCTTTATCTCGCCTGGCTGAGGAAACCAGGAGAGATATACACTCCGTCCACCACCTTACCGTACACTTTACCACATATCCGCCCCCTCTTCTCCAGACCAGAGGTCTGGGCATTTCTACTGAACAGACAGCAGACCCTGGACAATGCATCCGCATTTCCTTGTAATTTCCCTGGTCTATGTTCCAGTTTGAAACAGAAGTTTTGTAAGGAGAGAAACCATCTGGTCACCCTGGTATTTCTCTCCTTATTTTGCTTCATCCAGGCCAGTGGAGCGTGATCCGTCACCAACACAAACTTTCTACCCAGCAGATAATATTTCAGGGACTCCAGGGCCCACTTTGCCAGAAACTTACTCAATGGTGGGAACTAGAACTAGGACCCGGTCCCCTGGATTAAAGGTCCTCACCCGGGCAGACCTGTTGTAAATTCTGCTCTGGGCCTCCTGAGCTTTTTGCATATGCTCTCTGACAATGGGCATCACCGTCTCTATTCGGTCCTGCATCTGGGCCACATGTTCAACAATACTTTTATATGGGGTGGCCTCAGTCTCCCAGGTCTCTTTGGCAATATCTAGCAAACCCCTTGGATGCCGGCCATAAACTAACTCAAAGGGGGAGAACCCTGTAGATGCTTGGGGTACCTCCCTGATGGAGAACATAAGATACGGTAACAGACAGTCCCAGTCCCGGCCATCCCTTTCCACTACCTATTTCAACATGTGTTTGAGGGTTTTATTGAACCTCTCCACTAATCCATCAGTTTGGGGGTGGTACACTGATGTACGGATATGTGCGATTTTAAATAATTTGCATAGTTCTTTCATAACTTTTGACATAAAGGGGGTACCCTGGTCAGTAAGTATTTCTTTGGGAATACCTGTGCGAGAAAACATGTAAAACAACTCCCGAGCTATATTTTTGGAGGCCATGTTTCTTAAGGAAACTGCCTCCGGGTACCTGGTGGCATAGTCTAACACAACCAGAATGTATTGATGTCCCCTAGCGGATTTGACTAGAGGCCCCACCAGGTCCATTGCAATTCTTTCAAATGCTAAATTGAAAAAATATTCAAGACGATCCGCGCTTCTTATAGATCTTTATGAGAATTCGGTGATGTTTTCGTCATAAGAGTATATGCACTCCAATTTGTATGCTGAGTATCTTGGCAGCGTATCAGCTGTTCCGACACACTGTCGGTGGGATATAATAGAAGATCTTTTTGGAATTAATACCAAAAACAGTCGCTGATCGCGCTCACTCAGAAAGGACAAGTGACTTGATATAAGGTATTTATTCAGAAAATGACGCGTTTCGGGGTATCGGAACTATACAATTATTCCACCCCTTCTTCAGATCTATGGGTGGACCTTCATGTAGTGAACGCGCCCCGACGCGCGTTTCACCACTACCGTGGCTTCGTCAGGGGGGAAAAAAGATGACATCATCTTTTTTTTTTCCCCCCCTGACGAAGCCACGGTAGTGGTGAAACGCGCGTCGGGGCGCGTTCACTACATGAAGGTCCACCCATAGATCTGAAGAAGGGGTGGAATAATTGTATAGTTCCGATACCCCGAAACGCGTCATTTTCTGAATAAATACTTACCTTATATCAAGTCACTTGTCCTTTCTGAGTGAGCGCGATCAGCGACTGTTTTTGGTATTAATTCCAAAAAGATCTTCTATTATAATTCTTTCAAATGGTAACTCAATGATGGGAAGTGGCACCAAAGGGCTACGGTAGTGGAGTGTTGGGGCACGTGGGGCAAGACTCACAGTACCTCCTCACTTCTTCATATACCCCAGGCCAAAAAAAAACGTTGGAGGACTCTCTCTTGTGTTTTACTAGCCCCCAAATGACCACCCAACACATGATTATGTGCCATATCTAGCACCATGCGACGGTACAGTTTTGGCACCAAAAGCTGTTCCACAATTTCATTGTTACACTTGGTGACTCGATACACCAGATCCCTATTCATAGCAAAGTGAGGAAACTTGTGGTCAGCTTCGGGACCCTGTGGTAAACCATTTATTACCGTAACATTGGCACGTGCCGTACTCAAAGTGGGGTCTCTCGCTTGCTCAGTCCCAAAGTTACCCCGAGACACTTCTAAATCTAGCACCTCCTGCCCTGGTGGGGAAGTTTCTTCTTCTTCCCCGGCTAGAACTTGCAGGGGGAACCATTCATCACTGCACACCTCAGGTTCATTCACATTTTTTCCCAAATTAGTTTTACTATTTCCAGGGGTCCCTGCACATGAACCATTATTTTCAGAGAAAGGAACAGATTCTGCTGGAGTTACTTCACTGGCAGCAGGAGTGTTACCTTTCTTCCATAATTCCCAAAACAATGGGAAATCACGGCCCAAAATCACCTCATACATGAGCTGTTTTACCACACCGACCTCATAGGTCACAGTCCCAGAGGGAGTTACCAGTGTAACTGAGGCCACAGGGTAAGCTATAATATCCCCATGGATGCATAACACTTTCACCTGTTTGCCTGGTATATAGTCCCCAGTCACAAGGCTGGCTTTAACCAAAGTCACTGAGCTACCAGAGTCCAGCAGGGCTGTTGCCGAGCGGTCATTAACCCTTAACATGCATGCATGTGGCTCAGTCCCTGGCATGGCTGCACACACCGGTACAGCAAATAGCGACTGCCGCCTATTAGCGTCACACTCCATGAGCTCTGAAGTAAGAGGGCAACGGGCGGCCACATGTCCCCACTCATGACACCTCCAGCACTGGAGGGACCCAGACCTTTTCAACAGGGAGTCCCTTCTAGGACCTGTGGGCCGCTTAGGTTCAAGTTCAGTCTTTTGCCCTCGCCCGAGGTCCAGAGCCCTATTCCCTCTCGCAGTTTTCCACACTCCTCCCATTGTACCCCTCTTACCCACCGATGTCACGGGACGGGCAGTCCTGAGAGGAGTTGGTGCTGTGGGAACATCATGGAGGAAGTCCTCAGTCGCTATGTACCTTTCGACCAGGTTGACCAGTTGATCAGCAGTCTTGGGGTCCCCGTGTCCAACCCAGCGTTGTAGCTCTGCTGGCAGTGCGCTGAAGAAGCGATCTACGACCACCTTTTCCACGATTTGGGCGGGTGTGCAGGTCTCTGGTTCCAGCCATTTGCGTACCAGATGGATTAGGTCGTACATCTGGGACCTGGTGGGTTTGTCAACAGTGTAGGTCCAACTGTGCACTCTCCTAGCGCGAACTGCTGGTGTGACACCCAGGCGAGCAAGGATCTCCAACTTTAGTTTGGTATAGTCCCGGACATCCTGCTCCCTGAGGTCATAGTAGGCCTTTTGGGGTTCACCGGAGAGGAAGGGCGCAATCACATCTGCCCACTCTGCACTCGGCAGACCCTCTCTCTCTGCCACTCTCTCAAACACCGTGAGGTAGGCCTCGGCGTCATCATCAGATGTCATTTTCTGCAACACCTGCTGTACAGCCCTCTTTACCTTGGCAGTCTCAGGCGGGCTTACCTCCATTCGTCGGGCTTGAGTTGTGCCAGACTCTCGGAGCGCAGCCAACTGCTCCATTAACAGGCGGTTCGTTTCCTGTTGCTGCGCCAGGGCCTGTAGTTGTTGCGCCTGGGCCTGTTGTTGCTGCGCCAGGGCCTGTTGTTGTTGCGCCTGGGTCTGTTGTTGTTGCGCCTGGACCTGTTGTTGCTGCATCTGGACTTGTACCAGCTGCTTTAATACCTCTTCCATGGTATTGGACTGTCCTTGCAAAGTTGCAGCAGCTTTCACCCAGGACATATACCTCTGGCTCCTTTAATGTCTGCCACACACAACTGTCCAGACTTCTGTTATGCCCGCATCCTCCACCATTTGTAAGGGGTTCAGCTCACCCGGTTGGGAACGGCAATGACACCATGCAGACAGGTAGTACAATAAAAAAGTCCAGTGTTTTATTTGGGTTTTCGGCATAAAACACTGTGCCAGCAAAGTAACAAAACAACAAAGAAAACCTAAGCCTTGTCCGGCTCTACCTAAACAGCAGGTTACCTCTCTGACCTAGAGCAGGTTGAGTCACCATATAAGCAGGTCCAAATCCACACAATACGTGTTTGTCTCAGGAGGGTTTTTGCTCACACACTTGATGTGTGTATCAGGGCTACTAACTGAGCTTCCTTCCCCAGTCAAATAGCCCTAAGGAAGCTCACCTGTGAATGCCCCGGACTTAGGGCAAAACCCGTGGTGGAGTAAGGGTGTGGACTGGAAGGCTCCCACTACCAACCTGCCCTCCAGTCCAGAAAAGCCAGCCCATAATAAGGAACAAGAGTTCCAGCAGATTATGCTCTGCTAGAACATGATTACCCTGGCTTTTCTTTATCTCGCCTGGCTGAGGAAACCAGGAGAGATATAAAATCCGTCCACCACCTTACCGTACACTTTACCACTATATATATATATATATATATATATATATATATATATATATATACCAAAGAAAAAATAAAGATAAGGGTTTCCCTATAAATGATTGAAAACAGAAAAACAAATAGAGGGATAGGTGTATATCCAAAAATAGGCTATATTAAAATTGAAAACTTTATTAATATACAAAAGTTAAACCTATTCCACCAAATAACTCCCCACAGGACAAAAAAGTCACCTAGCTAGGAATAGGCCAGGACAGTGAAAAAAGTGGGATTGGATGAGGGCGTTTGTAATGTCTTTCTGATCGAACTCAACACGTTATTCAGAAAGGGGGTAACTACAGGGGTTCTTCCATTCCATCCTCTCCTATAAGCTCCACCAACCAAATCCCCTTTGCTGGGCTACTGATGGAGAGATATAAAAATCTAATTGCTCCTCAAATTTGTTTAAAACATAGCCAGCAGCACCACTGTATTCCTATACACTTCTCATGGAAACAGAGGTTTCTTCTTTTATATATATATACAATACAGAACGTGAGCTTACCTCTCAGAAACACTGCATATGACTGGAATCGGTAATTCTGATGTGTTGCACACTGTCCTTGAAAAATACGTAATGCCTTTGAATCCACAAATTCAACCACCTGTTTATCTAACAAGACAGATAGACAACATTTACTTTTATTGTGGTCACCTTAAAATCAGGCACTTGTATCACATACCACCCAGAACTCTGTATTTCACATCTTCTTTTAAAGGTGATGCACATAAGTCACAAAAAAAGTCTTGTCTCACTGTTGCTGACTCTGTAGCCCCAGGTATGTGGATGCGTATGTACCTGAAATCTGATAGATATAAAACACACTTAAATATGACACAGTTAGTCTATTACCCATAATACACACAAGCACGTAAACCAGAATAATACATATAATCAGTAGATATATAATATATAAGGAATTGTTCTAAAACAAAACAAAACTCAAATTACCGTATTTTTCGGACTATAAGACGCACTTTTTTTCCTCCCAATATGGGAGGAAAATGTGTGTGCGTCTTATAGTCCGAATGCAGCGTGCGCAGCGTCTGTGTCCCGTCTGTGCGAATGAAAAGAAGAGCAGCACGGTGCCTGCCTGCTCTGCCCCTCCTTCCCTGTCTGTGTCGCGTGTTTGCAGGAGCGAGATCTGAGAGGCAGGGAAGTAGGGGCGGGCCAGACAGGTGAAGGAAGCGTGGTTTCAAGCTTGCCGAGAAAACCACGCCTCTTTCACCCGTCTGGCTCGTCCCTCCTTCACTGCCTCTCAGATCTGGCTCTGGCAATGAAACCACACAGACCGGGAAGGAGGGGCGGGCCAAACGGGAGGAGGAGGCGTGGTTTTCTCGCCAAGCTTGAAACCACGCCTCCTTCACCCGTCTGGCCCGCCCCTATTTCCCTGCCTGTGTGGCATCATTGCAGAAGCGACATCTGAGAGGCAGTGAAGGAGGGACGAGCCAGACAGGTGAAAGAGGTGTGTTTTCAAGTTTGCTTAGAAAACCACACCTCCTTCACCCGTCTGGCCCGCCCCTTTTTCTCTTCTTACATAGCTTCACTGCAGGGTGTCTCTTTCCATCCATGGATGAGATTAGATAGAATAGATAGATAGACAGACAGACAGACAGACAGATAGATAGATAGATAGATAGATAGATAGATAGATAGGATAGATTAGATAGATAGGATAGATTAGATAGATAGGATAGATTAGATAGATAGATATGTTCAAATCACCCCCATAGCCCTACAATACATATAAAACAAAAACATTACTGTGAAACACATACACATTTGGTATCCCTGTGTCCGAAAGCCCCCGGTTCTATTTACATTGGTGAAATATTATATTAGGTTATTAAATATTTCACCAATTTTTTTTCCTTAAAATTTTTTTTTTCCCTATTTTCCTCCTCTAAAACCTTAGTGCGTCTTATGGTCCGGTGCGTCTTATAGTCCGAAAAATACGAATATGGAGCATGAACAAGATCGGCTTGATAACCAAAAGACCTTTACCTTTAGACAAGGGACAGTTTGTATCAGAGCACAGAAACTTAGCGCCTTGCGTGTATTTAGTAACTGTAGACATCGCCGTGACTGTTCCCTCCATCATATAAAGTCTCTGGGATTTATAATCCATTGGGAACTCAGTAAGGCTTAGGTGATAACCAGGTAGGTCAGGCAGATGTGTAACTTTCAAAATCACATTTATCTGAAGAATAAGGTACATAAAAATCATTTCATAGCATTTTAAATGATTGCTTAGAAAACACACTTGTCTCCTAAAATAACTGGTAGCAGCCACTGTATACAGTACATGCTGATGCCTATCTGTTTACCTAGCCTTAAAGGGATATGCTCCTGCTATGCCCTACACTGCTCTAATACACTAGTGCAAATGCATGAACACAGGGCTGGCAAGATTTCAGTATGGCTCCCTGACAAAGTCACTCAAAGACAAAAGGGCGGAAGGCAGGCGTATTAGAAAAGTGTGAGGCACAGCAGTATAGAGGATCAGAGCCGCCCTCAGTGCTCAAGACTGAATAGGTCAAATAAATGAAGCGTCACAGGCGCTTCCATTCATTTCTATGGGAGCGTGCTGTTCGGATCGGCTGATCCGAACAGTGTTCGCTCATCTCTAGTGGAGATATCTTTTCTCGGATATTTTCATCAGTTTCATAGACGTTGAATAGAGCAGCAGTGCTGATGGTCGGCTGTCACTGTATCATACTCCTCCTAACTGTGGTCTTGTGGCTGGAGGAAATAGTTAGTTACAAGTGCTGGCTGCAACACTCAGATCCTTCTCGATTCGATAGGTGATAACTATATGCTTCTTTTGGACAATGCTATTGTATACATTTTTTTGACAAACTTATGTGCTGATTTATTTCTTAATATGTCTTTGTAATGAAAGGAGCTTTGTTTTTCTTATACAGAATTTCAAGTCCCCTTCATAGACAAATAGTTAAATGACCATCCTCTAGTTACATGCATTGAAGTTGCAATTGAAGTATCCTACTATGTCCCCAACGCTGTGAGAGAGCTCTCCAGCGCCACCTCCATCTTCTTCAGGAGCGGGGTCATCACGTGTCTTCTCCTGGGGGTTGGTTTCAAACTTCTAGGCCTCGGGCCTAGGGCAAAGTCGACTGCCCATGCCCGCCAACCACAAGAAAATGGCCGCTTACACAGTATTGTAAGTGGCCATTTTCTTGTGGCTGGTGGGCAAGCGCAGTCAGCTGCCCGAGGCCTAGAAGTTTGAAGCCACTGCCGGAAGAAGACGTGAAGAAGACCTGTTCCTCAAGAAGATGGAGGTGGTACTGGAGAGTTCTCTCACAGCATTGGAGACGCCCCCAGTGCTGTTTGAGCTTCGGGGCCCGTCCCCAGTGCTGCAACAGAACTCATTTGTATACCGACAAAAACTAGATTATATACCAAACGGCAGTGCGGAGAAGACATCTAAAGGTAGGAGAAGAATAGCCTTTCTTAAGGCTATTCCTATGTGGTAGGCAGAAAAAAATTGAGTTTTAATTATAGGATCCCTTTAAGTTCAATATCTGACCAGTAGTTAGTGTGCTCTTAAATAGTAAATTGCTTGGAGCCACCACTAGTGGGAGGTTAACTAAATCTATGCAAGAGGTGAAGAATTATGTCACAAAACAATTATTCTGCAACAAAAAGATATATTAATATACAGTATTCATTAGCACAGACATTAGGAGCTGAATCAACAAAATGTTAAAAATTTTTTGGCTTTTACTTGTAATAAATCTAATTGATTCTTAAGAAATGAAGCTTTGTATTATTAAAGGGTTCCTCAGGATAGGCCATCAATATTAGATCTGCAGGGGTCTGACACCCAGGACTCCGACACATCACCGGGACCAAGGCAGCGTGGGACAACTGCAATGCCATACAAACTGTAATGGTGAGTGTCGATACTGCAGGGCTGCCCTTAATCTCAGAAACTGAATTAAAAATAGAAAATGCTTCTCTCCAAATAGATTGATGGTTTCTTAGGTTAAAAAAATGATCCCATATTGTAGGATATATTTGCAATAGAGATAAATAATCCCTGTAATAATGGGAATTATTATGAAATCATTCCCTGAATCATTGGCCATACCTGAGCCTCAGTCTGGTATTCTTCTATCAAGGAAAGAGTTCTTATTGCAGCATCACACACCTAAATGGCAGATAAAGTAAATGTGAAGTATGGAGAGACAATGTAAAGCATCTGAAGCATTTACGGAACTATCAGACTTACCGACTGGAAGATCTTAGCAGCCTTCACTGGTTCATGTAATATGTAGTTTCCAAGAGTAGCATTCAGCTCAGTGATATCCATGGGGTTGACAGAGATCACAAATCGGTAGATAGCATAACTCTGACCTGAGTCTACAGAGAAGTAAATATCAGTTAGTCATTCAGAATGGAAGGAAGAGAGAAAAACATTTACATTGTCGCTCGAAGAAGAAAGAACAACAGCATTAGCACAGAAGTGACATACACAGATGGGGTCACATTGTGGATATCAAAAAGGCCCTTTTCAGAATCTATTTGAGACCTCCATCCTCCTAACCACACAATACAGTGGTATTTTACCTTGTTTTCTAATATGGCATCCATGGATACCATATTTCTGCACATGTCTGTGGATACCATATCCCTGTATATGTTCTGAACTTCCAATAACTTTGGGACAAGGCCAATCTGTAATGGGCCCCATCTGTCCGCTGGGCACATACTGTAGCAGTTGCATGGGAGGCTTCTATAGTATATACAGGTATATCCAAGTGCCCCATACCTGTTACTTTCTCCTTCCTGTCTTTCAAATAGACATTTTTTACTTGTTGCAAAGGCCATCAGTAGAATTCATTCTAAGGGCTCACTCTACTGCTAAATACAAATGTACCTGCCTCACATTTTTTCGAGTATTAGCCTACTACCTACTCCATCTCTTAGACAAGGGCTCTCTTAGCTCTGTGAGCAAGACGTTTGGTGATGGGGTCCCTACTGTGACAGTGAAGAGCTGGGCCCAGGAGGGAGGATGCACCCAATGTAGTTTTATATAATAAACTGGGTAGTTTGTTAAATATTCTACCCAGTTTATTATATGGGCACAAGGGCTGTGTGAGGTGCAGTATGCCGCCTGTCTGTATATAGTGCAGTGAGTGTACTATGGCATGCACCACTCTTGCAGGAGTTGAGGGGCTAGGAGCCCAATAGCTTCCCTTAGTTAGGGGCCCACAAGACAATGCGTCTTTTTCCCTTTCGGCCCAGTCCGAGCCTGGGACTTGGCATCAGATTTTGGACCATGTAATTGCGGCCATGAGGGTGGAGAATATTAAAGACTCTTCCAATCATACCCTTGTTTCTGTCTTCCAGTGGACTATTTTACAGAATAAAGAGTCAAATACTGGTACATAAGGCTTGCCTATAGTACACTTGATATGGAATGTGCAAATAAGACCTCATTGGTGAAAAAGAGGAATTTACTCCTAGCACCATTTTTTGGAAGGTAGTTTCCTATGGATTAATATCATATTTTCAAAGAACCCAAAGGGTGTAATCTGGGGATACCAAGACAGAATGTTAGGGAATTGCTAGGACAGCAATTCCCCAGTAGCTGCTGAAAACTCTAGAACGGAGCACAAGAAACAGTGAACCATAAGCTGAAACCCCCCACTGTCCCTTCCTGCTTGCCTAGTCCTATCCTATGTAATAGGCGGCAACTTGGAGACAATCCCTTCCTATATATGTGACACACAAAACGCAGACAAGACAAACAACAACAAAGGGAGGTCAGCTAGCCAGGGGTCAGTAACAGTCGAGCAATGCAGTGCCAAATCGAAGTCCAAAAGAATAGACAATAGGAAAAGCCAAGGTACAGGATTAAGAATACAAGTAAAACAGCAAGAGAAAGCCAGCAAGCATGAGGCAATAACAGGCACCAGTGTGAATGTGAGCCAAGACTAAATAGGGGAGATGAACCCGCCCTGGACGACCTGACAGGAAGGCAGGCTGTCAATCACAGGGCAAGACCAAATTTAACAATTAGAGGAGCAGAGGGAAATGAAGGTGAAATCAGACGGGTCTGGTGGAAAATCAAGTAACAAACTAGAGCCGTGTTCACACAGTGCAACCAAAAACTCTAAGCAAGGAATCAAACTGCACACGCCTCCTGCACCGCTGCATGCGAGCAGAGGGTGGCGCAGTGACCTGAACAGGCAGAGATGTTACACAGAATCTAAAACGCATCCAATTTATTATCAAAATAATGCCATTCCTGTTCATGGGCTGTGCCTGGTTTTGAGCTCAGCTCCTATGAATTGCAATACCACACACAACCTGCAGACAAGTGTGGTGCTGTCTTTGAAAGAAGTCGGTCATGTTTTTCGAATTCTATATAATCCCTTTTACCCGTTCTCTTTCCTAGACAATGAAGGATGCTGATATTAATCATTTCAGTATCTTGGCCACCAAGAAAGCAGGCATTGACCATTCAACTATCCTATTTTCAAAATCATTGTGAAGCAATCAAAGAAAATTATTTTGTACACATATTTATTGCAGAAAATCATGGGGAGTTATGATTAGTCCATTTAAATCAATTGCAAATTCATTATTATAATTGCAATCTCCCCATTGACCACTAGATGTCATGTCATTGCCACTAGATCTTTGCTAAGGCACAGTACAGGACAAATGCTCACAACAATGGTATAATACACAGACACGTCACTGTACAATAAAATAATCATAGAAAGCAGAAAAATAATGTAAAGAATAAGGTACACAGTGATGTCAGTAAAAGGGGTTACCGTACTAACTTTTAGAAATTGTTAGCGTATCCTTAAAATAGGGAATCGATATTAGACTTGTGGAGGTGTCTGACCCTTAGAGGATCAGCTGATTGAATGGGACAATGCTGCAATTTCCAGAACAGTCAATACTAAGGGGGCATTCACATGGAGTAACGCGGCAATTATTTTTGTACGATAACTCGCGTAAGAATCTAACGCGCGTAGCACATTGAAAGCAATGAGTTAAAAAGCCTCCCATTGATTTCAATGTGTTACGCGAGTTAAACGGAACACATTGAACTCAATGGGATTCTGTTTTGCAGCGCTGATTCTTACACGAGTTATCGTGCAAGAATCAGTGTCGCGTTACTCCGTGTGAATGCCCCCTAAAACTTTAGTGTGAACAGTGTCTAGATGTAAACAATAAAGAGACCAAAGCTGTCAGCAAAGTGCCAATAGCCTTCATTCATTTGATCAGTACTGAGAGTTGAACCCTCACCAATTTAAGTAGGCGTTCACACTTGCGCCAGCAGTCCACACACCATGAAATTGCACAAAAACAGCTTGGGGATGGCTTTCATACGGTCAGTTTAAAAACCCATTCATTTCAATGGGTTTTTAAAGCAAACTGCAGGTGTCCGTATGCAGCCTCTCCACTATGAAACTGCTTTTCCCCCTACGCCAAACAGCGGCACAACATGGGGTATTCCTGCCCCTGTGTACTGTTTAGGACAGGTGGAATAAGTTTAATCAACTAACAAGTCTGACCTCCCCCTCCCCTATATTAGGTCAGAGAGACCTCTCCCCCCCTGTGTTTTTTTCTGTCCTGTGGACAGAGACAGGTGGATGGGGGGGGGGGGAGATCTCTCTCCTTCCCCTTAGAGTTACTTAGCTTTGGGGGATCTTCGGAGCGTCCTGTGCCTGCGGCCGCGGGTCCCGCTGTGTGTCTGCAGCAGCACGGCAGCTTTCAGCCGCATAGGATCCTTGTTTCCGGGGAACCTACCTTCTGGATTTGGTTCCCGGCGGCCGGTATTAGCTGCGCACTCGGCCGGGCCGCCGCGCATGCGCAGAGGCTCCTGGCGCCGTGGCCCAGTCTATTTGAGCCGATAGAGCTCGGATTGGGACTCTATCTGGCTGTGGCGTTCGGGGGTCCCCTCTCCTGCCTTAGGCTACCCCCCGCCCCCCCTTTTGAGAAGGAGGGGGGTCTTTTAGGGGGGGGTTTCCTTGGGAAAGGGTGGGACTTGTAGAGTCCCGCCCTGCCTCCTCCCTCCGTCCTCCTCTCCTCCTCCTTTCCTCCGCCGGCCTTTATAAGGCCCTTGCTCCTGCTACTGAGTGCTTGACAGCATGCACTCAAGCTGGAACACTGGTATCCTTGTGGTATTAGGATTCTGTTCCCTATTTGCTTAAAGTTAAGGAGTTCTTTGGTGGAGGGGGAGGGGGAGTGAGGTCCCAATACAGGGTTTAACCCTTGTCTCTTGCCTTCCAGATGTCATCTTCTTCCTCTACACGGGACATCCCACCAAGGAAGTCCACCGCTAAGCGCCGGCACCTGGCATGTGTAAAGTGCAACATCCCGCTACCTGATGGGTACGCCTACCAGTGCTGCCGTGGGTGCAGAGGTTCGCCTTCAGAAGAAACCTCTCTGCGTGATGTCGTGGGATGGGTGAAGGAGTTCGTGGGAGACTCTATGAGGAAACTGGAGACCTCCATTGCCCAGTTAGGCAAGAGACCTCGACTGGAGTCTCCACAGCTGTCCCTCCCGTCTTTGGAGGGCCTACAGATCGTTGATCAGGTATCCTCTGAGGAGGAACCGGAAGAACCGGTAAAGGCTTCCTTCCCGCTTGAGAAAGTCCCTAGGCTGCTAAAGATTGTCAGGGCCAGGGAACCAGAGGCTGAGTCCGGTGAGGGCCCTTCTGGATCTCTCAGGTCCTTCAGAGCAAGCCCTGAGGTAATCAAGAGGATGGAGGCGGAGTGGAAGAAGCCGGAGAGGGCGTTTAATACGTCCAGGAGGTTCAAGACCCTCTTTCCCATTGCCGAAAGCCAGCTGAGCTCCTGGGGACCACCGCCGAAAGTAGACATGGCGGTCACTAAACTGTCTAGACGCACAGTTCTTCCAGCAGAAGACGGTTCCAATCTCCAGGACCCCATGGACCGGAGGTTGGAGGGATCCCTAAGGAGAATATATGCCGCCTCTTCAGCTCAGGCCTCCGTAAGCATTGTGGCAGGGGAGGTGGTGTCCAAGCTTCGGTCTGACCTAGCCACCCTGCACAAGGACACAGATGCAGGAATCCATAGGGACGAGTTACTGGAGTCCATATCAGACATTAGTCTCATGGTGGATTACCTTGCCGAGGCCGTTTTTTACCAATCTAAATTGGCCTCTAGAGCCATGGCGTTATCCACGGCCGCAAGGCGGCCTCTATGGCTTAAACCATGGCGAGCGGACAACGCCTCTAAGTTTACCTTGTGCAGTCTCCCCTTTGAGGCCGGAAGATTGTTTGGTAAGGAGCTGGATAAAATAATGGAAGGGCTGGCAGATTCTAAGGGCAAATGCCTTCCACAGTCATTTGGAAGAGGCCAGCGCTCCTTTCGGACCTACCGCCCTTCAAGAGGAACAGCAAGAGGTCGCTTCCAGAGGCGCTCGGGAGGTCAATCCAGAGGCGGCGGCCGGGGCTCCTCCCAGGAGGCAAAGAGAGGCATATGACTATCACGCCTCCAGGCACCGCGCTCCCGCGGTTGTAGGGGGTCGCCTTTCCGCTTTCGCCTCAGAGTGGTCCCGACACATCAAAGACCCATGGGTCCTCAACATCATTCACAGCGGCTACAAGATCAGCTTCGCTACACCACCTCCAGACAAATACATCAGGACCTGCCCTCTTCAGGGCACCAAACAACTTCATTTGGAGGAGTCCATACAGGAGTATGTGGACAAGGCTGCATTGGAACCGGTACCTATAGAAGAACAGGGTCTAGGAGTCTACTCCCCCGTGTTCCTGGTCCCAAAAGCGTCCGGAGGTTGGCGCATGATCATAGATCTCAGGTACCTCAATCAGTATATCTGCAGAGTACGGTTCCGTATGGAGACCATCAAGTCGGTCCTCCCCTTTCTGCAGCCAGGAGATTTTTTCGTCACCCTGGATCTAAGGGACGCTTATCTCCATGTACCTATATTTGCCCTTCACAGGAGGTACCTAAGGATTGCTGTCCGCTTAGGCGGAAAACTTTGCCATTTTCAGTTCAGAGCTCTCCCTTTCGGTATAGCATCGGCCCCCCACACCTTCACCAAGGTGGTGGCCCCGGTCGTAGTCGCCCTGCGTCTCCAAGGGATATTTATTGTCCCTTATCTGGACGACTGGCTCCTGAAAGCCCAGTCAAGAGAGACCCTCACCACACAGTTGAGTATCACCGTGGCTTTCTTAACCGAGCTGGGCTGGCTAGTAAACTGGCAGAAGTCAGTATTGGTTCCTTCCACCCGGATCCAATTCCTGGGATTCAAACTAGATTCTCTCAGCATGATGATCTCCCTGCCCTCTCCACGCAAGGAGAAGATTGGTCAAGTGGCACGACACCTTTCCCGAACCCGGAAGGTTACGATAAGGACGGCAATGAAGGTCCTAGGGCTAATGTCCGCGACCATCGAGGCAGTTCCCTGGGCGTTATGGCACATGCGCCCTCTTCAAGCCGAGATCCTGAGAGAATGGAACCACGGTCCCAGAGGACTGCAGAAGCCAATCCAGTTAACCATCAGGGCCCGTCGATCACTGAGTTGGTGGTCTCATCTCAAGGACGGGAGGTCCACGGCCCAGACTTCCTGGACCCTGTTGACCACGGATGCCTCCCTTTCGGGCTGGGGAGCGCATCTGGGGGAGACCCTAGCCCAAGGTACCTGGAGTCAACTGGAGAAGTCCCGTTCCTCCAACTGGCGCAAGCTGATGGCGATATACCGCGCCCTCCTAGCCTTTGCCCCTTACCTAGAAGGAAGGGCGGTGAGAGTAAGATCAGACAACCTGACGGCGGTTCACTATGTCAACAAACAGGGGGGAACCAGGTCCCCCTCACTCATGGAAGTGACAGACCGCATTTTCACCTGGGCAGAAGACAACTTATCCCAATTGTCAGCGGTGCACATCAGAGGACAGCTCAACATCCTAGCGGATCAATTAAGCAGAGGCCTAGCGACGAGAGGCGAATGGTCGCTGGATCCAGGTATATTTCATCATCTTACGGAGAGATGGGGTCTCCCCGAGGTGGACCTGATGGCCACACAATACAATGCCAAGGTAGGGGTATTTTGCTCCCTCTACCGGGAGGACAATCCCTTGGCAATAGATGCCCTGTCAATACCGTGGAGGTTCAAACTAGCTTACGTTTTTCCTCCAATTTCAATGATTCCGAAGGTATTGGCGAAGCTCAAGCAGGACCAGACATCGGCAATAGTGATCATGCCATTCTGGCCAAAAAGGGCATGGTTTACCCACCTCATGTCAATGAGTCGAGGGACATACTGGAGGCTTCCACAAGTCCACAACCTGGTAACTCTAAACGGTCAGCTCTGCCAGGACCTGGACAGGTTCAACCTCACTGCCTGGAGGTTAACCGCACCGTATGTGGAGACAGAGGATTATCCCAGGCCGTCCTGAGGACATTGGCCAGCTCAAGAGCAGACTCTACCAACCGCAGTTACCAAAGGATTGCTCGGATTTATCAAGAGTGGTGCATAGATAATCAGGCCGACAATTCGTCCATTGAAACAGTTCTGGAATTTCTGCAGGGTGGCCTGGACAAGGGTTTAACCCCGGCCACTTTGAAGGTACATGTGTCGGCACTGTCTGCTCATCTAGGGACGCGGTTGTCCCAGAATCCTCTGGTTAAACAATTTTTGAAAGGGGCCTCTAGGCTCCGCCCTCCTGTGCAACAGCCGGTCCCAGAGTGGGACTTAGCCTCGGTGCTTCAGGGTCTCTGTGAACCACCCTTTGAACCCTTGTCTGAGGTGGACCTAAGATACCTCACACTTAAGGTAACATTTTTATTGGCTATAACATCCGCCAAAAGGGTTGGAGAACTACAGGCTCTATCAGCTTCAGAGCCTTATATTCAATTTTTTCCCGACAGGGTTCAATTGCGGTTTGTCCGCGAGTTCCTACCCAAGGTTCCCACCCCTGATAACATTAACCAGGTAATGTCCCTACCCTCCTTTTTTCCTTCCCCTACCTCAGAACAGGAGGAGAAGTTGCATAGCTTGGACCTGGTGAGGACTTTGCGGATATATTTGGAGCGGACAAGCCCCTTTCGGAAGTCGGAGAACTTACTCATAAATATATTTGGTCACAACAAAGGTAACAAGGCATCCAAAGTTACCCTGTCCAGATGGATAAAGGAAGCCATCATTGGCTCCTTACAAACTCAGGACCTGCCTGTTCCTGAGTGCCTAAGGGCCCATACTACCAGGGCCGTATCTGCTTCCTGCGCAGAAAAGCATTCCCTCTCAGTGGACCAAATATGTAGTGCAGCTTCCTGGAGCTCTCACCTCACGTTCGCTAAGCATTATAGACTTGGCTGGCGCACCTCCGATGCAGTAGCCTTTGGTCAGTCCGTCTTAGCTGCGGCCTGCCAGGGTCTCCCTCCCTAGTGGGGTACCTTCTTGCTAGATCCCCATGTTGTGCTGCTGTTTGGCGTAGGGGGAACGAAAGATTATGAAGATAATCTGTTTTCCCTTAGCCCAAACAGCGGCACAAGGCTCCCTCCCTTTATTTTCAGATTTACTGTCTGTAAGGTAGATGGATCATTCTTGTGACTAACACAGGGGGGGAGAGGTCTCTCTGACCTAATATAGGGGAGGGGGAGGTCAGACTTGTTAGTTGATTAAACTTATTCCACCTGTCCTAAACAGTACACAGGGGCAGGAATACCCCATGTTGTGCCGCTGTTTGGGCTAAGGGAAAACAGATTATCTTCATAATCTTTCGTTTTTGCACGGACAAAAAGTCCTGCATGTCCATTTATCTGTACTTCCAACCAGAAGACTTCACTGGCTGACTACGCTGGTTTTGTTGCTATCCTTATGAAATATAAAAAAAAAACAAAAAACTTGATAGTCTTCAGTAGCTGATACCTTTTTATGGCTAACTCATAATGATGACAGATTACAACGTTTCGGAACTCTCGACTCCTTTCTCAAGTAAATTTAAAAACCATTTCTGAAGGATGCATATTTATGTACAAAAGGACACATAGAGATAGAATTCTAGGAGGAAGGGGGGGTAGAGGGTTATTAGTTATTGGTAGAAACAATGTAAACAATTCCAGATTCTTAACAGTTCTCAGGGTCTCAGGTCAGTGATTTCTGTAAGATGTCATAAACCCATGTGACAGATTTAACCCCTTCTTCAGTGTTTGAAGCAGGGTCATAAGTTTATACTCATAAATCTGTCGCTCTTTCCTTGATTTAAAATTCCCTCTTAAAACCAAAATTTTCATGTGATCAGTGATATTATGATCCTCATTGCAGAAATGTTTTGACACGGGAAGGTCCATTCTTCGTTCTCTAATTGTATGGCGATGTGAATTCATACGCATTCTAAGCTGCTGTCCGGTCTCTCCAACATACTTGTTAGAACCAACCAAATGTATTACCAGTCACCTCTATCAACCTTGATCCAGCCCTGCAAGTGTATACTAGTTAGTGCTATACTTGGTGAGATCCTGGTTTTGATCACCATAAAATATATAATTATGACTTTGTGTTATTACATGTATTTATGGGTAAGCAATAATTTATTTACAGTGACAAGATGCAATTATATAGTATAGTCTCTCATAAAACCAACACACTGAGAACTGCACTGTCATTTATAGCAAGGTACGATCGTAACGAAAAAAAACTGTTATACAATTCATTATTGTGGCATATACTAGTGCATCTCAATAAATTAGAATGTCATCAAAACTTATGGACTGTTGCTCAGTGGTCAAAGGTGTTTACAGATTAAACTAAATTTTACTTTTCATTAGGAAATCAAGATCCCCAAGTCTGGACAAGGAGTGGAGAGGCCGCTGTACACAATCCAAGCTGCTGGAGGTCTGGTGTGAAGTTTCCACAATCACTGATAGTTTGGGGAGCCATGTCATCTGCTGGTGTAGGTCCACTGTGTTTTATCAAGACCAAAGTCGGTGAAGCCGTCTACCTGGAAATTCTAGAGCACTTCATGCTTCTCTCTGCCCACAAGCTTTTTGGAGATGGCATTTTCATTTTCCAACAGGACTGGGCACCTGTCCACACTACCAAAAGTACCAAGACCTGGTTTAGTAACCACAGTATCACTGTGCTCGACTGGCCAGCAAACTCGCCTGACCTTAACCCCTTAGAAAATCTATGGGGTATTGTCAAGAGGTAGATGAGAAACCCCAGACCCAACAATGCAGACGAGCTGAAGGCTGTGATCATACAACCTGGGCTTCCATAACCCCTCTGCAGTGTCATAGGCTGGTCCCTCCATGCCACATTGCTGCATTCATGTAAAAGGAGCCCCCACCAAGTACTGAGGGCATTTACTGGACAGACTTTTCACTTGGCCAACATTTCTGTGTTAAATATTTTTTTTTACAGTTGGTCTTATATAATACTAGCTGGTACCCGCGACTTCGTCTGCGGTGATTGTAGCAGTGGGTATATACAGGCGCGGGTAAGGTTTTCGTACTGTGTATAAGGTATGGGATATGAAATGTAACTTTGTATCTTGTTGTTGTAATTCAGAGAATATGTGAGACTTTTGTGTTGAAGTTAATTTGTATTTGAGCTGCTATATATACGGTGTTGGTATAAACTTTACATAGTGACTTTGGGACAGAGGGATTTGAAGTTAACCCCTTCCCGCCGATGGCATTTTTTGATTTGCGTTTTTGGTTTTTGACTCCCCTCCTTCTAAACCCCATAACTTTTTTATTTCTCCGCTCCCAGAGCCATATGAGGTCTTAATTTTTGCGGGACAAATTTTTCTTCATGATGCCACCATTATTTATTCTATATAATGTACTGGGAAGCAGGGAAAAAATTCAGAATGGGGTGGATTTGAAGAAAAAATGCATTTCTGCGACTTTCTTACGGGCTTTGGTTTTACGGCGTTCACTGTGCAGCCACAATGACATGTTCCCTGTATTCTGTGTTTCAGTAGAGTTCCAGGGATACCAAATTTATATGGTTTTATTTACATTTTGACCCCATAAAAAAAAATCCAAAACTGTTAAAAATTTTTGCTTTGAAAAGTCGCCATATTCCGACAGTCGTAACTTTTTTATACTTCGTGTACGGGGATGTATAGGGCGTCTTTTTTTGCGTGACCGGGTGTACTTTGTAGTTCTACCATCTTCAGGAAATGTTATTGCTTTGATCACTTTTTATTCAAATTTTGATCAGAATCAAAACAGTGAAAAAATGTCGGTTTGGCACTTTTGACCATTTTTCCCGCTACGGTGTTCACCGAACAGGAAAAATATTTGTATAGCTTTGTAGAGCGGGCGATTTCGGACGTGGGGATACCTAACATGTATGTGTTTCACAGTTTTTAACTACTTTTATATGTGTTCTAGGGAAAGGGGGGAGAGTTGAATTTTTAATCCTTTTTATTTTTTTTTTTATATTTTTTTTACTTTTTTTTAAACTTTTTTTTGCATTTATTAGACCGCCTAGGGGTATTGACATGGGTGGGCGGTGTCGCGGATTGTCACAGCGGTGGGGGTCGGCAAACATGGCTGCTCCGGAGCGTTAAAGAGAACCTCCTGGAGTATCGTTAAGGTGAGGGGCAAAGTGGTAAAGTATATGTATATGAGATTGTGTGGGGTTAGGGGTGAGGCTGTAGAGGGCAATATTAATTTTGGGGCTTGCTATGGTCCAAAGTGTGTGAGATTGCAGAGATAGTGATGTGAGTTTGGGGTTTGTGGGGGTCCTGGGAAAAACGTATGTGCGCTATTGTGACAAAAAGTAGCCTATTATTTAATCGGGTGTATTAACTATGTTTGTGGAAAATTTGAGCCAAATCGGTAGAGCGGTTTTTCCGTGATTGAGGAACAAACATCCGAACATGCAAACATCCAAACACACAAACCCACAAACCCACAAACTCACAAACTTTCACATTTATAATATTAATAGGATTCTAATTTTCATAGATAATTACTTTTTAGTTTTCCTTGACTGTAAGCCATAATCATCAACATTAACAGAAAGAAACACTTGAAAAAGTTCCCTCCGTTTGTTATCTTTCACTTTTTCAACAGAATTACTAAAAAAAAAAACTTTTTGATGATATTCTAATTTATTGAGAGGCACTAGTACAAGGTTTTAACCACCTTCTTCTCTTGAGAATTGATAGAACCCAAATATACAGGATTTGCTTATGGACCAGGCCTCCAACTCTTTGTGATGTCACATACAAATTCCCCGGTAAAGGTGCAGCTTTGCCAAACATCACTCTTCCTTCAGCATGGGGTCATACCACGGGACATCTTTTAAAAACTCAATTCATGGTACAACCAACTCTTCATCACATGTCGCACCCGCACACAAAAAGCCTATGTTCACATTTGTTCTCAATGTCCACCTAAAAATTGGCGAAGGAAAGAGTCCTGCACAGAGGACTTTTTCCCAGTCTCAGTTTTAATACCTTGGACACCTGAAGGACCCCTTTATAGTTAATGGATTCAATCAGGCTGTGTGTGTGTTACCGCTATTTTAGTGTTCTCTCTCCATTGTTCTGGTACTCCGAAGAACCAGTACAATGGAGAGGCGATGCTAGAGTGAACCTAGCGTAATATACACTTTGCATTACCAACAGTTATACAGGACATCAGGAATATAACATGGAACTAAAATAGTTCCTAAATAGATACCAACGAATCTCAGGCAAGAATGTATAGCCATTTACAGATCCCCACCTAGGGTTGTTTATAAACCTAGTTACCCCTTCATATTCTTACAAACCCACTGGGTGGTAACTGATTAGTACAGTTAAATTTTTTTCTCTAGCCCCTCCATTCCTAGCATAGCACCCAATATGCTAATTATATTCTTAATTGTCAGGTGGGCAGTCCCTGCCTGTCTGCTCCTGTTCAGCACCGCCCATCTGACTGTAGAAAGCTTAATTAGCATATTACATGCTGAAAGTAAATGCACAAATTGTTAGAGAATAGAGGCGGCTAAAGAAAATATTCCTACTGTGCTGGGATAAGTGGTGCCTATTAAAGGATGCAAAGAGTTGGATATGGTGAAGGTGTTGAAAGGACTCATTAACCACTTCAGTTACGGGCCATTTTGTGGTTCAGGACCAGAAACATTTTCAGGTTTAACATTTTTAGCATTTTTGTTATTCAACTAGTTTCTGCATCTTTTTTTCAGTGACACACAGGGATTTATTTTTATCTTGTTTATTTTTGCATTTTTTTTTTTTTTTTTTTTTTTGTTATATCCAGGAAAATATAAATAAAAGAGGAGGGAAAATGTGTCTGTTTTTCACTTTTCATTGTAGTTAATAGCTCAAAGTACTACTAAAAAAACTTTTTAAAATAGTTTTTACTCTCCAATATGGTCATATTTATTTTTTATGGTGTCATCAGAGGTGTGGTTAGAACCTTAAGGGTTTTGTAATGGCATATTATTTTATAAATTATTTTATTTACCTATTTTTCGGACTATAAGACACACTTTCCCCCCCCCCCCCATATTTGGGAGGAAAATGGGAGTGCGTTTTATAGTCCAAATGTATGTCCTTGCAGAACAAGGCAACCACTTCCGGACGTATCAATGTGGATAAGGGATAAGTGTCTGTAAAGGCAAAACCCATTTAAGCCCTGAACAGGGATCGGGTTTGCATTTGGGGAATCCACTTAGGGTCCTTCCCCCCCAATGGAAACCTATACGCATAGAAAGTGTTTACCTGGAAAATCACGCAGACTGTTGCTGCTTTGCAAATCGCAGCATGCCAATTATATCTACGGAAACGCCAGTGGCTTTCCCATAGATATAACTGTACCAGAAAGTCCACGGAGGAAAACTCTGCGAACTATCTGTTGAAAGCGCTGCGGAAAGAACCGCAATGCGATCCCGTGGGGCCTTAGCCTAATGTGAGAAATGTGCTGCTTGCAGGACTTTTCTCTAAACATGTTTTGTGCGGAAACCAAACGGAAACAATATGGATCCCATTATAGTCTATGGGTTTTGTGTGTTTTCCCAGGTAACCGCTTTTCTGTGCGTATAGGTTTCCGTACGGGGGGTCCACAAGTGGACTCCCTGAATGTAAACCCAAATGGAGGTGTGAAGCGGGCCTTACTAATGGCTGACATTTAGACATAGCAGATGACACCAGCATGCTGTATCTAGTTAGCACAGATGGGAAGAGGTTAGGCATTACACAGTGTTTGTGCACAAGAATAGACGGGCTGGGATCAGCTGGCAGTGTTACAACAATGGTGGTTAGGATTCTTATTAACCCTGTGACGTTGGCTGACAAGAGGGTGCACCGACCCTTAAAGAAACTAAGAATCAGTGAAGAGGACAATGGACATGGCCACCTGAGATGGAGCGCAATAAGAAAGTCACAGGATCAAATTTTTCATTGAAAGATTATTTTCTATCCAGCACAAGGTATAAGTGAAAGTTTTGGACTTTCCTGACATTGGTCCCTGTGTAGTACTATAAACAGAAGACATGGCCTAGTGTATTTAAAACCAATAATCCACTATCATGTGTACAATGAATTGAAGAGACATGGTCATTCACAAAATTGTTCTGGCAAAATTGGGACGGTTGTCTTGTGTGGCTTAGGATTCATTCACATTGCCATGATACCTTTAGCACAACTAGATAGTGACATAACACAGTTTTTCTCTGCCTAATTTATACCAGCTCATGACTAGCGTGCTTTACAACAGTATTGTGTACCTAAAATGGCAGAAATACTTGGAAAATGTGGTGCAAGAATCTTCGCATGTCCCAGGATTTTCTTTCTGTAGTTTGCTCATATAATCTCCCCACTATATATATATATATATATATATATATATATATATATGAATACAGCTGAAGATTTTTAGATGACTGACAAAATATCATGAGAACCGCTCATTGATTTACCATTATATTTCTTGCAGTCCTCTATAAACTTCTCTAGCCCTTGGCTCCTGTCCATGTATATGAGAGCGGCTTCCCTCATGTGGTAGAAGACTGGAGCGCAGCTCATGTCTGTCCTCAGTGATGGCTGTCACACACAGCCCAGTCCTGTCACTAATGGATTCTCTAGTACAGACACACTCACACAGCCCAGTCCTGGCAGTCACATATATCCAAGTCCTGTCCGAAATACACCATCTAGTCCTGTGACATTCACTGTCCAATCTTGTCACTCACATGCACTCAGTCTTGTCACAAATATGTTATCTAGTCCTGTCAGTCATACACACCTCAGTCCTGTCACAAATACGTTATCTAGCCCTGTCAGTCATATACACCTCAGTCCTGTCACAAATACAGTATTTAGTCAGTCATATACACCTCAGTCCTGTCACACTCACACACCTCAGTCCTGTCACAAATACATTATCTAGTCAGTCATATACACCTCAGTCCTGTCACACTCACACACCTCAGTCCTGTCACAAATATCTAGTCCTGTCAGTCATATACACCTCAGTCCTGTCACAAATACATTATCTAGTCAGTCATATACACCTCAGTCCTGTCACAAATACAGTATCTAGTCAGTCATATACACCTCAGTCCTGTCACACTCACACACCTCAGTCCTGTCACAAATATCTAGTCCTGTCAGTCATATACACCTCAGTCCTGTCACAAATATCTAGTCCTGTCAGTCATATACACCTCAGTCCTGTCACAAATATAGTATCTAGTCAGTCATATACACCTCAGTCCTGTCACACTCACACACCTCAGTCCTGTCAGATATAGAAATAAAAAATGAATACACAAGTCCTGTCACAAATGCCCATGAAGTTCCTGTGACGCACGGAGTGTCCAGTTCTGTCACCCACATTCACACAGCTGAGGCTTGTAATAAACGTACAAACCAGTCCTGTCACACACAACAAGCCGAGCTCTGTCACTAATACACAATTGCAGCTCTCACATACAGGTCATTCCTGTCACTTCCACAAAACACAATCCTGTCACACTCACAACGCTCAGTTGCAGAAGCCGGTCCTGTCACAAACACATGAGGTTGAAAATGGGTCAGCCAGCCGTGACACTGACATAGGCCCCACTGTTTAGCACTGTAATCCTGTCACGTGGCAGCCATTACTGTGTACATACCGGTTGTTATATGTCATGC
The DNA here is from genome assembly GCF_031893055.1 of Leptodactylus fuscus. Taxonomy (NCBI): domain Eukaryota; kingdom Metazoa; phylum Chordata; class Amphibia; order Anura; family Leptodactylidae; genus Leptodactylus; species Leptodactylus fuscus. The sequence goes on from NC_134268.1 coordinate 51,844,054, forward strand.
ACAAAAATGCTGATGAGTACAGACATGCCATGTGTCACCCTCAGCTAGGAATAAAAGGATTGATGTAAATAGAGTTACCTCTGAATGTTCTTCTCTATAACATTGGATAAGTACTGAGTTATCTACCTGAACGATCCAGATGAATCCTGTCTATAGTAGATTGTAAGCTCTTGCGAGTAAGGCCCTCAGTCCCATTGTGTGAAATGACTTTCTTTGTAATGTATCTTTCTGTCTGTACTTGAACCCTACAAATTGTACAGCGCTGCGGAATATGTTGGCGCTATATAAAATTTATTATTATTATAGTACCTAATAAATATGGCTGACCTCCAGAGAGCAGCTAATAAGGATCATCAATTCCAAAAACTATTCTGCTCTATAGGTACACGCAATCCTAGTGGAGAGGCCTTCAGAAATTCAGGAAGCCCCTGGCTAAAAAATAATATATTTGTAAGCTTCACAAATGGCATCCCTGATCCAATGTGACATGGAGGGCTTGCAAGTCTAAGGCCAACAACCCGTAGGCTTTTTATTTTGGAAAATACGATGTTTTACATTTACAGACCTGGACTCCGCATGTAAGCCATCTATAATACTGTGAGTCAGTGACTCACCCCGGGACTATTATTTCATACTGTAAGCACGATTCTGGTACATAACAGTAGTCCTGCAGCCAGGCAGTAACTCACAGCATCATCGTATTGTCCAGAGGGAACAGGCCTGTGTGCAGATGACCCTACAGCTGTCTCTCTCCTAAAATGGCCATATAAATGTTTAAGCCACAGAACAATCCTTTATTGTTTTCCATGAGAGTAACCAACAGAGAAGATTCACCATATTGCAGAACATTGCTTTCATGGGCCGATGGTCCTCTGGTAAATACAACATGTAAACATGACTGCCAACACACACACACACACACACACACACACAAAGCTGCCCTGGCATTATCAGCAGAGCATTTCCCCATGTAAAAGTGGGATGTGCAGATAAAGTAAGGAAAAATGTATACACAGTTCGGTCACTACCATTGGTCCATGTAAATGAAATTAACTAGCTGCTAATATTGTCGATTGGTTATGGGTGTAAAGTCTGCGTATATAAAAGATCAGTTAGTAGTGCTGGTGGGCAGGTCATGTTCATAATTTTTCCTTAATATGTTCATCCTGGGAGATCAGGAAAGCCTGTAAGTCAGAGCCTTAAAGGGGTTGTCCAGGAACAGCCGGGGAATGTGTAGATAAAGAAATAAATAAAAAAATCAAATCACATTCACCTGTCCCTGATATTACGCTGTCAATTAGTTCCTGAAGTCTCACATATAATCACCAGGTCCTTTCCTGACGAAGGGACAGTGTGCACCTGAACAGACAGTGACATAACCAAAATACACGAAACAGAGTGTACTGGCTGTTTTTTTAATGGAAGGCACCCTGATAACATTCGGATGACATCAGATTGCCTTCTGTGCTCCATTAATATCAATTTGGCAGGGTCTGTTTTGAACCATTTTTACAGAGCAGGATAGGAATTGCACTGTAACTATCGCCATAGAACAGATCATCAGACCCCTTTTCGGAAAAGCCACCCAGTCGTGTGTGCACAGGGCTTAGTATAAGAATTGTTGCAGAAGCTTTTCATCAAATTCAAGCCACTCAATGTGCGAAACATGACATTTACATCATACAAGGAGAATTATTACATGGTGCACAAATACCCAGAGCCATTTAGAGTTTTTCATTGTTATTTACTAGACTTGCTCGCATTATAAAAATTACACTTAACAAAAGGAGCATTGTGATTCATAGCTGTTACAAAATAGATTTTGCATAGTAAAAATAAGGCAAAAATATCTTACATTTAGCTATCTAATTTAGCTTCCTTTCCAGTTTTTCATACAGTTAGGTAGTACAAAGAGTGCATATCCTTACAGATAACAAGATAAAGCTACATTTCAGATATCTGGCATAACAAAAAAGGAACTCCTCATTATTGCAAACATGAAAAGATGACATTTTGGAGTATATATGCCAACCATTGTTCATTGCCAAATACAATTACATTGGCTCACAACTGAATTGTTCAAGCATAGAGTAGTCATGAAAGTCTCCCGACATTCAGATTCATTATTAGACCTTGTCAGAATGATGTTACCAAACCAAGGCAAGATGAGACTCTCATAATTAGATGCATTTTTTATACATTGGTTTAATGAAACACACACATGGACAATGCAGAGCAGCTTTTACATTGCATAGATGACGACTTAGGGTTTGTATTGTTATTTTAACACCAAAAAACACAGTTTCCTTTTTTTGTATTGGACCAAATACTGTATTTTAAGGAGCTGGTCCATACTTATATTGACAAGTAACTTATCAGTTGAAGACAAACTGCTTGGGTTCTGGCCCTCAACAGTCTCAAAATGAAGTCTTAGTCTTGGTTTCGTTGCAGACGAAAGAATAAATTGGATGCATGGTCAGCTATTTATTTAGCTTACTTACTGAACAGTGACAACACTGATTTAGTATAATGGGACGTGACAGGTTCAAGCACAATAATTGAAACAGATCAACATCTGTCATAAAACCTTAAAGGGATTTCCCAGGACAATGATATTGATGGTAATTTCTTAAAATAGGTCATAAATATAAATTTTTGGGGGGATCCAAGCACCGCTGCCAACTAGCTGTTTAAAGAAGTCAAGTCGCTGCTTCCTCCTCTCACGCTAGTCACATCAAGTGCAGTGGTCATATTGCTCCGTTCCATTCAAAGGAATGGGTTTAAGCTGCATTACCAAGAACTACCACTAAACAAAACATAGCGCTATGCTGGTATGCAACGAAGAGCCCGCATCACTAGTCTGAATGACATGGCATGGCATCTTTAATCAGTTAATTGGCCAGGGTGCCAGACAGGGGTGTACGTCTCTGGTGTCAACAGGTATACCCCCATTGATCTGATATTGATAACCTATACTAAACAAAAGTTATCCCTTTGCAGTGTATTTTTTCAGTGCCTGGCCTTCTCACAGCAAAATTCATTATATGAACAAAGTGTGTCACATATTCATTCCCTTTTTAGACATTTTCTTAAAGTGGATGTCCCAGATCTGAAAAACATGGTTGCTTTCTTCCAGAAACAGCAGCACATTCATCTGTGGGGTTGTTTTATACTGTATCTCCCTCCACTGAATTGATTCGCAATACCATCCACAGCCTTTGGACAGGTGTGGTGTCATTTCCAGAAGAGAGCTGCCATGTTCTTTTAATTCTGCTTAACCCGCTTAAAGTCCTTATAAACACAAACCCATTACGCAAATGGAGCCTTCTAGCTCTTTTTTTTTTTAAAACTGTTGTTGAGGATCAAGAAAGGAGAAGTGGAGGCATTCATGTGTCAAGGGTCTGTGAAGGACATTAACCCCTTGATTTACAAAATTCATAGCAAGAGCTACATAATGTGCTTACTATGTGAATTATGCAATGTGAATATACATCAGAATTTACTTAGAACTTCACACCGTGCAGTTTTATCTGTTTTTTTCAGCCGGAAGTAGATCCGTAAAAGAGGGAAAAATAACACTTTAAGGCTAGGTTCATATCTGCGTTCGAGTCTCCGTACGAGACTCTGCATAAAATCAGCAGAGAGAAAAGATCTACAAGGAGGACTTTTCTCTCTGCTGGTTGTAGTAAAAAATTGGTGGAAATCCTGCCGTGTATGGGGTTTGCAGGTTTCCGCAGGTAATTGCTTCTTAAGCAGACAGGGTTTCCATCTTTTGGGTCCCCATGCGGACCTGAAGAATGGAAACCCAAACGCTAATGTGAACCTAACACAAGCTTTCCCTCTGTTTAGGGTCCACTAACAACTATGTCCTGTGTAAAGTCAGGTCTAAAGAAAGGAATAAGACAAACTGTGAAATAAGACACCAAGTGTGTACAGTGTATCATAAAGCGTAGTACAAACATACCAGGGCATTAGAATTTTTTTTAAAAAAGCACAAAGACGAAAAGCGCACATATATTTTGAGGGACCTTTCCTTATGCCGCCATTCACCTATATTTTAACAAAGGAGGAAAGGAGGCTAGCACAGCAGCCATAATAATACTATCTAAAGAACAACAAGAAACAAATGGAATGTACTGGTGTAAAGTCACTCAATAGTCCTGCCCAGTGCCAGCAAAACACTCTGTAGAGCAATGTCCAGTTTCAGTTTTACAATGTTTTGCCTGGTAATATGTAAAAGGCATAACTGAGAACATCCGCAGGACAACATATACTGACACTGGAAATGAGTTAGCAACGGTGGAACACCTACATTATAGCAAGTGAAACCATCCAGGCATTGTCATTTTCTTACACTGTGGTCAAGTTTTTTCTTCTTTACTTCGGTGAGATATTCCAGAAGATGGCACTTGTGGGGCTTTATCAGCCAGCATCCTTAAAGGGGTTACACCATGCAGAATTTTTATGGGTAAATAAATATCTAATGGGTGGGGTATAACTACTGAGTCCCTCATAGATCCTGAGAACGTGGGTGTTGTTTACAGTCAGCCTGGCTGGAGTCACATGTTGGACTGGAGGCTTTCATATTCCCATTCTCTTCAGTGGGGATGCCAGAGATAGCTGAAGTTCATCCCTTGGCTATCTCTGGTACTCCCATTGAAGTGTACGGGGGCACAGATGCATCCCATATTAAACAGGGGCACATCTACATTTAGCCAAGCTGCAGCCAGAAAGAGTTTACAATGGAGATAAAACACCCCCATTCTCAGGAACGCCCCCACTGATCAGCTATTTATACCCTGTCCTATGAACAGAGGGTAAATATTCTTGGAGGGGCAACACTCTACTGAGAGCCATGTAGTTTCTGCTTAACTTGATATTTCTCCTATCCCCCTGATATGCTGACATTCCCAATCAAATCAACGGGGGCATAATGATATCATTAGTTTTAAGAGCTGTCATTTTTGGTCCAATATAATCTGCTAATGAATGTCTTAATATATCTTTGTAGTGGTTGGAGATCATTTTTATATTATTCATATACATACATATATATTAGACACAGGTTTTAAAGATAGCATACTGGCTGCCTACAGTCACCAATAGAGAGAGCTCAGACACTTACTGCATACTGGGTTATTGTTGGGATCCATGTATAACAATATGTAGTAATTTTGTAAGCTCCATCTACTGGTGGCTGAATCCAGTCAGTATGTTGTTTTCTTAAAATGGTTTCCAGCAAAAAAAGATGTCGGTCAAGTGGTCAGAGTTGTAAACATAATCCCCACTCTTGTTCCAACGCTTGCTAGATCTCCACTGCTTTGTAGTTCCTAGTCCTAACTCAACACAACAGAAACCTCCACTTAGCCAAATCAATGGATGCAGCGGTGATCTGTCTCAGTGAATGGCTGTGAAGGCAGGACCAGAAAGTAGAGACCAGAAGTCATAGGAGATTGTAAGGAATAGTACTCTTTTTTTTTTTTTTTTTAACCCATTCTGATTCCTTTGCCATCTTTTCTTTTTCCCTGGACTTTAAATCTACTTTATATCTATGTCTACACAGGTGATTTAGAGAACTGTATCAGACCTCCAATCATTATAAACTTATATTAAGAAACTACTAAATGCAGGATTTTGAACCAAATAGATACAAAAATCTAAAAATGTTCAAGAACATTCTCTTTAAGGGGCACAGCACTTGTTAGAGTGTCATAGTCCGTTAACTGAAGTGAACGTGGTGGGTCTTCGTTCATAGGTTCTTAACAATCCTATCTAACATGCCTCATAAGATAAAGGTGCATAACCTCTTTAACCTGTAAGGATATAGTTCATGTAAGCCTAGACAAAAATATATTTCAAGTTTGTTTCCTAAAAAGAAAAGTCATCCGATGGTGGCGCATAAGAAAATCCAACAAAAGCATCATCTGCTTCTTCAACACTGGCATTAACAATGGAATAGTCTGAAGATAGAGAGACAGAATCTGGAACTGAGGAATCTGTAAATTCTGTGTCAAAATTTGAAATATCATCTGGACCAACCTAGAAGAAAAACAAACAAACAAACAAAAAAAACGCCATCAGAAAAATTCTTCAATCCTAATAACAAACAGTAAATGACTAATTGTATAGCTTATGTACATACCACACGAGGATCATAAGGTGGAGGGATTTTCTTTTCAACCAGATCCGTCCAGTTTATGGATGAGAAAAATGGATGTTTCTTAATGTCTTCCTATAAAATAAGGTGATTTAAAAAGGTTACCCCAAAGAGAAAAGGGGAAATAGTTTTTCTAGATGGTGATTAAAATACAGAACAAACCATAAGGAAGATACAATGACAGCCTGGCGCAAAGTCATATCAGGAAATAATTACAGTTCTCAAAATGATTAATTTATTGTAAAAGGGTTATTGTTCCCTGCTTCTGATAATATGTAGAAGCAAAATCATTTTGTTATACAAAAAGATACAGCTATCAGTAGTAATAGCCATAATTATTTGTTATTTAAGACCCAGATACAATGTCGTTTTAAGGGTAACGCTAAAGGGGTATTCTCATCTACATAATTATTTTTAAATTTGTAGATAATTAAAAGTTAAACATTTTTGCAAATATAAGTAATTAAACATTTTTCAGAGTTTTAAAGATTTTCTCTAAATATCTTGTGCTAACAGTCTGTTGTCTTGATCGGTTGCCAGTGGATACAACCACGAATGCAGGAACTTTCTAAGGTCAGAAAATCAGTCATGATGTCCTTATTGTGGCCGAGATAGGATGAGGTAGGGGGCCCCAGACAAAAGATTGCTCCAAGGTCAGCAAGACTTTAGGAACGCCACGGCTCAGATAGCAATAAACAATTGATCATAGTTCTGGGAAAACATGAGGAGCTCACTTAGGACACAAACAAAAAACAAACAAACCCTGTACCAGTTCATTATAAGCAGAAACAGAACTGATTGAGGGACCAGATGGAGCGCTCTTGAGAGTAGGGGAACCTCATAGCAATGGTGGCTCTGTGGTTAGCACTGATGCCTTGCCATTGGGTTTGAATCCAGCCTAGGACAACATCTACGAGGAGTTTGTATGTTCTGTTTGCGTGGGTTTCCTCTGGTAACTCCAGTTACCTCACACACTCCAAAGAAATACTACTAGGGAATTTAGATTCTGAGCCCTATATGGTACAGTGTTGACAATATCTGTAAAGCACTGTGGAATTTCATGGTGCTATATAAGTAAGCAAAAATAATAAATAAATTAGTGCCCATCCCTTCCAGATCTGGAAATATTATAGCTGTGGACTGCAAGAATTTACAGGAAATTATTATTTATTTTATAAAATATTTTTTTTTTAAAATAAAGTAAATAAGTATAAGCACCACTTACAAAATCATTCTTTGATCCAAGTCTTTGCTTTGGATCCTTTTCAAGTAGCTCTTCCAAGATTGAGGATGCAGTTATACTTATGTCAGGCCGTGTAAGAAGGGGATCGTGCAGAATGTTTTCATACATGGTTGCAGTATCACGACTGTAAAATGGAGGCTGCAAAGGAAAAAAAAAATACAAAGCGTATAGAATGATGTGCATGTAGAAGAGATGCTTTGTTATAACATATATGCAATAAGTGAATTTGACTTTGATATGATTCACACACAAATTTTAGTCTCCCTGGTCCTAGATCAACAAGCATCTATATATTTTCTAACACTGCATACAGAAGGACAACAATGAGGAAATATTGGGCCTCATTACAGATGATATGCCACAATGTTACAAAATACTAATGGCATATCTTACTAAACACAGGAGATCTCTCAGAACTGATGAACTTGGTAAACTTACTTGGATTAAACAGTCATTTGGAAGTTTTCAAAGTTTGCCCATCTAATATTAAAATGATCATTTTATCATTTCAAGAAGTGATTTAAAAGATTTTAAAGATTTTTCTGCAATCATCTTAGTTGGATGGATATAACCAGGAATATAGAAACTGGGTTGCGATATCTCCTTGTACACGCGGTGTCCACAATTAGGAAATCGTAGCTAGGTTTCATAGAAATCTCAGACTATAGAAAGTTCCTGCATTTTTGGTTGCAGGCACTGGTAACTGATAACTGTCACTACGATGATGATAAGGGAAAATATTTAAAATACTTTAAAGCTCTGAAATGCTTATATTAGCAACAATGCTTAACTTTTAATTGTCTACAAACAGGGGGGTAACTTGAGGGGGTGCAGAGGGTGCAGTCGCACCGGGGCCCATGAGCACTGGCATTAGTATTTAGATTGCAGCTTCCATCTAGCCTATAAGCCAAGGAGAGCCACAGATTACCCTAACCATACCAAGGGTGATTAAACGCCTTAGTACCCATAATCATCACTAAAAAGAATTCACTGTAGAGATGAGGTAAGGGGGCCCTGAACAAAAGATTGTACTGGGCCCACTATTTAGTTACATCACTGTCTACAAAGTGAATTTAAAGTGGTTCAATGGTTAGTAATGTAGCCTTGACGGCATAGAGTTTGAGGTTCGAATCCAGCCACGGACAACATCTGCAAGGAGTTTGTACGTTGTCTGTTTGTGTGAGCTTTTTCCAGGAACGGTACTCTGGTTCCTCCCACACTCCAAAGACATCCATATGAGTTTAGATTGTGAGCCTACTTTGGACAGTGTTGATAATATCTGTAAAACACTGCAGAATATGATGGCTCTATAAGTAAAATAAATAGCTCATGAATCTGGTATATTCAGGAGCCAAACTCAATCTCCACCCACCTGGCTTCATACACAAGCTCCTTTCAGAATAAATTCATCTCTGTTGCTGCTGAAATTTCACACTACTTGGTAAAATCTACACTGGATTAGAAATCAGAATAGGTGGGCACAGATTCAGTTTAGCTCAGGAATACCCCCAGACTCATGAGCTCTCTCATTCTCTAGCTGAACTCACAGACGAGAACATATGCAAACAAGCATTATACAGCCATTATGACATGGATGAAGTATGCACTCCAGCCTCCTCAATTCTTAGGATACATGCACACAGCCGAATTTACCACGGTCAGTGAGCACAGGTTGCAAAACAGACAGGAACAGAACCTTCCATTAAATTTAGCTTATACACTGACAATATTCATGGCGTGTGCAAGAGGCTTTATAGATAAACTAGCTGGTACCTGCGACTTCGTCTGCGGTGATTGTAGAAGTGGGTATATACAGGCGGGGGTAAGGTTTTCGTACTGTGTATATGGTATGGGATATGAAATGTAAGTTTGTATCTTGTTTTTGCTATAATTCAGAGAATACGTGAGACTTTTGTGTTGAAGTTACTTTGTATTTGAGCTGCTATATATACGGTGTTGTGAGAAACTTTACATAGTGACTTTGGGACAGAAGTATTTGAAGTTAACCCTTTCCCGCCGATGGCATTTTTTGATTTTCGTTTTTGACTCCCCTCCTTCTAAACCCCATAACTTTTTTATGTCTCCGCTCCCAGAGTTATATGAGGTCTTAATTTTTCCTGGGACAAATTTTTCTTCCTGATGCCACCATTATTTATTCTATATAATGTACTGGGAAGCAGGGAAAAAATTCAGAATGGGGTGGATTTGAAGAAAAAATGCATTTCTGCGACTTTCTTATGGGCTTTGGTTTTACGGCGTTCACTGTGCAACCAAAATGACATGTCCCTTGTATTCTGTGTTTCGTTACAATTCCGGGGATACCAAATTTATATGGTTTTATTTACATTTTGACCCCTTAAAAAAAATCCAAAACTGTGTTAAAAAATTATTTTTTGAAAACGCGCCATATTCCGACAGCCGTAACTTTTTTATACTTGCGTGTACGGGGATGTATAGGGCGTCTTTTTTTGCGGGAACGGGTGTACTTTGTAGTTCTACCAGTTTTGGGAAATGTTATTGCTTTGATCACTTTTTATTCAAATTTTTAGCAGAATCAAAACAGTGAAAAAATGGCAGTTTGGCACTTTTGACCATTTTTCTCGCTACGGCGTTTACCGAACAGGAAAAATATTTGTATAGCTTTATAGAGCGGGTGATTTAGGACGCGCGGATACCTAACATGTATGTATTTCGCAGTTTTTAACTACTTTTATGTGTTCTAGGGAAAGGGGGGTGATTTGAATTTTGAATCCTTTTTATTTATTTTTTGTATTTTTTTTTTTTTTACTTTTTTAAAACTTTTTTTTTTGCATTTATTAGACCGCCTAGGGGTATTGACATGGGTGGGTGGTTTCGCGGATTGTCAGAGTGGTGGGGGCAAACATGGCTGCTCCGGAGCGTTAAAGAGCGCCTCGTAGAGAATCGTTAAGGTGAGGGGCAAAGTGGTAAAGTCTATGTATATGTGAGTGTGTGGGGTTAGGGGCGAGGCTGCAGAGGGCAATATGAATTTTGTGGCTTGCTATGGTCCAAAGTGTGTGAGATTGCAGAGATGGTGGTGTGAGTTTGGGTTTTGTGGGGGTCCTGGCACAAACATATGTGCGCTATTGTGACGAAAAGTAGCCTATTGTTTAATCGAGTGTATTAACTATGTTTGTGGAAAATTTCAGCCAAATTGGTGGAGCGGTTTTTGCGTGATTGACCGCCAAACATCCGAACATCCAAAGGGTCCTGGGAAAAAAGTATGTGCGCTATTGTGACGAAAAGTAGCCTATTGCGCAATCGAGTGTAGGGACTATGTTTGTGGAAAATTTCAGCCAAATCGGTGGAGCGGTTTTTGCGTGATTGACCACCAAACATCCGAACATCCAAAGGGTCCTGGGAAAAACGTATGTGCGCTATTGTGACGAAAAGTAGCCTATTGCGCAATCGAGTGTAGGGACTATGTTTGTGGAAAATTTCAGCCAAATCGGTGGAGCGGTTTTTGCGTGATTGACCGCCAAACATCCGAACATCCAAAGGGTCCTGGGAAAAACGTATGTGAGCTATTGTGACGAAAAGTAGCCTATTGCGCAATCGAGTGTAGAGACTATGTTTGTGGAAAATTTCAGCCAAATCGGGGTCCAAAGTGTGTGAGATTGCAGAGATAGTGGTGTGAGTTTGGGTTTTGTGGGGGTCCTGGGAAAAACGTATGTGCGCTATTGTGACAAAAAGTAGCCTATTATTTAATCGGGTGTATGAACTATGTTTGTGGAAAATTTCAGCCAAATCGGTGGAGCGGTTTTTCCGTGATTGAGGAACAAACATCCGAACATGCAAACATCCAAACACACAAACCCACAAACTCACAAACTTTCACATTTATAATATTAATAGGATTCCATTTGTATTGAGAAATCTGGTGACAGATCCTCTTGAAGCTCTATTTATAGAAAAGAGATGAATGAGTCCTGTTATCTTTTACCATCAATGATGAGCTGGCCTTGTCTGCAATCATAGAAACAGTCTTCTATTGAGAAACAACTGTATGTAAGAAAATGTTCTTAACTTATGTGAAATCTAATTGTTAGAGGGTTGTCCACTTTCAGATAAATATTGAAAGACCGATATTATTTTTTTAATTTTCCAATATACTTTCTGTATCAATTCCTCAAGGTTTTCTAGATCTTTGCTTGCTGTCATTCGTTCTGCTTACCTCCAGTGGATAAAAATCAGTCCATGGCCATGTGATCTACAGTCCATGGTCATGTGATTAGCACAGGTGCACAGCTCAGTTGCACAGGAAGATGTCTAATTACTGTGCTGTGAGAATAACGAGCTGTGCACCTGTGTGTCCATCACATGACCATGGACTGTAGATCACATGACCATGGACTAATTTTTATCCACTGGAGGTAAGCAGAATGAATAACAACAAGCAGAGATCTAGAAAACCTTGAGGAATTGGTACAGGAAGTTTATTGGTAAATTACATAACTTTTTATTGTACAAACATCATGTCTCTTTTGACATTGGTCTGAAATCGAACAACCCCTTTAAGAAGGTGGCTGACCATTAACTCTTCATATTAAGACAATAAATACAGGATATTAAACTTACCAGGCCATGCAGCATTTCAAAAAGTACAGATCCAAGACACCACCAGTCCACTGTGTTGTCATATGGATGTTTCTTTATCACTTCTGGTGCTAGGTACTGAAAAAAAAAAGTACATTTAACACAATCTAACAGCAAGCTAAGGAAGTTTTTATGCTTAACTTAAAGGGTTTTTCCAGGGCTCCATATTTTTTCTCACACAGACTAAAAGTAATGTACCAAGGCAACATTGACTGGATAATCATAATTATGTCATGTGACCAAATAGTTGCGCTAGGAAAACAATATCACAACTCTGTTTACTTAAGGAGTGGTGTTCGGACGGTGGCGTTGTCCATGTGTTTTCATTTAATGTTATGTCCAAAAGTCCCAGAAAACCCATTTAGAAGTAGGTTTCTGGATAAAATATTATTATTATTTATTTTTTTTTTTTAAATCTGGCAAGGAAACACAGGGAAGTCCCTTGATGTTGTGGGTGGGAGATTTCTAACGGAGTTCAGCACAATCTGTAGATTTTATGGGTTTCAGCTAACAATCTAGTTAGAAAACAAGCACTATGCAGAACTCTATGAACCAATCCAGCCACAAGTATTTCATGATCAATACAAATTACTGGAAATTCCGAATTTTTACTTCTAATGTAAGAGCAGTATTAGTGTCTATATTTACAGGTGCAGGTATATTTTTACAAGCCAACACACACAATAATGTTCCTACCATTTATGTAATGTTTACATATATACAATGTAAAAGCAACATCTAAGGGAGTGTTCACACTACCGTCGGTGTCTGACAGCTAGTGTCCGCTGCTAATGTCCGTTCAAAATCTTGTGCTTACATTAGCAGCGGACACTAGCTGTGTCTGTGACATTTTGCATTGATTTAAATGGACATCAGGTGCGTTCTATTACAGTCCGTGTCTGTCCTTAACTGTCCGTTCCCAAAGATGTCCGACTTTTCAAGCAGACAGAAAAAACCTACATGTCGGGTTTTACTGTCCACTTGAAAATCAATCAATGCACAATGTCACGGACGCTGATTTTGAACGGACATTAGCAGCAGACACCAATGGTTGTGTGAACGCTCCCTAAGATGAGCGTATTACACACAACCAGCATAGAGCAGCAGCAGTGCCGGACTAGTTTTGGGTGTGTAACTTGTGGGCTTCTTGCGCCATCCACTGTAAAGTTCACCCGGTATCAGCTGATCAATAGGGGTTCTGGGTGCTTACATTCAAACATGGCTATTTGTGAACTGTATGACAGTCTACCAAATAGAAGGTACTGAACAGGACACTGTCCAACATAAGGCAGGCCTTGACAGAATGTCTATGCTCATTCACACAAGTGCTGCAAGGTCAAGCGTGCTCCCTATACTCACAATAGTAAAATACTAACATAAATTACATTACTTTATCTGCTAACACTGTGCAGCTTCACAAACTTCACATTTGTATAAAACAGCCTTCTAATAATGCAGCCTAATAAGAGCAGTGACTGGATTCCAGTTCTACTGGGTTCTATTTGGTAACATTTAAAGTAATGAGGTTTTTAGAAGACAACAACCCCTCTGTATATGCCCTATCAGGGTATGCAGAGTCATAATCTTACCTCTGGTGTCCCACAAAAGGTCAACGTTTTGTCTGTATTTGAAATCCCTTCTTTGCAAAGTCCAAAATCAGTTAACACAATGTGGCCCTAGATTAAAAGATATGGAGTATTAAAATATTATTCCTGGCAAATACTTAATCTCATATATACTTGAATTATAAACCCCAACACAACTGTTTAACCTTTTTTGGGGGGGCATAAAAATATTCTCACAAAAAAAGGGAAACAGTCAAAATAATTTTAGACAATATCAGAAGAGCTTTGTAAACTAGAAGCTTGGTACTCCAAATATCCTTATCCAATATACTCTTCGGACTCATCTCTGCAGCTCCCATCCCATGTGCAGTTCTCCACTGAAGCTCGTTTTTACTGTTCATGTACTAGATGTAGGGTCCATGCCCCGTGAAGTTGAAGTGTACTGTGCTGGCTTCACTGGAGAATTGCACATTGGGTTACTAATGGAGTTCCATGGCTTGTAGACCTTTTTACTAAAACTGGAACGTCATTTCAGGCTGAAGCAAACTACTTCGTTACATGGAAACAGTAAATTAGAGAATTTTATAAAATGTTAGAAATAATAAATTACCTCTGAGTCCAAGAGAATATTTTCCGGCTTTAGGTCTCTGTCAATAAAAGAAATATTTTATTAGAGCCCATTTTGGATATATCCTATAATGAGTTACTGGGGAATACATGAAATAACTTACCTATATATGATTTTAAGTGAGTGCAAGTATCCTAAAGCGCTACCAATTTCTGCAGTATAAAAAAGTGCCCTCGGCTCAGCAAAATATCTTTCTCTTTGTAGATGGAAAAAAAGCTAAAAAAAATAAAATGTCATAAAATATAATTTTATAATTATAAGGATACATATTTTTACTTGTAAAATGTATATGGATACAATGTGAGGCCTGGTTCACATCTGCGTTCGATATTCCATTCGGTGAGTCCGCTTGGTGACCACCGGAACGGAATACCGAATGCACTGACAAGTGGTGAGCTTATGAAAGCACATGGACCCCATAGACTATAAAGGGGTCCGTGCGTTTTCCACGTGGTGTCTGCACAAGTCATTTGGAGAGAAAAGTACTTCATTAACTACTTTCTTCTCCGCATGACTCGTTTGGTGGGTCCCCAAGCAGACTCCCCGAACGGAATACCGAACGCAGATGTGAACCAGGCCTTAGGCTCAAAGCTTAAAATGTTTTCCAGGACTAAAATGTCAATCACCTGTCCTCACAATATGTAATCAATACTAGATTGGTGGGGGTCCGACAACCAGCACCCCCACCACTTAGCTTATGTTCAAGTGTCACATGACTTGTTTGCAGCTCAATCCCATTCAAGTGAATAGACTACCAAGAACAACTGCTATACCACGTACTGCCCTGCGCTTTGCTCCTGTGTTACAAACAGCTGTTTTACTGTAAAGCACTGGGAATAGTCACCTGAACTGCTCCCTGCTAGCTCTTCCCCATCCAACTCTGCTTAATGGACAGGTCTCTTCCTCGCTAACATAGAAACCAGAAGTTTCTGAAAAACGACACTACAGTCACGCATAAGCCACGCATCTCTGAAATAGTTTTTATTTCTCTACTTCAAGCTGCTGTGGTGACAGATTCTCTTGTGTCAAAGCAGAATTCATTAACACCTAGGAGTTAAGCTGACTGTAGACAGAACAGAGGACAACAGGCAACACAGTACCTGCAATAAAGTAAAGTAGATTCCACTATAGCGGAGAATAGAAGCCAAGGAAACATTGTAACACTGCTGAGCTATACGGCTTTCCGAGCTCCACAGTAACATAAACAGTATATTTAGATGTGTTACATTGTGGGTTTTTCTTGCGCTTAAAAGTTTTAAGGCTGTTGTCTAGCTTTTTGATATTGGAGACCCATCTGTAGAATAGGTCAACATTATCAGATAGTTGGGGGTATGACATTCAACTGTGTACAGCAACGGCTAGCTACAGAACTGCACAGTGGATGGAATCATAAGCACATGGGTGCCGAACTCCCGATAATCTGTTATTGGCCTATTATAAAGGATAAGATCATCAATATGTAAGGTCTGAACAACCCCCTTTAATGAACCTGTACTGGTGATCATGTGATGGACACACAGGGGCACAGCTTTTCTAGACAGAACACTGAATACTGTGCTGTGACTGTAACAAGTTGTGACCATGGACTGATTTGCATACACTGAACATAAACAAATAATAACAAGCAATCAGATTTAGAAAACTACAAGGAATTCTTACAGAAAGTAGATTGGAAAACTGGATAACTTTTTTCATTATAGAAACAATAACATTTATTTGCTGTAACTGGACAACCCCTTTAATAGGCTCCTTCCTCTTTATAATTCTGGCTGACCACATGTAGCGTCCCCAGAACTGAAAACGCTACATGTGACAGTAAAAAAGGGTCATTGCCCCACTCTGCCTTGACCCCTACCTTTCTCTGCACACCTTATTCAAAAGCAGATGGCAAGTCAGAAAATAGCTGTGTTCCAAAAATGTGACACTTTTGGACCAGAAAACTGGCGTGAACCCATTAGTAAATATCCCCTAATAAGGCCATTTTACAAATACAGCTACAGGGCATTTTACTGTTATGTATCCTACATCCAGGATGATTATGGAAGATCTCGCTGATGTGACCTCCTTGTGTTTGGTTCCTTTTGTAGGAGAAACCTCTGAATACAAGGAACGGATATTAAACATGTGCAATCCTCTTCTCCACACTATGTAGTTGTAGAAATAGATATAGCAATCTAACAGGGGAAATCCCTATCTGGTTACACAAGGGGCTTTTTTTTTTTTTTTTTTTTTTTTAAAAAAGTCACTCCTATAATAATATACAAATAATAATACAATGTGGCATGTCAGATGGTTTGGTGGAGCTAAATGAATATACTTTAGAATATTTTTACTATTGCGAACCGCAGCTTGACAGAACTTGAGGTGCCTATGCCATTAGAGATTTAGCAGGGGTATAATTAAAGAGCTGGGTAATAATGTGTTAGACACAGACACACACATATTACACAACCCCGTTGAATACAGGACTTCCTAGAACTGAAAGATGTTACCACAGTATTGAACACAGAAGTCATCTGAGGAAGTGAAAGTTTACATCCAGTTCCTTCCTCTCTTCCAACTAAACATGGCCAGCAGTATGTGAGAAAATAATTAGACTGGAACAACTACTGTATATCTACCTATATAGAGCAAAACAATATGGGACGCTGTATAAATTACGGTAAATCACCACCTGTAATTCAATGAATGGTCTACAAATTCTTTTTAGTTCCTTTTTTTTTTTTTTTTTTTTTTTTTGTTTAGGAAAGTTTGGTAACAATATTAAAGCTCCAACAGTGAATATCACTCTTATTATACAGGCTACTGAATTCCAAATAATCTAATTATGCAATGTAGTGAGTCAAGGGAAATAACCCAACATCTCTGGGTGGACTTCTAAGGGGTGTTTTCATGCGGATTCAGAACTCACAATTCAAGGCTCAGACTGATCAGCTCTATCTGTGCCAGACTCACCCACCAAAGTAAAGTACCAGAGGATCCTCTGTTGGGCCCTGGCTCTAACAATAATGGACCAGCAGAATATGTTTTTTTTCCCTAGGGGTTGTTGCAAGGTAAAACCCAAATATCAATTTATCTAGTTCACCCAAGGAACTTCAGACACTCGGCTCTATTGTGGCTGAGGCTAATCAATGAGAAATCCCATAGCCAACAATCTGTCAGTTGCAGGTTCTACAGGATCAGAATTTGTTGAGGAATCTGAGGCAGAAGGCTACCACAAATTCTTCTCCAAATTACACTGTGTAGATCTAGCCTAGACACCCATATGACAGGTATAATATAAGTTACATCAGCTGTCAATTTGTTTGAGATACACATAGTACAGGCAGTGAAAGAAGAAATCCCAAACAACTATCTTCAGTATTTGAACATAAATCTTTAAGTGAAATTTCATACTGTTGGATTAAACCAGTTAACCTGGTAGTATTGGGGGTTAGGATTGGTGTGCAGTACCGACAATGTTGTAGCCATTGGGAATAATTCAGAGCAATCCATTACTTAGGGACCAATGCTTTATAAAGTAGGCTCTATCCATGAAAGGATTTTTAAAAAAGACAACGTCACAATCTTACCTCTCCACCATTGATGAAGTCCAACACAAAGAAGAGTTTATCTGAAGTTTGGAATGAGTAATGGAGATGAACTAAAAATGGATGCTCTACATTTTTCAGCAGCACGTTTCGCTCAGCCATAATATGCTTTTGCTACAAAAATATGCAAGACATATATTACATCAAAATGTGAAAAAGAAATGTTCTTGCCTTTTGAAAAAATGAGGTTAAATACAGTGAAATTGAAATGTCTTCTAGGGGGTATTTTTGGAAAGAATTTGGCTAGTGTTGTGAGATGAGGTAGAACAGGAAATTTGATCTAGATAAGAGGGTGGGCTTTTCAAAGAGGCGGTCTGTTGGAGAGATTTCGAGGCATTTGTTTAAAATATGAAATCCTGTTCATTAATGGTATATAACTGACTTATTTACGACAATGAGAGGGAATTTAACCCATCAATGACAATTTTCTGGTGCAAATGGGTATAGATGGCACATCTTTGATGCACAGTCCCTTTTTTTTTTACACCAAAGATGTACCACACTGTTGGTTCTGTGCCTTGCTTGGCACTTTTTATGAAAGTGGGCAGGGACACCTAGGTCCAACAAATTTACCGTAACTCATGCCAGGAATTATACCTGAAATCTTTGCTAGTCCATGACTGGCGTGGATTTCATTTCTGGCGCATAGAATCTTCCACGTCTGAATTATTCAGAGACACACCTCACGCCAACAGGGGAATTCACTCAGGCAAATCTTATGCTAGAAGGGAAACTGATTAAGGCCGAACGCGGATGTGAAACCTATACGCATTAAAAACCGGTTACCTGGGAAACCTGCGGACCCCCCTATACTATAATGGGGTCCAAGTGATTTCCGTGCGGAAACAGAGCAGAAACCACATGAACCCCATTACAGTCTATGGGGTCCACAGGTTTCCTTTAGGTAACCACTTTTTAATGTGTATAGATTTCCATTCGGGGGTCCCCAAGCGGAAACCTGAATGCAGATGTGAAACGGGCCTAAGAGTGGCACCAGTATTAATATAGTCCTTCCAGTATGAGCTTGTGCTTGGCTTGTGTGGTTTTTAACTTGGTGCAGTCAATAGCTTTGGGTCTACATGTATATATGAACTGGGAAGACTAAGGATTTGTGGGTGCATATCTCCTGTCTTACATACAAGTACAGTCTCATTCTGAATTTTTCCAAACATTAGTATATAGCCACTAAAGAATGAGTGCACATCTAACAGCCACCGCTGTATTTTCTAACATATAGATTTGCAAATTGTAGTACATTTGTGACAACCTAAGTACACTATGTGGTATCCAATGTTGAAAACCTGACACACCGCTCCACAGTTAATATAAGTACCTCTTTCTTGTTGAGAATAACTTTCTTTTGTAAAATCTTCACTGCATAATACTTCCCATCACGGTTCCCTCTTGAAAGAACAACCTAGAATAAAAAAAAAAAAAAAACATGAAAAAAACCAATGTTCCTGGTGGTCAGTACATTTGGGGAAGTTTTACAGGTATCTTATTTTTACTCTCCAAATGGTCCGACTTTATTCCTTATAATACACAACATATAAGGCCCGAAACACTCTGTAAAAAGTACTTTTCTAGGAAAACACATTTTACCTTGCCAAAGCTTCCTTTCCCGATCAGTTTGAGGTATTCAAAGTCTGTAGGTTTGGCACTGTTGTGAGAGAGAACATTCTAGTAAGTTCTATAGTAGAATTACAGCTTTACTGTATGTTACATATATTCGGGATTTCGATTTTTTGTAACTTAGGATACACATAAGTTTATTTCAGGCAAGTTTAACTTTACAACAAATTTTCCCAAACACATCTGCTAGAAGTTTGTTCCAAGCATCTAATACTCTAAGTAAAATATTTTCTGAAATCATCTTGCATTCTGAACACTAATACACAATGCGATTCCTGCTTCCAGCTAAAGCTTAGGCATTCACTGGGGACATCAGCTGTCTTGGATGGGGTGGCCATAGTCACTATTGATGTAGAGAGGCGTTGCGGGGTTTGACCCAGTGTCTGTCCAAGGTGAATTTTTGCTGGGGTTATATTCCCTGTGGTTGTATCCCCTTGTCATCCATAAAACATAACCTTTAATAATCCTCCATAAAAATTGCATCCCAATATTAAAACAGTATCTCTATTATGGCCCCAAGGACATCCCCAGTGTGATTGACGCATTTCCACAAAATTACTGATCCATCAAGGGGTAGAAGTCAAGTTATGGCTGAATAATACAGTAGTTCAATTATATAAAGAATTTGCTATGACAGAACAGCAACTCATGTACCATAACTAACAACTCCGGATTAGTATTCATGGAAAGCAAGATCCTGGATGATGGTGGGGAGTGGTACAAGCTTCCTCACCATATGAGGCGTGGGGAGACCGCACCTCACTATTGTCCAGGATGTTGCTTTCCATCACTAAGCCATCCCTTACATATGTGGATTAGAATGCTTACGTCTATTAGCTCACATATGGATCTGTCCATCTTGGTCATGAATGCCATCAGGAGTTACAGGGCACAAGTTGCTTGATTATATAACTGAACTACTATATTATTCATATATACACCTTCACATCTATCCCCTGATGAACCAATAATTTTGGAGAAATGTGTTGGGTTTTGTTCTAGATCTGGGTACCGTCCATTGATCCATGTTTGCTATTGTTTCATATTTGGTTTTTGTCAGTCTGACTTTGAGGAAGTGTGTCTACTAATGTTCTGGGGGCCATAGATAGTATAGGTATTATTCTGTCTGTAGGGTTATCACTCCCCCTAAATGACGTTTTGATCATACTGTTTTAACATTGGGGCACAACCTGTAATTTTATATCATATCATTAAAGGCTATGTTTTATGGATAACATTTCCCCTTACTGTGATAGTGTTGCTATATAGGGCATATAGGTTATTAGTTATTCTGTGATTTATTTTTTTGTATCCCTAGAGGAGTCTCATGTCCTCAGGTGAAACCTGTATGTCCTAATAAACAGTCGTTTATAAGTAGCCTAGTTTCCATGACTTTGGTAGGGCCATAGCCGTACCTAGTGTCAGGTTAGGGATGTAGTCGATTAGGGCTGTGGCTTCAAAGCTTGAAAGAATTTTGGGTCTACTAGGCTTCTCTGGTTAGAGCTTGATAGGGTCAGTAACAGTCCCCTTGGTCTTTCCCTAACAGTATATAGCATCTAGCCCCCATTTCGACTACAGTACCACGACTTGTTCCAGTGTCACCATTACTTCTGGACCAGCCCAACATCTAGAAAGAATAATGGGTGTAACAAGCATATGGGAAGATCTATCTTTTTACTGCATTTTTCTATAGTTTGGTATGAGAGGTTTTTGATTATTGAACTTTGTTTGCTTTTATTTGGTTGCTGCATTAAGGTCACTGCTGGATTGGTGACTCTTAATGCCTTAGTAAAAATTATTTTTTAATTGTCTCACCTTTTGGATTCTATTTATTGGCTTTTGGTGACGTTATCTGCTGTATCCAACAGTGTGTGTTCTTTATTCTCTTTGTGACAGAGGCTGAAATATTACCAAATGCTCCCAGTCCAGATGTATGTGATGCAATGGAGTCATGCTGGCACACCGTGTACAAATGCAGATGTACAAGACATTCACAAACCATCAGCTAAATGTTCAGATCATTGATAGGTCAGGTTTATATTGGACTTGTGTGTGTCCTCTCATCCCACAGTGTTGCTAAACTCCATGTCCCATCTATATTACACATTGTAGTAGGTTCTCATTTTTTAAGGACTAAGCAAATATTTACTTTTTTTTTATTATGTTGGCAGGCATAACTCTACTTTGTGTATCTTGGAAAGTACCAAAATAAAATGATAATGAAAGGGTATTACCCAGAATCTATAGATACAGCTTAGTATGCATATAATCTGGGAAAATCTGCAGAATTATTTCATTGATTCTATGTCATCCCTGCACCATTTATACCCTGCTGCTTCCTTCATATTTACCAACTGCATTAAATGAACATTACAACAGCATGAGCAAAATCATATAATAAAAAACAAAGTAAGTACATTAATAATTTTGTCTAAAATGATATACAAGTATGATAAGTAGCATGTCCGACTGTGTCCATGCAACCCCAAAAAAAAAAAAAAAAAAAAAAAAAAAAAGGTTTCACCACGGAGAGGCTGCACACGGACACCAGTGGTTTGCTTTAAAAACCCATTCACATTATTAGGTTTTAATATTGACTGCCGGCAAATCGTCCCCTATCCAGGTTCTCTGGGGAATAGGATGGAAACCCCTGGGCGGACAGCAGGTGCTAGTGTGAGCAGTTATTGAAGGTGTATGGGCAAATGTAGGTCTCTTTGTATGATTTGTATACAGTACAGATTATTATTACGCATTTCCTTGCAATCTTTAATACAACATTTACATGACAGCCTAACATACTACATTTTGTTAAAATATTGAAATATTATGATGGATTAAAGGAAGTCAGGCTTGAAACTTTGTGCTGCTGTGCATGTGGCATGCAATAAACCACTTCCTTCACTGTCCTTGAATACACTGAGTACTCAGAGTTGTATACTTTTATGTGTGATGTCAGATGAATATCTGCGGTTTCACAGCAAATCTCTGCACGGTTATGTACCCACAGATCAAGGAGGAGGATTTAGTATATATTTAACAAAACTATAAAATAACTGATTTCTACTTGTAACCAAAGACTAGACGGATGAAGGAGGGAGGGACTGGTAAACCATGTGCCCTACCTGCCAGCCACAGCTTGGCTTAAATGTGTAGGCACAGAGACAGCAACTGAATTTTGCATTTTATTGGATTTTTCCCCAAATTTATCTCAAGCTTTTTATATACAGAAAAAGCTATAAAAATTAAACATATAGGATATTTAAGGCATAAACTGTGGTGTGATACAGGTGAGGCTTTTGCTTTGCTCAGTCTCTCTCTCTTCTGGCATTAGGAAATGTTGGATTACTAGACAGCTCTGCTTTAGAATTAAAGGGGATGTCCAGTTTCAGCAAATAAAGGTTATGGTTTATATTAGAAGATTGTATAACTTTTCATTATACACCTTCTGAACCAATTCCTCATGGTTTTTTGGATCTCTGCTTGGTGCGATTCAAAATTTACTGCCAGTGGATAAAAATCAGTCCGGGTCATGCGATGGACAGTCCGCCGTCATGCGATGGACAGTCCGCCGTCATGCGATGGACAGTCCGCCGTCATGCGATGGACAGTCCGCCGTCATGCGATGGACAGTCCGCCGTCATGGCTTATTACAGTCACAGCACAGTAAGTAAAGCTCTGTCTTGTCTATGGACCACTGGAAGCAAGGAATGAAATTACTTTACTTAATTTTCTGAAACTGGACAACCCCTTTAAGTTTCTAGTTCTTAATAACTCCTAGACTACTTTTTGCTTTATAACATCCTGGTACTGTACATCTATTTTACTGTTAGTGTAAACAAGTCAATAGGGTAACACAGGTATCTTTGCTTGCGTTTATAGAATTGTACATACTGAGGATTTACAGATGGTCCCAGGTTAACATTTTGCACAGGTGATCCATTCTAAAAGAAAAAGATGGAAGAAAAGAAATTCTGTTTTAAAACATTTAGGCATATCACATGGAATTGCATTTTTCTACTATAATATCATTAATAAAAATGCTTCTTTTATCTCCAGAATTCTTTAAAACTGGATGGGATGACATTTCACAACATTAAAGCTGATCAGCTAACTCTTCATTCTGAGCTACAGTATAAGGACAGCATATTACAAGGTCAGGTATGTTCTCCTCTTAGTCCAAATGGCTAATGGGGTCAATCAAAAAAATATAATGGTATTGTGTCATATGGTAACAAAGAAAGCAATCTGTTGGCCCCGCTATCATTTACAGAGGCACGTTCTACTGAACAGTGGGATCTTAGGCATCAGGCTTCCACCTATCAAATTTGGGAGGCTTATCCCACACATAGGCCCAAACA
Organism: Leptodactylus fuscus; assembly: GCF_031893055.1. Lineage (NCBI taxonomy): Eukaryota > Metazoa > Chordata > Amphibia > Anura > Leptodactylidae > Leptodactylus > Leptodactylus fuscus. The sequence goes on from NC_134268.1 coordinate 51,867,841, forward strand.
CTCTCTATCGCTTAGTATCTAGTCGATCTTTTTTGCATTCGTTTTACTATAAGCAATGTTTTGTTGCTATGTTCACAATGAGTTTGAGACTGGAGGAGAAACAGGTGTGTTCACCCTAAGGCTAAAATACTAAGTAACACCACTCCCTTTCTATCCTTCCATAGTTAAAGAGGACCTGTCAACTCTCATCCTATCTCCAGTTTAGTATTCATCCGGAATATACCAACTTTCCCTGATAATCAGAATTATGTATTTCCCTTTTCTTTCTTTGTCACACGTAATATTCATATGTTACATGGCTACATTTCCGTTCTGCAAACTCATACATACATTTCAATGATTGAGTTGATACCGTGAATATTAATATATTTAATTTTTGGGTATTCTAGAACATGTATTGTTTAAACATTTTCTGTTTAATATGTTTCCCTGAAATAATAATAGAATTTTTTTTGAAGTTCTATTATTGAAACTTAAAATGTTCATGAAATAACTCAGGAACAAGACTGTTGACTTTACCTTCTGATCTGCCCTTTCATCATCCTCTTCTGATGCATCGGACTGATTCCGGGCACATTCCAGTTTTAAGAAGGCTTGGACATCAGGGCTATAAAAAAAAAAAATAAATAAATAAATCAAAGTTTTGGGAAGTGTGTCGTTTTTCATCAAAAAAAACATTTAGATTATAGATATGAGCAGCAAATTTCACTAGTGCTAAATATTTCATATGGTACCCTAACCAGCTGTGGATTAGGAGGGGTAAAGCCAAGGTGTGACTTAACCTGTGCACCTATAGTTAGGAGCATAGTACAGTATAAATCGTTTGCCTTTGTGTACAGACAGTACTGCGAACATACACAGTCAGGATACACTACAGCAGACCTGGTCCATACAATGTGAAATCATAAATTTCTATTACTATCCGCAATTTCTTCCTGCATTCATTGTGGGTCCTAGGACTATATATAACTGAACTATGACTGAAGGGCACATAGAAAGGTTTCCTATAATTAACCTGTTGTGTCACTTCATGGACCTGGAAAGCTTAGGAGGTATAGTAGTGTAGAAATAAACATCTGGAATTGAATTCATAGAGATGGTTTTAAACAAAACCAGGAAATGACCTCGTGTCAACCATCAGTGCTCAGCACTTTCGCTAATACATAGGTTTGCAGATAAGCTCCAAATATCTTGCAAGCCTCACTTAGAACGACCAAAAAAACTTTTTTATGAAAAGGTGGTCATCCTAAAGAGGTTGTTCTTGTCCTCTAATATACACACTTATATAAATGTTCTGCTGCAAAGGCTCTCTCTGCATCAGATACGGGTAATGTGACTCATTCTGGAATATTTGCTTAACCAGTTGTACTAGTTGCTAATCCTTACAGAAGTGGACATGCGTACACAAGACATTTTCTTATCAGATTTTATACTCTATTACCATAATATCCACAGACAAGACATATGTACCGTACAATTCATGTGCACACTCCTTTTCTGAAGGCAACCTAAAGAAATGCCTGCAGCAGTTCATAGAATATAACAACTTTGTAGAAGAAGTTAATGGCAAAAGTTAATTTGTTTGGGGTCTGATACATAATATTCACCTGGAGAATGGTTCATACCACTATTTGCAGTGTTAGACCCTGGGCCCACCAGACGATTCTCTAGTGGGCCCGAGGTCTAACACAATAACGGTCCAGCAGAAGACATGCGCAATTGAATGGGCCCCCAGAATAATTTCATTTGGTGGGCCCAAGGAACCTCAGTCCAACACTGACCGTTCCCAATCGCTGACCTATGTAAACATGTCCAGAGATTGATTAACAAATAATAATTTGTTCATTTGTCATTCATTACATCTTTTATGATGCCATAATAGTAACTGTTGGCAGCACATCCACTTGTGCAAACAGGATATGCTGGTGACAGTAATAGAAACTGTATGGGGTGGGGAGTAAAACAAACAATACAAAAACTTCACATCAATTGCAACATATAAATGGAAGGAAACGACTTCTTATCGACTTGCTATATCAGCCATCAGTCCATGCACATTACATGTAGTATATCTTCCTGTGTACAATGTGAGATTACTCCTGGAAAACACTGTGTGCTATCAAGATAAATGTGCAAAGAGTTTACATACAAGTTCTATGCATGCTTAGCAACATGTATGTACAATGTTGTATGCTCAGAAAGTTACAAAACAAAAAATAGGCTGTTTCACAAGTCTACCCACAGAATGCAAATGGGGAGTCAAACTGACTCCTTTGCTTTGTGTTCATGTTAGCACTGCTGCATATATAACCATCAATGGTCACAATGGAAGCGTAAGAGGGATTTAGAGCTGGATTCCTTGTTGTTTGTGTGCACTTTTTTCAAGGTCCTCTCATATAGAAAATAAGCATAATATTTTCACTTAAAGTAATAGACACGTTGATCGGTAATGTAATGGTCTCAAAAATACATGTAAATATATACTGCAAAATATAATAATGCATGGACACAATTCTAGTCCATTCACTGCTGTGGTTCTATCACAAATATCAAGTCTGTGTACCAGAATGCTGCACTACTAAATATTCAGCTTAGACTTCAGAGGGAAATATGCAGAAAAAAAATACAAAAAAAAAAAAAAGTATATATTCACACAATCCATACTATTAATTTTAGGAAGGGGCATATAAAGGATCCCTCACTGAACTATGAAGTGTTCTGTGCATATGTCAGCAACTGAAGTAGTTCACCAGGACAGTTGGAATGATTATAGCCTCCTCTACTTTCCTATGTTTTGTGATCTCACATACCCAATTCTTCAAGCACGGTGCAAGGCTAGAAAAACCAATCCATGTTTACATACTTGACAAGCAGCATAACTTCCTAAACAGGTTTCTAGGAAAACTAAGTTCACTTTGATGCAGAAAGGACATTCTCACTTAAAGTATATGTTTATTTGGTGACTCTATATATAGTTATTTGAGAATCACATATAAAAGCAATGAGAGTCCTTTAAAGAGGATCTAATACCACCTCCTCAAACTCTTTAGCATTTCTCAATAGCTGCTTCACTGATTCCAGCACAGTTAGAAATCTTTCTCTAGCCCCTACCACTCCTGAGAAACTAGTCCTCTTCATTTTAGCACACAATATACTGTACTAATTGGACTTTCAACTGTGAAGTGGGCGGTCCTGGGATATCTGCTCCAATCTCAGACTGCCCATATGACTGTAGAGTCTAATTAGCATATGTGGCGTTAAAACAGCATCGACTGCTCAGGAATGGTGAGGAAAAGAAATTCCGACTGTGCCGGTAGAAGTGGAGCACCACCTACCAAAGTATGAAAACAGTGAGAGGTGCTGATAGATCCCCTTAAAGATCCCCTTTTGCATACGCAAATGAATTTTCAGCTCTGTATTAAAATACATTTAGATCTGCTTAAGACAGGTCATCAATGCGAAACTGTTAGGCGTTCAGTCCCGGGCACCCACAAGCTGATACCTGCACAGTGTATGGACAAAAAGAAATGTGTAACTATTGCAGCTCAGATTCACTCAGTTGAATGGGAGTGCAATGTTCAATGAAGGAAAAGGAAAAAAACAAAAAAACACAACCCACTCACAGTTCATCAATGTTGAGGGTAATTCCACTTCACACCATTACTCGGATGCACGGACTTGAAAGCCCCACAGGCTTGGGGCATAATAGTCAAACAGGACGAATGATCTCCAGCAATAGATCATGTTCCGTATAAAACTTAACTTTTAATCAAAAAAACATCTTTACAAAAAGTCAATAAAAACGGGAGATCCTCATGTGGCATCCGGCTGACACGTTTCGGAGAAACTAGTCTCCTTAATCATAGCCGGAGTGCCCTGTATCTGGCCACTACACAGTGTATTGAGTGGTCTGTTTCGGGCTCCATACATGGTTTAGATATCAGTTGACTGCTAAGGATTCTAGGTATCAGTTTGAGTCAAACGCAACTATTCAGTCTTTTATGACAAGTCTATAGAAACCTCTTTGTCTCTGTATTGTTGACAGTTGGAGCCACATAATTGTGAATGGCCTTGATAACAAAGGGGAAAAATGCAAGGTCAAAAGGAAGCAGACCTGCTAATAGACCAATAATGGATGCAACTATTGTGAGCACAACTATATGCTGAAATCCTGGGCTGCTCTGATTTCTTTCCTTATAGATAATGATATACAGTAATTGTCAAGCTCCTTACATGGGTTTTCTGGGCTAAAATTACTGATGAACAATATTAAGATCATAAATATCAGATTGGTGGGGGTATAACTGCTCCTCTGAGCAGGCAATACACAAAGAATAGAGCAGGAATCAGGTAACTTTGTTCTCCGTGTAGGATATTGCAGATCAGCTCCCATTCACTTGAATGGGAGCCAACCTATAGCGATTCAGTTCAGCCACTACACAAAGAACAGCACTGTCTGCTTCCTGCTCCATTCTCTGTATCAGCTGATCAGTAGAGGTGCCAGGTACTGGTTCCTTACCAATCTGATAGATGACCTATGTTTAGGATTCAATTTACACTGGAAAAACACTTCAAATATTAATATGCACTTTTGGGATTCAGAAGTTACTTGTCATCTGAAACATACAGACACATCCATTTTGCTGTTTTAGCTTTAGGTCCTCAAAATACCCTGAACAAACGGCAGAGTGGTCTTTTGTTGCCCCTCAGGTCCACCTACAGCTATGTCACTGGAAAGGTCTTATGTCATTATTGCCCACCTTCCAATGGTTAAACAACAGAGATAAACATTACTCCTGCATAACAAACAAGAAGTTTCTCTGACAATCCAAGCCTCCGAATATAAAGGCAGCAATGTTTTAGATTAGGGAATCATTTTCTAGCAGAGCTTTGCTATATATAGTTATGATGCCGTAAATTCTGTTTTAATTGTGATAAGTTGGTGAATTGGATTCTCACTAACAACCGTGTTTCCATGTCATTACACAAGACGGCAGCAGTAGTCAGACAGGAGGACATACTATATGTACCCTGTAAACAGCGCCAAATGACTGCCACTTTCTCCTCCAAGTACAGATCACATGAACCTGTTCATGATAAACACCTTTAACTAGACATTTTCTGAAGCCCCTACAGCTATGTACAGGAAAAGGGAACTTAGGAAATCACTTATTGCAAGTGTGTGGAAAGTGGATACATCAGATGACATGCTAGAGGTGTTTATTCTCTGAGCAGATGACTCCAGTACTGGAAATTGCACAATAACATCGACCAGCAACCCAAACATTTCAAAGAATTCTTATCAGAAAAAAAAGCGTGAACATTTTATCTAAAGTTTAGTAAATATCAGACTCTTAACCCTTTTCCCAAACAAAATCTATCAAACCTAGCCTAACTCTGGCATAGGTACAGTATGAATGGGTTCCAACATCTGCTCTACAAGTATCAATGATTTGTAAATTCAGTATTAGCTGATTTAATAATGAAACTTTATATTCTATTGCATAATATACTTAATGTGTATTGCCTAAAAGGCTAAAGCAGGCAAAGCTGGAACCGGATATATGTAAAAGCACAGTCATCATAGCCCCTGAGAAAGCAGAGGGTGTATCTTATATATTACGAGACGCCACACCATGTGCCTTAAGGGTGTATGTACAGGTATGATGAATAATGGGAATATGTGCATATAGTATGTGCTTCACTGATATTTGTGCAGCTGTTACTAGCTGAAAAAATTTCTGTTCCAGTTTTGAACTTTAGTGAAGGTGACAGAAAAGTTTATCTTCACGGACTATTATTATAGATGCACAAAAACATAGGAGATTCGATAAGCATTAAATTCTATATACCTCTAATCACAGTATCTTGTAGAAGCAATTCTACAGTTTCCAAATATGCCTGACACTCCTTTGCTATTATGGCGACCTTGCAGATAGGAGACCCAGTGCTGGTTAGCTTTTCCCTTTTTATATTAGAACTTCTCCTACTAGAACTAGATTTTTCTCATATAAGGGGATTGTCCCAAGAGCCATGCATGGAAAGGAGGTGAAGGGATACAGACATCAGGCTCCTTTAGGCCAGGGTAGAAAATCTTAGCACTATAAAGGGAGTGTTGGGCAGTTTGAGCTTTGCTATAATCCTCCCTCCCGCTGGGTGGGATTTCCTGAATGGGGTAAAAGAGTCATAATCCCTGTTGGAATAACAATGTAGTTACAATAGGAGTTGTTCCAATTATATTAATAGGACTGTTCCCTGGAGTTTGCCATGTAGGAAATGCAGGTGAGGTGACGTAACTTTTCCATTTAGGCTGGGGACTCACAGGGAGGTCTCATCAGGTTGGCTGCTGCAAACTTGCTAGCATCTAAGCTGCCGAGGTCTACCAGAGCACCATAGTGAATGGAATATAAACATATCACATCCATATGCTGCAACTAAATCCTGCACATGTCACTTACCACAGAGCCTTTAACTTTAGTAATGCAAAAGTTCACGTGTGGTGGGAAACCTGTGGTGATTCGGGCAGGGGAGATGCAGAAGAAAAAAATTCTGCAGTGTATTCACTCCCCGTGTCCTGGTATTAAACAGCAATTCATAGCAGCAATTACACCAGCAAATATTGTGATAATAGAATGCAGTGTTAGCCATCATTATGGACAGCAGCTGTGTAATGTGGGTCAGAGATAGTCAGAAATAAAGCTAATGGTTCTGTCACTGTCCAGCGTTACACAAACTCTGATATCTCTACAAGTAACTAAACCACCAGTGAGAACAATAGGATTTCATTTATATGCTACAGTTAATAAGCAATGGCTATAGGGTTAGTTTTGCAAAACTTAATGGGAAATTACTATGTGTTTTAATGAATCCTTATGTACAATTATTATCCATTTTTCCAGTGCAGATGTGAATGTAGAATACCATGCTTAGATCATGCTACCTACATATGATAAACACCATTGATAAAAAGGGAAAGGATACAACATCCCTGCAATATCATTGCATGAAGACAGTAACATGTGCTTATAACATCATGTACTTACTGGTTGCATAGTTCTGGATGTCGGAGTAAATTCTGTATAAATTCATTCAAGCCAGCCCTTCTCTGCTGAATAAACTCTAAAATGAATAAATAGATATTAGTCTATAACTGGTAGCACATATGTAGTACTGGATTTCATTCTATTTAATAATACATTATAATTTTCCATTTACATATTTGTACAGAATATTTGTATAATGATCACATGGGATCATAGGCTGTGCCTGCAACACATCCAAACAATCATACAAATAAAGACTAAGACTCAAACTGCTTGGTTCACATCTGCGTTGGTATTCCGTCCGGGGAGGTCCGCATGGGGACCCCCAGAATGGAATACCGAACCCAACTGCAAGCGCTTTGTAGTGAAAGCACACAGAACCCATACACTATAATAGGGTCCGTGTGCTTTCTGCGTGCTGCCTGCACGAATCATGCGGACAGGAAAGTAGATTGTGAACTACTTTCCTGTCCGCATGATCCCTGCGGAGATCTGGTGGCAAGCACATGGACCCCATTATAGTCTTTGGGGTCCATGTGCGTTCACTGGCACACTACTTGCAGTTGCGTTCGGCATTCAGTTTGGGAGGGTCCTCATGCGGACAGAATACCAACACAGATGTGAATGAGGCCTAAGAAATGGACATAAATTAAGGGATATACATGAAATAACAACATCTTAATTTAGATTTCATCCAATAAGCAACTAGATGAACATAAAAAAAGTAAACAAAATAAAATAAACCTCAATCTTGCTTATGTAATCTCTGGATTTCCAGCACCATAAAAAATGTCATAAAAAACCCCCAAAGGCCCACATTTATTATGCATTGTATGCCAGTTTTCTATAGTATGGCTTCATAGGATTTTTGCTCAAAAAATCATTTCTGTGCCATCCTTGCCACATTTATGAGCTGGTGTACCTTATCCTCGGGGCACATGGCCTGGTGTCATCCTTATTTATGAGGAGTTGTGCGCCTTGTCATATATGAGGTACACCTTCCACCAGCTCGGAGACTAGGAATGCCTCAAAACACATAAGCAGATAACCACAAGCACTCTACAAATGAATATTTAATATTCTCTACTCTACAAATGAATATTTCATTTAATATGAAAGAATAAAGAAAGAAAAAAATATTTTTTCAGTGCTTAAAATTCATTGACTTCTAGTGACATTCCAGTCACCCCTGTTGACATGGATTATGAAGCCATTGCTGTCAATTATTAACTTATTTTTCAAGGTGAGCCGTATTTTTCCTTTTTTTTTTCCACATAAACATATAATAATTAGGGCAACATGGTGGATCAGCAGTTAGTACTGCAGCTTTGCAGTGCTGGAGTCCTGGGTTCAAATCCTGCCAGGAACAATTAATAATTGTTTTTGCATATAATCTTGCTCAAACTATATATCTGCCATTCCAGCTCGACCTATCACAGTAATGTGTGTCACTGGCTAGGAAAAGAGGGAAAGGGTGGTTGGGAGCTATTTTGGCCTTTCTGTGGTCTCCCACTGCATGGGGCAGGAGCAGTGCTCCAGGGAATTGAAGACCTGCTCCAGTGCACCAGTGCTCTGCTGCTGTATTCTTTGAGTCAACAAATTTCTCTGAAGCAATACCATAGGTAATATAAAGCATTACATTCTTCCCTGCGCAAAACCTCTGGCCTGCCATTATTCCTCTATGTACAGTACATCGTCCATAAGTCTCTATGTGTGACCCATACACCTGACAGCACTGTGAATGTGCAATTGTGCATACAGTGCGAGAGGCCATAGACACTATTTAGGTGCCAGGTTTTACTGTATAGAATACAAAGCTCATAAAAAAAACAACCCATAAACCATTTCACTTACCTGGATCAAAATTATCTCCAAAGATCCTCTTGGCAGGTATCTTTAGGGTTATTGCTGGAAACTGTTTTCTAAGCTAAGAGAGTAATAAAAAGATATCAGGCTAGTTCTGGCAACAAGCTATATCTGGTTATGTGCTTGTTAAAGGTAATACATTCAATCATCTGTGTACACAAAACTATTCTGCAAATCTATGACATGAGATCATAGGACAACACTACAGTACAGAGGTGCTAAACACCATGGAATACACTGAATAGCCTGCCATAAATATTAGCGTTGGCCTTCAGGAAATCCACTTTCATAGGTGGACAGGTACACATGTATTTGTGCTGTTGTGCCGTTATACCATATATACCTATTAAGTAAGATACTTTTCTATAACAGTGGCTGTCTTATAAAGGCAACCCTTCTTAAAGGGCGATCAGGTCTGCTACCAGATGACTACAGTGAACCAGCCTGTCATCCAGTGGCGTAACTAGGACCAGCGGGGGCCCGTGGCAAACTTTTGACACGGGCTCCCCGCCTGACCAACCCCCTAACTCCCCCCCTGCATTCCTGCGCACTCTATTATGCCCCATAGTGGCCCCTGCACACACTATTATATCCCATAGTGGCCCCTGCACACACTGTTATATCCCATAGTGACCCCTGCATACAGTATTATACCCCATAGTGGCCCCTGCACACAGTATTCTACCCCATAGTGGCCCCTGCACGCACTATTATGCCCCATAGTGGTCCCTGCACACACTATTATGCCCCATAGCGGCCCCTGTAACAGTATTATGCCCCATAGTGGCCCCTGCACACAGTATTCTACCCCATAGTGGCCCCTGCACGCACTATTATGCCCCATAGTGGTCCCTGCACACACTATTATGCCCCATAGTGGCCCCTGTAACAGTATTATGTCCCATAGTGGCCCCTGCACACAGTATTATGTCCCATAGTGGCCCCTGCACACAGTATTATGCTCCATTGTGGACACACATAAACAATAATTATACTCTGGGGTCTTTACAGACCCCAGAGTATAATAATCAGAGACCCAGGGGGGATAAAAACATAAAAAACACTGTTACTTACCCATCTCCGGCTCCCCTGCAGTGTTTGGTGGCGTCGGCCTTCTTTAATGACGTCCGGGACGTCACATGACCGGGCCCTGCGTTTCGGGTCATGTGACGTCAGGGAGCGTCCAGAAGTAGGCTCGAACCTGCCCGGAGCGTGGAAACGTAAGTAACATGGTTTATTATGTTACCTTACCTCCTCTGGACCTCCGATCATTATACTTAGGGGTCTGAAAAAAACCCTGATTATAATAATGATGTCTGTGGGGTAACTCCAGCCGGTAAAGGGAAAAAAACTGCAGCGGTAATGGCTGTCGCTGGGTTCCCTAATGTCCCGGGCCCTGTGGCAGCCGCTATCCCTGCTACCCCGGTAGTTACGCCACTGCTGTCATCTTTGGTGATATTACAGGGTATAGGTTGTGTTACATGCTATTTAAGTAGGTTCACTCTTCTTATTTTTTGACTATATATGTCTTCACTTTATGGAAAGGGTGTCTGACCACTGGGGTACTTATTGAGCCTGAGAACGAGGGCAAAGTAGTGCTGGTTTAGTTTTGTGTCCCCCTGTTGATCAACTGTTTGAAGTGGCACTTGGGCCTGTGACATCTCATTCATGAGTCATATGGCTTGATTGCAGCTCAGCCCCATTCAAATGAATAGGACTGAGCTGCAATATCACACGCAGTCACTAGACAGTGTACTTAGTATACTGGGAAGACGTCTCAGTGCTCCTCTGAACACTATAGTATCTTCAGCCTATAGGTAGGAGAGTCCGGCATCATAACCAAGCTATTGGACAGGTCACCAATATCTTAGTGCTGGAGAATCCCTTTAAATGTTATTCTTATAAAAAGCAGACATTAAATATATCACACTTACCGTGTTGTACAGTTTATCGAACTCTGCGTACCGTCTAAAGACGAACCATTCATTTCTTCCAACAGAAACTAAAACTTTATAAACCTGTTAAAAAGAAAACAATCATTCAGCTCTAAGGAAAAGAAGTGTAACACAATAAGAAAGCACAGGTGGTGATAAGGATCCAAGGAATTCTTAAATGCAAGATAAAGGAATTGTCCAACCTGTTCCCCTTCACCATTCCTTACAGAGAACACAGAAGGAGAACAGGTTAGATCATTTTACAATTACAAATTTAACATATCAAAGACAATGACCCTCTGTGCATACAAATAGGAACTAAGCACAGATCCTTGCAGCATTAACATAATGGAAATGTCATCGTGTCACCAAATCACATGACTCCGAAACCATAGCATGAGAGGGTGAGGGAACAAGAGGCACAGAAACTGCTTACACACATGGAATACCAACTTTAGCTTATCTTTATAGTGGGGAAGGAAGAATGTTGACTTCTTCCCAGAATGTATTACAGTAGATAAAGGGCACTTAAAGGGGCTTGAAAAACGTATCTATTTTTCTAGTGGTGTGAATGTATAAGGGTTTCTTTATGTAGTATAAACTATATTTTATAATCACATTATTTTGGGATACATAAAACGTCTTCAATAATTTATTAGACCTTTATCTGTGAGTAAGGAAAGACCCCCCCCCAAAAAAAAAAAAAAAAAAAAAAAACCACAATTTTTTTTTTTTAACTGTGAAAACTCAACCAAAAAACAAACATGTTTTACAGTACCAGTGAATGAGATCTTAGTTAATCCCATCCACACATTGCAGAAAAATGTGTTTCTACCGTGGTTTCTCCTGCAGTGCTTTTTCGCTGTAGCCTGCTATATGGGGCCTTAGCCTAAGAGTCACATTTCTACCAGAATATGTTTTTGCTTCAAAAAACATAAAAATATTAGAAAAAAGAAAATTATAGATGACTTTTACTCACTGTAAATCTTTTTTTCTTTTCTCGATGCTCATCATGGCTGGGAATGCGCACACTAGGACAGTTTAGTTTCAGATCCATTGTTTGCAGCCTTGTAGCAAACCTTTACGCTTTGTCGGTTACTTAAATATATATGTTTTAGAAGTAATAAAAGGGTTGGTATTTAAGGTGCCATTCTGTCCATCTTGAAAACTGTAGGAGAAAGAAAAATAAACAGTGGTTACTTATCTGCTAGTGCTCAAGGACAACATTTAACCCTTGTTTGCCCTGTAAGGCTGGTCTTACACGGCCATAATGATTTTACGGTCCGCAAGTTGCTGATCAGCAACATAGACTCCACAGACGCTCGTGAACTGCCACACTCGCCCATAGAGTGCTATGGGCGAGTCCGTGCAGTGCCGTGAATTCATGGCCATTACGGACCTGCTCTATAAATTGCGGACTTCGATTGTGGCCCGGCACACCACGGATAAACTATCCGGTGGTGTAAGAGGCCGCACTGAATATAATATGTTCGCAAATGGTCCGCAATTGAAAACCCTCAATTGCAGACCATTTGAGAACTTACATTACGGCCATGTAAGACCAACCTAAGAGCTCTACAAAGGGCTTGAATCACTTGACTAATATGTCTAATAATGGAATTCTAAATACTGAAATGTTTGCATTACTTTTTCACTGTACACTCTTCTTCTTGCTATTGTGCCAAAGAGGTAAGCGTGGACTCCCTTTACATATTGACAAACACAATGATATCTTGGTAATGGAGGCATCAATTCTCAAGGGGAAAACACTGTTTGTTTCAGATGACCCTAACCTATCTGCAAGCATGGATATGCTGGATTCTTATGAGAGACTCCCTTTAACAGCAGCATACTGGTATCTATTCATCAGATAACTGTGAATCCACTGAACTATCCAGGGATTAAGTCTAATCCCCAATAATTTATCAACCGTTTATGTGGCTCTATGTCATGTGCCTTGCTGAAATCCAGTAGGCTGCATCCACAGCACCACCTTTGTGACATAGTCAAAAAGATAAGTTTGACATGATCTTCCCTCGCTAGAGTCATTCTGTTTTGGATCCAAAAAGTTGCTGTTTTAAGGTGATCATCTTTTTCAGGAGGGTTTCCATTATTGTTATTACCACTGACATCAAACTAACTGGTCTTTAGTTTCCAGCTCCTGCTCTGTTGCCCTTCATGTGGATGGATACAACATTGGTCATTCTTCAATCTCCAGGAACATTACTTGTTAGGAGGATTAGACACATCTGTTACAGGAGCAGAAATTGCTGACCGGAGAGAGTTCTTTAAGGGCTATGGGGTGTTCACCATCTGGACCCATCACGTTGTTTGACTTGAAACATGGCAACTCACCCATGACATCCGCTATTACAAATACTGGGGCTGAGCCCTTACAACTAATGGAAATGCCATACCCATACATGTTACAATTCTGAAAGAGTCTTCGGAAAATACTAAACAAAAGTAACTATTCAATGGTCAGCGAATATCTTATCCCCATTAATATAGTTATTTTCCCCACTTCTAATCTTAGTAACCCAAACCTTTCCTTCTTTCTGTCATTAATATTATTCTTCTTAATAGGCCATTTTTTTCCTTTGATATTTTTGCAGCATTAATAATATGTTTTTCCCCTTCAGCGTAACTATACCCAGCTCTCTATCAGCCACATGTCTGGCTTCTTTATGCTTCTTAAAAGCAGCCTTAATTTATTTTACCCTATTACTTCTCTGGTAAACAGTGTTACCACCACAATAACTGTCCTATACAACACTAGTCCTTAAATCCTTAAGTGGGAGCATAATTTGGACAGTTTCTTGTCCCCCATCCCCCTCAAGAGAAGGATGCAGGCACCGCAGGGGTCATATCCAGCATATGGACATTCAGACACCGCACAAATGTGAAGACTGGAAGTGTTAAAAGCTTGCATCCTCCAGTCTCCACAGGGGGTCATTAAGAGTGACTGACATTCAGCCAGGGTGAAAAGAAGCAATGCTTATAACAGTACTCAAGGAGGGAAAAAATAAAAATAAAAAACCTCAAAAAAACATTAACTCCAACAGAAATGTAACTGGAGGAGAGACATTGTCACATTCCTCAACCAGTCTGTTATAATGCTAAATTTGCCCTGGAGGTCTTTATACCACAACTCCTTCATTCCCTCCTTTGTCTCCAAACAAATCCAGAGATTCTTCTACCTAGGTTGTCTTTCCGGTACAGTAAGCATTGCTATCTCCCAATCATTACAATCCTTCAACCACATCTGAATTATTGGAACCAGATCCAAATTATACCTAGATGCGATCACCATTTGCTCAGACTTTGTTTAAAACGACATGAACATTTGTACACATTGTATGAACATTACTCTTACATCCTCTATTATTCATAACAACCAGGTCCCAACCACATTTCCATCAACCTGTTTCTTCCTAACCTTCAGATTTACACCACTGCCTTAACCACATATTAGACTCAGAGATACCATCTGCCTTGTCTTTCTGATTACAAACCTGTAAAAAAGCCACTGAACCTGTTATTTTACCATGCTCCTGCCTCAAATTATGGAATTCCCTTTGTATAAAAAGCAATTCATTACAGGACAAATCATTGGTGCCAAAATGCATCTTGTCCTACTGACTGTGGCAATAGAGAGACATCTTAGCTCTTACAACTTGCAGGCTCCTAACTCAACCCCTCTAATAGTTGAGTCCCCAACAAGATACCATTTCTTTTGATTGGTTTGGCCACTCTGTACCTCAAGACAATTTTTCCCTTCAAAGTCATCCTGCATCTGGCAAGCCATGTTTTTGTTTTTATACCAGAGACTGCATCCCTTTATACATTAGGAAGTACAACATTCAATTTTTTATAAGGGTAGACCAAAAATTTGCAATCTCCCATGACCAACAGTTGCCAACTCTGCCCTTTTCCTCTGAGGTCTTTGAGGTATAGATTGTTATCTGCTGGGCTGCTTCACATAACTCACAGCCTGAGAAAACCTCTTAACCTCAGACTGAAGAGTATAAATATATACCTTAGTCTACAAAAGTCACAAATAAATCTGACTACTGCATACAAATCAGACAACATTCCAGTTTCCAGTGTGGCGTAGACTCCATTTCCTATTGTTCCACAGCCGGACTTCTGCTCTGACTCCATACATGGCTGACAGTCATGGTCAGTCATAAGTAAAAATCTTCAAATTAATTAAAAAGCTAATAATTCCAATTAAAGTAAATATACAAAGTATAAATCGAATTGATTATATCATAAATTGTATAATAAGATTCAAAATAAGAAAACATTTTGAAGCTGGTAACTTTTTTCTGACCACCTAAAATTGGTCCAGACTCCATTTTTACAGCTAATTTTCAAAGCATTCTATGATTAACAACAGACAATTGTTGCCTTGCACTAAATAAGACATCCTTAGTAAAAGTAGTACTCACCAAAAACAAAAAAATCCTGTTTTGAAATCATTGCAGTTTTTATGTTGGAATGCTCTCACCAGAAGCAAAGTCAGCACAGTGCAGTATAGAGCGCTCCTGCCTGCCTTTATGTGCAGGTATATCTTAGTTAAGTTAATGAACTAGTGCTAGGTGTATTCATATGTTAATGAACCATACAAGGGCTGGAATTAACACCCTACACCGTACAGGAACTATTCAGAAAATACCAACAATCAGAATCCAACCCCTAGCAGTAATGGAAACCAAATTAAACTCTAGCCTAAAGTCATTTCGTAGGAGTGGCTAGTGGGGGGTCATTTAGTAGGTGGGGGGTAGTGGAGTATAAAGCAAAATATAGTAAAAAACAAACAAAAAAACAACAAAACCAAAACAAAAAACACTAACTTACCTTCTCCAGGTACACACTTGTGTCGCAACTCACACGCTACAAGCAAACTCTGCAGAGTATCTTTAGCCTCTTTAGCCTTTTTTTTAAGTAAGCAGCAGGGAACACATTCAGAAACCTATGGTCTACCTGCAAAGAGTCAACAAATGTGCAGCTCACCAGGACTCATTAGTAATGTATACATAAGGGTTTATGTATTAACACTGCCCTTTGCTCTAACCAACTGCCCCGAAAGTAAATATCTGACAATTTGAGTCTTAGTGTCACATATGTTGCTATGATAAGTATAGCTTAGACTCACAAAATCTAGTGTAGGCAATAACGCTAATGGGAATGTGGAAATAGAAAATCAAGTTTTTGGAAATCAACAGATTTTTGTACATTTTTTGCTGTTGCTTTTTCTACATTTTGATGTTGTTTTCCAAATTTAACAAGATCCTGAAATCTTTCAGTATTTGCAACACTAGGTTTACAATAGACTGGCACTTCCTGTTGTACAATGGTCACCTCTTAGATGCATCACATTAGGATTACAATCAAACGTATCATCTTTATCACACTATGTTCACAGTTGAATCAATTTCCTTTCTTCCATTCCATCCCAGGGAGAGAAAAAAAAGTTTATCTAATGACACATCATTGACTATAATAGGATCCATTAACAGACATTGCCATCAAGAAGTTGGGCTTGCAGGACTTTTGCCCAGGATTTTTGGTGGACACTGTGAAGGAGACTGTCCAAAAGAAAACCTTTGTTTCCCATACCAACCAATTACATGATGCCATGGAGGTTTGCTCCATGGCATCACAGTGGCTCAGTGGTTAACACTAAAGCCTTGCAATGTAGGAGCTCTGGGTTCAAATCCTAACAAAGACAACATCTGAAAGCAGTTTGTGTGTTCTCCCTACTTTGCATAGGTTTCCTCCCACACTTCAAAGACATACTGATGAGGAAAAACCAAAACAAAACAACAAAAAAAAAACAGTACACACAACAAAGCAGCAGTTCAGGCAAGATGGCTGCCCTTATTATTTACCTAAAACTGAATAACCACACATCCATTACAAAATATCTGAAAATAAAGGCAGATTTTAACAATCTGTTTTCGATGTATAAAGATATATATCTATACTATACACCAGTGGTTCTGGATGCAAAATTGACCAATACAGAATCATGAGGTTGGAAAATAGCTTTTATTGAAAAGAGCTGTCCTGGTGTCAGGTTCTGTTTATTGTAAGCCACCAACATTGCACTCAATGGTAACTTGTTCTTCAAAGCTACCACAAGTAAGCAAAACTATGGCCAACTAATCTGGGGTCAAACTTGTGGTTCTTGATTTTGCTTTCATGATTAGAGATGAGCGAACAGTGTTCTATCGAACTCATGTTCGATCGGATATTAGGCTGTTCGGCATGTTCGAATCGAATCGAACACCGCGTGGTAAAGTGCGCCATTACTCGATTCCCCTCCCACCTTCCCTGGCGCCTTTTTTGCTCCAATAACAGCGCAGGGTAGGTGGGACAGGAACTACGACACCGGTGACGTTGAAAAAAGTAGGCAAAACCCATTGGCTGCCGAAAACATGTGACCTCTAATTTAAAAGAACAGCGCCGCCCAGGTTCGCGTCATTCTGAGCTTGCAATTCACCGAGGACGGAGGTTTCCGTCCAGCTAGCTAGGGCTTAGATTCTGGGTAGGCAGGGACAGGCTAGGATAGGAAGGAGAAGACAACCAACAGCTCTTGTAAGAGCTAAA
Source organism: Leptodactylus fuscus (assembly GCF_031893055.1). Lineage (NCBI taxonomy): Eukaryota > Metazoa > Chordata > Amphibia > Anura > Leptodactylidae > Leptodactylus > Leptodactylus fuscus. Next base: position 51,885,302 of record NC_134268.1, read on the forward strand.
TTCCAGGGAGAAGCTTGTCAGTGTAACGTGGCACTGACGGGCTCAATCGCCGCAACCCAGCTTTCCCAGGATCCTGAATGGAATACACTGTCAGTGTATTCCCGTATACCCGATATATACCCCGATACCCGTTCCAACGGTGTGCCCCCCCACCTTCACCCCAGAAATACCCTGCAAGTCCCCTAGCAATAGAATTGGGGCTATATACACCCACAATTTTTACTACTGGTATACAGTGCCATTGTCTGACTGGGAATTCAAAGAATATATTGGGAATACAAATACCCTCATTTCTTGCTACTGCCATATAGTGCCAGTGTCTGACTGGTAATTCAAAGAATATATTGGGGTCACGTGCACCCACAATTTTTACTACTGGTATACAGTGCCATTGTCTGACTGGGAATTCAAAGAATATATTGGGAATACAAATACCCTCATTTCTTGCTACTGCCATATAGTGCCAGTGTCTGACTGGGAATTCAAAGAATATATTGGGGTTACGTGCACCCACAATTTTTACTACTGGTATACAGTGCCATTGTCTGACTGGGAATTCAAAGAATATATTGGGGTTATAAATACCCTCATTTCTTGCTACTGCCATATAGTGCCAGTTTCTGACTGGTAATTCAAAGAATATATTGGGGTTACGTGCACCCACAATTTTTACTACTGGTATACAGTGCCATTGTCTGACTGGGAATTCAAAGAGTATATTGGGAATACAAATACCCTCATTTCTTGCTACTGCCATATAGTGCCAGTTTCTGACTGGTAATTCAAAGAATATATTGGGGTTACGTGCACCCACAATTTTTACTACTGGTATACAGTGCCATTGTCTGACTGGGAATTCAAAGAATATATTGGGGTTATAAATACCCTCATTTCTTGCTACTGCCATATAGTGCCAGTTTCTGACTGGTAATTCAAAGAATATATTGGGGTTACGTGCACCCACAATTTTTACTACTGGTATACAGTGCCATTGTCTGACTGGGAATTCAAAGAGTATATTGGGAATACAAATACCCTCATTTCTTGCTACTGCCATATAGTGCCAGTTTCTGACTGGGAATTCAAAGAATATATTGGGGTTACGTGCACCCACAATTTTTACTACTGGTATACAGTGCCATTGTCTGACTGGGAATTCAAAGAATATATTGGGGTTATAAATACCCTCATTTCTTGCTACTGCCATATAGTGCCAGTTTCTGACTGGTAATTCAAAGAATATATTGGGGTTACGTGCACCCACAATTTTTACTACTGGTATACAGTGCCATTGTCTGACTGGGAATTCAAAGAGTATATTGGGAATACAAATACCCTCATTTCTTGCTACTGCCATATAGTGCCAGTTTCTGACTGGTAATTCAAAGAATATATTGGGGTTACGTGCACCCACAATTTTTACTACTGGTATACAGTGCCATTGTCTGACTGGGAATTCAAAGAATATATTGGGGTTATAAATACCCTCATTTCTTGCTACTGCCATATAGTGCCAGTGTCTGACTGGGAATTCAAAGAATATATTGGGGTTACGTGCACCCACAATTTTTACTACTGGTATACAGTGCCAATTTCTAACTAGGAATTCAAAATGCGCAAGGCTCCCGGAAAGGGACGTGGACGAGGCCGTGGGCGAGGTCGGGGGAATGGTTCTGGGGAGCAAGGTAGCAGTGAAGCCACAGGGCGTCCCGTGCCTACTCCTGTGGGGCAGCAAGCATTGCGCCACTCCACAGTGCCAGGGTTGCTTGCCACATTAACTAAACTGCAGGGTACAAACCTTAGTAGGCCCGAGAACCAGGAACAGGTCTTGCAATGGCTGTCAGAGAACGCTTACAGCACATTGTCCAGCAGCCAGTCAGACTCTGCCTCCTCTCCTCCTATTACCCAACAGTCTTGTCTTCCTTCCTCCCAAAATTCCGAAGCTTTACAGAACAATAACCCAAACTGTCCCTGCTCCCCAGAGCTGTTCTCCGCTCCTTTCATTGTCCCTCAACCTGCCTCTCCACGTCACGATTCCACGAACCTAACAGAGGAGCATCTGTGTCCAGATGCTCAAACACTAGAGTCTCCTCCATCTCCGTTCGATTTGGTGGTGGATGACCAGCAACCCACCCTCATCGACGATGATGTGACGCAGTTGCCGTCAGGGCATCCAGTTGACCGGCGCATTGTGCGGGAGGAGGAGATGAGACAGGAGTTGGAAGAGGAAGTGGTGGATGATGAGGACACTGACCCGACCTGGACAGGGGGGATGTCAAGCGGGGAAAGTAGTGTGGATGTTGAGGCAGGTGCAGCACCAAAAAGGGTAGCTAGAGGCAGAGGCAGAGGTCAGCAGCTTAGGCGAAGCCAGGCCACACCCGGAATCTCCCAAGATGTTCCAGTTCGTACCCAGCCCCGAAAAACTCCCACCTCGAGGGCACGTTTCTCGAAGGTGTGGAGTTTTTTCAAGGAATGTGCCGAGGACAGATATAGTGTTGTCTGCACAATTTGCCTCTCGAAATTGATTAGGGGCTCTGAGAAGAGCAACCTGTCCACCACTTCAATGCGCCGTCATTTGGAATCCAAGCACTGGAATCAGTGGCAGGCAGCAACGGCAGGACAAAGGCCGCCTGCCGTTCACGCCACTGCCACTGCCTCTGCCACTGCCTCTGCCTCTGCCACTGCCACTGCTGACTGTGCTGGCGATGCACTCCAGAGGACGAGCCAGGACACCACTTCATCTGCCTCCGCCACTTTGTTGACTTCTACCTCATCCTCCCCTGGTCCTGTCTTATCTCCTTCTCCTGCACCATCAAAGGCACCATCAGGCGTTTCTTTACAACAACCCACCATCTCTCAGACATTGGAGCGGCGGCAGAAATACACTGCTAACCACCCACACGCGCAAGCCTTGAACGCCAACATCGCTAAACTGCTGGCCCAGGAGATGTTGGCGTTCCGGCTTGTTGAAACTCCCGCCTTCCTGGACCTGATGGCAACTGCGGCACCTCGCTATGCCGTCCCTAGCCGTCACTACTTCTCCCGGTGTGCCGTCCCCGCCTTGCACCAGCACGTGTCACTCAACATCAGGCGGGCCCTTAGTTCCGCGCTTTGCACAAAGGTCCACTTGACCACCGACGCGTGGACAAGTGCATGCGGACAGGGACGCTACATTTCACTGACGGCACACTGGGTGAATGTAGTTGAGGCTGGGACTGCTTCCCAAACTGGCCCGGTGTACCTCGTCTCCCCGCCTAACATTCCTGGCAGGGACACGAGAAGAACACCCCCCTCCTCCTCCTCCTCTACCGCCTCCTCCTCCGCCACCGCCTCCTCCTCCGCTGTTAGATTGACCCCAGCTACGAGTTGGAAACGTTGCAGCACTGGCGTTGGTAGACGTCAGCAGGCTGTGCTGAAGCTGATCAGCTTGGGGGACAGACAGCACACTGCCTCCGAGGTGAGGGATGCCCTCCTCGATGAGACGGCAATATGGTTTGAGCCGCTGCACCTGGGCCCAGGCATGGTCGTTTGTGATAACGGCCGGAACCTGGTAGCAGCTCTGGAGCTTGCCGGACTCCAACATGTTCCATGCCTGGCCCACGTCTTCAACCTAGTGGTGCAACGTTTCCTAAAGAGCTACCCCAATGTTCCAGAGCTACTGGTGAAAGTGCGGCGCATGTGCGCCCACTTTCGCAAGTCGACAGTAGCCGCTGCTAGCTTAAAATCTCTCCAGCAACGCCTGCATGTGCCACAACACCGGCTTTTGTGCGACGTCCCCACACGCTGGAACTCAACGTTTCAGATGTTGAATAGAGTGGTTGAGCAGCAGAGACCTTTGATGGAATACCAGCTACAAAACCCTAGGGTGCCACAAAGTCAGCTGCCTCAGTTTCACATCCATGAGTGGCCATGGATGAGAGACCTTTGTGACATCCTACGGGTCTTTGAGGAGTCCACAAGGAGGGTGAGCTCTGAGGATGCGATGGTGAGCCTTACAATCCCGCTCTTGTGTGTTCTGAGAGAATCCCTGATTGACATCAGGGATAACTCAGATCACACAGAGGAGTTAGGGATAGCATCCGATCCGTCACAGCTGGAGAGTAGGTCCACACATCTGTCCGCTTCACTGCGTTTAATGGAGGAGGAGGAGGAGGAGGAGGAGGAGGAAGAAGAGTTGTCCGATGATGTGATGGTGATACAGGAGGCTTCCGGGCAACTTCGAATCGTCCCATTGTTGCAGCGCGGATGGGTAGACATGGAGGATGAGGAGGAAATGGAGATTGAACTTTCCGGTGGGGCCAGAGGAGTCATGCCAACTAACACTGTGGCAGACATGGCTGAGTTCATGTTGGGGTGCTTTACAACCGACAAGCGTATTGTCAAAATCATGGAGGACAACCAGTACTGGATCTTTGCTATCCTTGACCCCCGGTATAAAAACAACATCTCGTCTTTTATTCCGGTAGAGGGGAGGGCCAATCGCATCAATGCTTGCCACAGGCAATTGGTGCAGAATATGATGGAGATGTTTCCAGCATGTGACGTTGGCGGCAGGGAGGGCAGTTCCTCCAGTAGGCAACCAAGTTCTCACCGGTCCACACAAACGAGGGGCACACTGTCTAAGGTCTGGGACACCTTGATGGCACCCCCTCGCCAAAGTGCCGCCACGGAGGGTCCTAGTGTCACCAGGCGTGAGAAGTATAGGCGCATGTTGCGGGAATACCTTTCCGACCACAGCCCTGTCCTCTCCGACCCCTCTGCGCCCTACACGTATTGGGTGTCGAAGTTGGACCTGTGGCTTGAACTTGCCCTATATGCCTTGGAGGTGCTGTCCTGTCCTGCCGCCAGCGTCCTATCTGAGAGGGTGTTCAGTGCAGCCGGTGGCATCATCACTGACAAGCGCACCCGTCTGTCAGCTGAGAGTGCCGACCGGCTCACTTTGATAAAAATGAACCACCACTGGATAGAGCCTTCATTTTTGTGCCCACCTGTGTAAAGCACCCCAACATGAAACTCCATGTCTGTACTCAACCTCTCCAATTCCTCCGCATCCTCATACTCATCCACCATAAGCGTTGCACAATTCTGCTAATACTAGGCTCCCTCCAACATGATTTCCCCCAACTCTGCTGGTTAGAGGCTCCCTCCACCCTGATTTCCACCAACTCTGCTGGTTAGAGGCTCCCTCCACCCTGCTTTCCCACAACTCTGCTGGTTAGAGGCTCCTTCCACCATGAATTTGCCCAAACTGGGCTGTTTAGAGGCTCCCTCCACCATGAATTGGTCCAAACTGGGCTGGTTAGAGGCTCCCTCCACCATGAATTGGTCCAAACTGGGCTGGTTAGAGGCTCCCTCCACCATGAATTTGCCCAAACTGGGCTGGTTAGAGGCTCCCTCCACCATTAATTGGTCCAAACTGGGCTGGTTAGAGGCTCCCTCCACCATTAATTGGTCCAAACTGGGCTGGTTAGAGGCTCCCTCCACCATTAATTGGTCCAAACTGGGCTGGTTAGAGGCTCCCTCCACCATGAATTTGCCCAAACTGGGCTGTTTAGAGGCTCCCTCCACCATGAATTTGCCCAAACTGGGCTGGTTAGAGGCTCCCTCCACCATGAATTGGTCCAAACGGGTTTTTAGAGGCTCCCTTCACCATGAATTGGTCCAAACTTGGCTGTTTAGAGGCTCCCTCCACCATGAATTGGTCCAAACTGGGTTTTTTAGAGGCTCCCTCCACCATGAATTTGCCCAAACTGGGCTGTTTAGAGGCTCCCTCCACCATGAATTTGCCCAAACTGGGCTGGTTAGAGGCTCCCTCCACCATGAATTGGTCCAAACTGGGCTGGTTAGAGGCTCCCTCCACCATGAATTGGTCCAAACTGGGGTGGTTAGAGGCTCCCTCCACCATTAATTGGTCCAAACTGGGCTGGTTAGAGGCTCCCTCCACCATTAATTGGTCCAAACTGGGCTGGTTAGAGGCTCCCTCCACCATGAATTGGTCCAAACTGGGTTTTTTAGAGGCTCCCTCCACCATGAATTTGCCCAAACTGGGCTGGTTAGAGGCTCCCTCCACCATGAATTGGTCCAAACTGGGTTTTTTAGAGGCTCCCTCCACCATGAATTTGCCCAAACTGGGCTGTTTAGAGGCTCCCTCCACCATGAATTTGCCCAAACTGGGCTGGTTAGAGGCTCCCTCCACCATGAATTGGTCCAAACGGGTTTTTAGAGGCTCCCTTCACCATGAATTGGTCCAAACTTGGCTGTTTAGAGGCTCCCTCCACCATTAATTGGTCCAAACTGGGCTGGTTAGAGGCTCCCTCCACCATGAATTTCCCAAAACTTGGCTGTTTAGAGGCTCCCTCCACCATTAATTGGTCCAAACTGGGCTGGTTAGAGGCTCCCTCCACCATGAATTGGTCCAAACTGGGGTTTTTAGAGGCTCCCTCCACCATGAATTGGTCCAAACTTGGCTGTTTAGAGGCTCCCTCCACCATGAATTGGTCCAAACTGGGGTGGTTAGAGGCTCCCTCCACCATTAATTGGTCCAAACTGGGCTGGTTAGAGGCTCCCTCCACCATTAATTGGTCCAAACTGGGCTGGTTAGAGGCTCCCTCCACCATGAATTTGCCCAAACTGGGCTGTTTAGAGGCTCCCTCCACCATGAATTTGCCCAAACTGGGCTGGTTAGAGGCTCCCTCCACCATGAATTGGTCCAAACGGGTTTTTAGAGGCTCCCTTCACCATGAATTGGTCCAAACTTGGCTGTTTAGAGGCTCCCTCCACCATGAATTGGTCCAAACTGGGGTGGTTAGAGGCTCCCTCCACCATTAATTGGTCCAAACTGGGCTGGTTAGAGGCTCCCTCCACCATTAATTGGTCCAAACTGGGCTGGTTAGAGGCTCCCTCCACCATGAATTGGTCCAAACTGGGGTTTTTAGAGGCTCCCTCCACCATGAATTGGTCCAAACTTGGCTGTTTAGAGGCTCCCTCCACCATGAATTTGCCCAAACTGGGCTGGTTAGAGGCTCCCTCCACCATGAATTGGTCCAAACGGGTTTTTAGAGGCTCCCTTCACCATGAATTGGTCCAAACTTGGCTGTTTAGAGGCTCCCTCCACCATGAATTGGTCCAAACTGGGGTGGTTAGAGGCTCCCTCCACCATTAATTGGTCCAAACTGGGCTGGTTAGAGGCTCCCTCCACCATTAATTGGTCCAAACTGGGCTGGTTAGAGGCTCCCTCCACCATGAATTGGTCCAAACTGGGGTTTTTAGAGGCTCCCTCCACCATGAATTGGTCCAAACTTGGCTGTTTAGAGGCTCCCTCCACCATTAATTGGTCCAAACTGGGCTGGTTAGAGGCTCCCTCCACCATGAATTGGTCCAAACTGGGTTTTTTAGAGGCTCCCTCCACCATGAATTTGCCCAAACTGGGCTGTTTAGAGGCTCCCTCCACCATGAATTGGTCCAAACTGGGTTTTTTAGAGGCTCCCTCCACCATGAATTGGTCCAAACTGGGCTGGTTAGAGGCTCCCTCCACCATGAATTGGTCCAAACTGGGGTGGTTAGAGGCTCCCTCCACCATTAATTGGTCCAAACTGGGCTGGTTAGAGGCTCCCTCCACCATTAATTGGTCCAAACTGGGCTGGTTAGAGGCTCCCTCCACCATGAATTGGTCCAAACTGGGCTGGTTAGAGGCTCCCTCCACCATTAATTGGTCCAAACTGGGCTGGTTAGAGGCTCCCTCCACCATTAATTGGTCCAAACTGGGCTGGTTAGAGGCTCCCTCCACCATGAATTTGCCCAAACTGGGCTGTTTAGAGGCTCCCTCCACCATGAATTTGCCCAAACTGGGCTGGTTAGAGGCTCCCTCCACCATGAATTGGTCCAAACGGGTTTTTAGAGGCTCCCTTCACCATGAATTGGTCCAAACTTGGCTGTTTAGAGGCTCCCTCCACCATGAATTGGTCCAAACTGGGTTTTTTAGAGGCTCCCTCCACCATGAATTTGCCCAAACTGGGCTGTTTAGAGGCTCCCTCCACCATGAATTTGCCCAAACTGGGCTGGTTAGAGGCTCCCTCCACCATGAATTGGTCCAAACTGGGGTTTTTAGAGGCTCCCTCCACCATGAATTGGTCCAAACTTGGCTGTTTAGAGGCTCCCTCCACCATGAATTGGTCCAAACTGGGGTGGTTAGAGGCTCCCTCCACCATTAATTGGTCCAAACTGGGCTGGTTAGAGGCTCCCTCCACCATTAATTGGTCCAAACTGGGCTGGTTAGAGGCTCCCTCCACCATGAATTGGTCCAAACTGGGTTTTTTAGAGGCTCCCTCCACCATGAATTTGCCCAAACTGGGCTGGTTAGAGGCTCCCTCCACCATGAATTGGTCCAAACTGGGTTTTTTAGAGGCTCCCTCCACCATGAATTTGCCCAAACTGGGCTGTTTAGAGGCTCCCTCCACCATGAATTTGCCCAAACTGGGCTGGTTAGAGGCTCCCTCCACCATGAATTGGTCCAAACGGGTTTTTAGAGGCTCCCTTCACCATGAATTGGTCCAAACTTGGCTGTTTAGAGGCTCCCTCCACCATTAATTGGTCCAAACTGGGCTGGTTAGAGGCTCCCTCCACCATGAATTTCCCAAAACTTGGCTGTTTAGAGGCTCCCTCCACCATTAATTGGTCCAAACTGGGCTGGTTAGAGGCTCCCTCCACCATGAATTGGTCCAAACTGGGGTTTTTAGAGGCTCCCTCCACCATGAATTGGTCCAAACTTGGCTGTTTAGAGGCTCCCTCCACCATGAATTGGTCCAAACTGGGGTGGTTAGAGGCTCCCTCCACCATTAATTGGTCCAAACTGGGCTGGTTAGAGGCTCCCTCCACCATTAATTGGTCCAAACTGGGCTGGTTAGAGGCTCCCTCCACCATGAATTTGCCCAAACTGGGCTGTTTAGAGGCTCCCTCCACCATGAATTTGCCCAAACTGGGCTGGTTAGAGGCTCCCTCCACCATGAATTGGTCCAAACGGGTTTTTAGAGGCTCCCTTCACCATGAATTGGTCCAAACTTGGCTGTTTAGAGGCTCCCTCCACCATGAATTGGTCCAAACTGGGGTGGTTAGAGGCTCCCTCCACCATTAATTGGTCCAAACTGGGCTGGTTAGAGGCTCCCTCCACCATTAATTGGTCCAAACTGGGCTGGTTAGAGGCTCCCTCCACCATGAATTGGTCCAAACTGGGGTTTTTAGAGGCTCCCTCCACCATGAATTGGTCCAAACTTGGCTGTTTAGAGGCTCCCTCCACCATTAATTGGTCCAAACTGGGCTGGTTAGAGGCTCCCTCCACCATGAATTGGTCCAAACTGGGTTTTTTAGAGGCTCCCTCCACCATGAATTTGCCCAAACTGGGCTGTTTAGAGGCTCCCTCCACCATGAATTGGTCCAAACTGGGTTTTTTAGAGGCTCCCTCCACCATGAATTGGTCCAAACTGGGCTGGTTAGAGGCTCCCTCCACCATGAATTGGTCCAAACTGGGGTGGTTAGAGGCTCCCTCCACCATTAATTGGTCCAAACTGGGCTGGTTAGAGGCTCCCTCCACCATTAATTGGTCCAAACTGGGCTGGTTAGAGGCTCCCTCCACCATTAATTGGTCCAAACTGGGCTGGTTAGAGGCTCCCTCCACCATGAATTTGCCCAAACTGGGCTGGTTAGAGGCTCCCTCCACCATTAATTGGTCCAAACTGGGCTGGTTAGAGGCTCCCTCCACCATGAATTGGTCCAAACTGGGTTTTTTAGAGGCTCCCTCCACCATGAATTTGCCCAAACTGGGCTGTTTAGAGGCTCCCTCCACCATGAATTGGTCCAAACTGGGGTGGTTAGAGGCTCCCTCCACCATTAATTGGTCCAAACTGGGCTGGTTAGAGGCTCCCTCCACCATTAATTGGTCCAAACTGGGCTGGTTAGAGGCTCCCTCCACCATGAATTGGTCCAAACTGGGTTTTTTAGAGGCTCCCTCCACCATGAATTTGCCCAAACTGGGCTGGTTAGAGGCTCCCTCCACCATGAATTGGTCCAAACTGGGTTTTTTAGAGGCTCCCTCCACCATGAATTTGCCCAAACTGGGCTGTTTAGAGGCTCCCTCCACCATGAATTTGCCCAAACTGGGCTGGTTAGAGGCTCCCTCCACCATGAATTGGTCCAAACGGGTTTTTAGAGGCTCCCTTCACCATGAATTGGTCCAAACTTGGCTGTTTAGAGGCTCCCTCCACCATTAATTGGTCCAAACTGGGCTGGTTAGAGGCTCCCTCCACCATGAATTGGTCCAAACTGGGGTTTTTAGAGGCTCCCTCCACCATGAATTGGTCCAAACTTGGCTGTTTAGAGGCTCCCTCCACCATGAATTTGCCCAAACTGGGCTGGTTAGAGGCTCCCTCCACCATGAATTGGTCCAAACGGGTTTTTAGAGGCTCCCTTCACCATGAATTGGTCCAAACTTGGCTGTTTAGAGGCTCCCTCCACCATGAATTGGTCCAAACTGGGGTGGTTAGAGGCTCCCTCCACCATTAATTGGTCCAAACTGGGCTGGTTAGAGGCTCCCTCCACCATTAATTGGTCCAAACTGGGCTGGTTAGAGGCTCCCTCCACCATGAATTGGTCCAAACTGGGGTTTTTAGAGGCTCCCTCCACCATGAATTGGTCCAAACTTGGCTGTTTAGAGGCTCCCTCCACCATTAATTGGTCCAAACTGGGCTGGTTAGAGGCTCCCTCCACCATGAATTGGTCCAAACTGGGTTTTTTAGAGGCTCCCTCCACCATGAATTTGCCCAAACTGGGCTGTTTAGAGGCTCCCTCCACCATGAATTGGTCCAAACTGGGTTTTTTAGAGGCTCCCTCCACCATGAATTGGTCCAAACTGGGCTGGTTAGAGGCTCCCTCCACCATGAATTGGTCCAAACTGGGGTGGTTAGAGGCTCCCTCCACCATTAATTGGTCCAAACTGGGCTGGTTAGAGGCTCCCTCCACCATTAATTGGTCCAAACTGGGCTGGTTAGAGGCTCCCTCCACCATGAATTGGTCCAAACTGGGCTGGTTAGAGGCTCCCTCCACCATTAATTGGTCCAAACTGGGCTGGTTAGAGGCTCCCTCCACCATTAATTGGTCCAAACTGGGCTGGTTAGAGGCTCCCTCCACCATGAATTTGCCCAAACTGGGCTGTTTAGAGGCTCCCTCCACCATGAATTTGCCCAAACTGGGCTGGTTAGAGGCTCCCTCCACCATGAATTGGTCCAAACGGGTTTTTAGAGGCTCCCTTCACCATGAATTGGTCCAAACTTGGCTGTTTAGAGGCTCCCTCCACCATGAATTGGTCCAAACTGGGTTTTTTAGAGGCTCCCTCCACCATGAATTTGCCCAAACTGGGCTGTTTAGAGGCTCCCTCCACCATGAATTTGCCCAAACTGGGCTGGTTAGAGGCTCCCTCCACCATGAATTGGTCCAAACTGGGGTTTTTAGAGGCTCCCTCCACCATGAATTGGTCCAAACTTGGCTGTTTAGAGGCTCCCTCCACCATGAATTGGTCCAAACTGGGGTGGTTAGAGGCTCCCTCCACCATTAATTGGTCCAAACTGGGCTGGTTAGAGGCTCCCTCCACCATTAATTGGTCCAAACTGGGCTGGTTAGAGGCTCCCTCCACCATGAATTGGTCCAAACTGGGTTTTTTAGAGGCTCCCTCCACCATGAATTTGCCCAAACTGGGCTGGTTAGAGGCTCCCTCCACCATGAATTGGTCCAAACTGGGTTTTTTAGAGGCTCCCTCCACCATGAATTTGCCCAAACTGGGCTGTTTAGAGGCTCCCTCCACCATGAATTTGCCCAAACTGGGCTGGTTAGAGGCTCCCTCCACCATGAATTGGTCCAAACGGGTTTTTAGAGGCTCCCTTCACCATGAATTGGTCCAAACTTGGCTGTTTAGAGGCTCCCTCCACCATTAATTGGTCCAAACTGGGCTGGTTAGAGGCTCCCTCCACCATGAATTTCCCAAAACTTGGCTGTTTAGAGGCTCCCTCCACCATTAATTGGTCCAAACTGGGCTGGTTAGAGGCTCCCTCCACCATGAATTGGTCCAAACTGGGGTTTTTAGAGGCTCCCTCCACCATGAATTGGTCCAAACTTGGCTGTTTAGAGGCTCCCTCCACCATGAATTGGTCCAAACTGGGGTGGTTAGAGGCTCCCTCCACCATTAATTGGTCCAAACTGGGCTGGTTAGAGGCTCCCTCCACCATTAATTGGTCCAAACTGGGCTGGTTAGAGGCTCCCTCCACCATGAATTTGCCCAAACTGGGCTGTTTAGAGGCTCCCTCCACCATGAATTTGCCCAAACTGGGCTGGTTAGAGGCTCCCTCCACCATGAATTGGTCCAAACGGGTTTTTAGAGGCTCCCTTCACCATGAATTGGTCCAAACTTGGCTGTTTAGAGGCTCCCTCCACCATGAATTGGTCCAAACTGGGGTGGTTAGAGGCTCCCTCCACCATTAATTGGTCCAAACTGGGCTGGTTAGAGGCTCCCTCCACCATTAATTGGTCCAAACTGGGCTGGTTAGAGGCTCCCTCCACCATGAATTGGTCCAAACTGGGGTTTTTAGAGGCTCCCTCCACCATGAATTGGTCCAAACTTGGCTGTTTAGAGGCTCCCTCCACCATTAATTGGTCCAAACTGGGCTGGTTAGAGGCTCCCTCCACCATGAATTGGTCCAAACTGGGTTTTTTAGAGGCTCCCTCCACCATGAATTTGCCCAAACTGGGCTGTTTAGAGGCTCCCTCCACCATGAATTGGTCCAAACTGGGTTTTTTAGAGGCTCCCTCCACCATGAATTCCATGAATTGGTCCAAACTGGGCTGGTTAGAGGCTCCCTCCACCATGAATTGGTCCAAACTGGGGTGGTTAGAGGCTCCCTCCACCATTAATTGGTCCAAACTGGGCTGGTTAGAGGCTCCCTCCACCATTAATTGGTCCAAACTGGGCTGGTTAGAGGCTCCCTCCACCATTAATTGGTCCAAACTGGGCTGGTTAGAGGCTCCCTCCACCATGAATTTGCCCAAACTGGGCTGGTTAGAGGCTCCCTCCACCATTAATTGGTCCAAACTGGGCTGGTTAGAGGCTCCCTCCACCATGAATTGGTCCAAACTGGGTTTTTTAGAGGCTCCCTCCACCATGAATTTGCCCAAACTGGGCTGTTTAGAGGCTCCCTCCACCATGAATTGGTCCAAACTGGGGTGGTTAGAGGCTCCCTCCACCATTAATTGGTCCAAACTGGGCTGGTTAGAGGCTCCCTCCACCATGAATTTGCCCAAACTGGGCTGGTTAGAGGCTCCCTCCACCATGAATTGGTCCAAACTGGGTTTTTTAGAGGCTCCCTCCACCATGAATTTGCCCAAACTGGGCTGGTTAGAGGCTCCCTCCACCATGAATTGGTCCAAACTGGGGTTTTTAGAGGCTCCCTCCACCATGAATTTGCCCAAACTCTGCTGGTTAGAGGCTCCCTCCACCATGAATTTGCCCAAACTCTGCTGGTTAGAGGCTCAATCCACCCTGATTTTCAAAACAAATGTTGGTGCCAACCTCAACTTACTACAAGGGCCAAATTCACTGCTGGTGACAAGCTCTCCTCACTGCAAGTGCCAAATACACATGTTTCAAGGTGTTTTCCTACTGTCAGAGAGGTGGTATTGAGTGTGTAAAGTGTGTAGTTGTTAGGCTGTGATGTTGGGGTAATAGAGGGTCTTTGGTGTGTTAGATGCCCCCAGACATGCTTCCCCTGCTGTCCCAGTGTCATTCCAGAGGTGTTGGCATCATTTCCTGGGGTGTCATAGTGGACTTGGTGACCCTCCAGACACGGATTTGGGTTTCCCCCTTAACGAGTATCTGTTCCCCATAGACTATAATGGGGTTCGAAACCCGTTCGAACACACGAACATTGAGCGGCTGTTCGAATCGAATTTCGAACCTCGAACATTTTAGTGTTCGCTCATCTCTATTCATGATGAATGTTCTAAAAGCTGTCATAACAACCCAAATTTTTTTCTTGCAAAAGACCAGTTACATTGAGAGATCAGCAAAAAACCATAGTAGGACGACCAATCAGCTTAAAGGGATTGCGAATTTGACAAGATGCTGAATAAGGTGAAAGACAGATAGATAGATAGATAGATAGATAGATAGATAGATAGATAGATAGATAGATATTTTATCATAAGGTCATATCCCCTGCGCTCCAGTGTCTACTAACACTGGCACCCACTGTGAAGTTGCCGACGGAAGTCCCGCGCCACATATGTATATTACACACATTTGTAATCCCCATATTTTACAGTGATTTTATACAGGCAGATAATATAGCATGTCAATAAGCTCTCGTTTAGGTTTAATTTTTGGGTGTTAATCATTGGTACTGTATGTGACCACCATTCTTCAGGCTCACATGGTGTTACTATTGTTAGTGATGTGCTGCAACAGCCAATGATTCAATAACATGTGACCAGCAAGCACTTGCTCTTCGGTCGGCTGATCATGGACATGTTTACGCAGGGCATTGATCAGTCTAGGTTTGGTGCCAAAGTCATATGGCCCTTGCAGAAACTTAACCAACAACAAAACTTAGGTGATAAAAAAAAGGATGGAAAATATATGGGAGTATGTATATAAATATGACAAATTACTAAGAATACATATCTATTCAAGAAAAAGTTATTACAGCGAATCAAGTGGTACAAAAAGATACAGACATACAAAAACACAGGATATATATGGAGGAGAAGTAGTGAAATATATATGTTTACACATATGGTTAGTATATTGATGGAGAGTATATCAATAGGGACTCCAAACAATGTCAGAACACCAACAACAACACGCTCATTTTGTGACGTTCCAGCGAGCTGCTGAGATGCCAAAACAATCACAGGCACAGTGCAAGAAACAAGTTCAGTGGCAGGCCAGCTTGAGAGCTGCCAAAATGCCGGAGCGTGCGGATCATCAACGCTAACAACACGCTCATTATATGGCGTTCCAGCGAGCTGCTGAGATACCGCAACAATCATGGGCACAGCACAAGGAACGAGTTCAACAGCAGCCCAGCTTGACAGCTGTAGAAACACCGGAACAGGCGGATCATCAACACCAACAGCATGCTCATTATGTGGCCTCCCAGCGAGCTGCTGAGATGCCGGAACAAAGTGCGGAAGATGTGAGGAACAAGGTCAGCAGCAGGACAGCTTGAGAGCTGCCGAAATGCAGGCAAGCCATCGATGGCAGCAATTTGCTGAATATAGGCGGATCATCGACGTCAACAAACAGCGGACAAAGTCGTGGGCAGAAGCTAGTATATTATATTATACCGGTATTGTGCCAATATACTATAATATAGAACACATGTAAATTATAACGTAATGATATCAACATAACCTAACCAAATGTGTATGGGAAAGAGTTAGGAGACTAGTTAGTAACCATTATATTTTCCTGTAGCCATAGTTGAAAATTAATAAAGCTCCCCACTCCGCATCAGATGTACGTGTAGGAAGAAAAAACGCATCTTGCAGAAACTTAGGTATTATGGTTATATTATTACAAGTAGGATGAAGTCAACAGGTCATGATATTAATGTAAGAATTTAATCCACAATAAACCTCCTTAATCCATATACAGATTATATCTATCTATACATATTTATTTATTTATTTATTTTTTGTGGGGTTTTTTTGTGTTTTTTTTGCTTAATGCAAGAAAAATCGAGCATTGGTCCACAATATTCATCTGAAGTAGCAGACCAAGATACTCACAGCCTGATGTGAATAACTATTAATGACCATCCAAGTGGAAGGTACACAGAATGCCCCTTCTTTAGTTTGTTCCCATTAGTGGTAAACAGGCTGTGTGGATGTGAAAGTGAAAAGGGAATCAAAGCCTAAAACAGGATTTACCCATGCAGAACTAAGTCAGCATTGTGTCACCTACCAGGATAGTTGCTTTATAGCATTTACTTTTAGTTTGTTTTCAATAGTTGGACTTCAGTCTAGTACAGAACTGGATGTATAGTACCAATGTACACAGCAGAGTTACATTGAAAAATGAGGTTTATAATTTGACATTCAGTATTTCTGACTAATCTATTGTGGAATACCCATTTTGCCTGGTGAAATAGTAACATAATTGAAATTGCACCAGTGCATCACAGGCTATAAAGACACTGAAGCAGCAAGGGTTGCAATAGAGTACACTGGCCTGCACGGTCCTGGACTTTACCATTCCATGGCTGCAGGAAGGGGCATTTGATACTTTGATAGTGATGGATCTATCTCCAACTCCACAAAGGGGGTGCACTATTTCACCTTTGGCCTCAACAGGGTTCCACTTTTCTTACACTCTAAAGGGCAACAAAAATAAAATCTCTAGGCAGTTTCAAAGTGGTATATAATATAAGATTAGAAGGGGTTGTTCAGTGGGCAACAATTTTGATAAATGGATTACAAAAAAAAAAAAAAAGGGATACTTGCTTCACCAATCCTTCATTATACAAGTTCCAATACTTATAATGGGCTAAAGAGAAGAGATGCTAAACCCTCCTCACTGATCCCTTGCCGTTCCCTCTCTGGGACTGCACGGGGCCTTCTCTGGTCTCTGCTTCCTGATCGATGCAAATACCGCATAGCCAATCACTGACTGTAGGTGTGACCTACCATGTCTAGAGATAGGCTGACCAATATTTCTTGTGTATCTAGAAGGAAAAGGAATCAGAATCTGTTGGAGAACCCATGCAGTGTCAAAAAGGGAACAACAAGGATCAGTAAGGGAGGCTGCAACTTATATTTTTTGACACAATTATGTGGTGTTTGTACAAATTTTTTGCTCACGGGACAAACCCAGTAGAAGATAAGATAAGCAAAGCGAATCAGCAAGCTACAAATCTTGGTACACACAAAAGCTCTGTAAAATGTTATTTATCATCAAATACATTTCAGCTGCACACAATATGAAATGCAATATAAAATATCAGCGAGCCAAACAATATGCCAATATGGCAGCTCTCTACACCATTGGTAAGTTTCCAAGCAAACCAGTTACATTGTAACCACATGGCAGCCTATAAAAAGTTGGGAACAATTTCCTACAATGTTTACAGGAAAAAAAAAGTTCCTTAATTTTCCATTGGTTACAAAAAAATATATTAGAGATAAAAAAGCAGCAAGATGTTAAAATAAAATAAATTTCCTTTCCCCAAAGTAAATGGCATTGGCTGACTCTACTATACCCACAAGCATGTCTCTGTTTTCAG
Organism: Leptodactylus fuscus; assembly: GCF_031893055.1. Lineage (NCBI taxonomy): Eukaryota > Metazoa > Chordata > Amphibia > Anura > Leptodactylidae > Leptodactylus > Leptodactylus fuscus. The sequence goes on from NC_134268.1 coordinate 51,902,620, forward strand.
ATTAATGTTGAATAATTTGCAGATTCTTGGCAAAGATACAACACAATTTGTTTTAAAGGGGGTCTTTGTCTTCCAATAAATTAATGCCTGTCTTTGAATGAGGTCCGATGCCATTTAGGCAACAAAGCATAACATAGCTGTCACACTGAGAACAAAAGGGTATTCTAATTTCCCAAAAAATGAAGGAATATTATACATTCTGTGCTCTGAGCACAGCCTCATACAGATCAGCTCATAACTGGTTATGAAAATTAAGACCTCCCTCGTGTACATTTGGAACAGTGGGATCACATGCCGCACATTTACTAGGAAAGAAGTGAATGACATGATTAAGGAAGTCTCCTGACAGAAGCAAACTCTGACAATATACAAAAAGAACAGTGTTCATTTGGTTTCGGTCACTATTCTTGTAGACCATAATTATATAGTATTTTACTTTCTGAACGTGTTTATCAGATGACAGAATTGAAAAGAAAATAGGGTTCATGCCTTAAAGCAGCGAGCCTGTTAACTCTACACCGGCAGGAGACTGCACTGACGAACCTTAAGGCTGAAGCCCTACATTAAGGCCAAGGTCCCACGTGGTGCAAACACCATGATTTGCCGCAGCAGAAACGCCACAGAAGAAAAGTGAATCCCATCCCCACTTTGTGGTAAAAACTGTGCTATGGACATGCAGCAATTTTCCAAAACTGGCGCGGTTTTGGAAATCGCAGCATGTAAATTATACCTACGAAGACACCAGTGGGTTCCCCATAGGTATAATTAGGTTTCCTCTGCGAACTTTCTGTCTAAAGTACTGCAGGTAGAACCGCTATGCATTGCAGTCACGGTTTTTCCCACAGCATTTTTTTGCTGCGTGGGAATTAGCCTCAAACTGCTTTTTTTTGTTGCAGATTTTGCTGCGGATTTTTGTGCCAAAGCCAGGTGTGGATTAAGCAGAAAGGAGAATTATTAAATGTTTTCTTTGTATTCCCCATTCATTTTTTGGCTCACAAAAACTGCAGCAAAATCTGCAGAAAAAAAAAAGCAGTATTTCTGCAGCATCGGGCCTCAGCCTAAAAGGGATTCCCATTAATAATAGTTATTCCCAAGTGATTATAAGAACAGGAGTCAGATTGTTTCCCCGGAAAGTCAATTTCTATGGGCATGTACACCATCACTTCTTTCAAATGGAGTGCTCAGAGAGTGGCATATACTGAGAGTGACATAGACACAGTGGTGCAGGGGAACTGCACCACTGCCCCCCTATCATTTGATTAGGAGCAGAGCTACTTCCTGTAGCGTCCACTGCATATAGTTTCTGGCAGTCAGATCAGTTGAGTGGTGCTGGGTCCATGCGTCAGTCCCCCACCTATGAGATACTGATAACATGTCTCATGGATAGGTCCAGGGTCACTTTAACCATAGGGCCCTTTGGTTGCAGGGGCCCCCTCAGCTGACCCAGATTGAAGGGGACAGTCCCACACTGAAGGAGCTGTCCCACTGTTTCAGGCAGTAGTCAGTGATTTAAACTCTGTGTCCTTAGGACATAGAGTTGAACCCAATAATGGAGCATGAGCTATCAGCCTTAGGCTGATGGTGTCTGCGGCAGGGAAGCGCAATGAGCGCTAAACCCCAGGCTTCATTATAGCCAGAGCCAGGCAGGTCCATTGGAATGAGGTTTGGCGAGTATGCTTTCTTTTTTGTTTTGCAACATTGGTGGTTGAGGGGGCAAAGGAAATTAACTTATGAAAGGGGGAGCACCCATTTTCAAAAAGTTTGCACATTGAAATGGCCCTGGATGGGTCATTAATATCTAGTAAACATGGGATCTTGGACAATCCTTTTAAGGCTAAGGCCCCACGGGACGACCTGAAGCTATAAAGCGCTAGCAGGAAAAACCGCAGCAGGAACACATCGAAATTCTGCCGGCAGCGCTTTAAACACAAGTTTGCGGAATTATTACTTTCTATTACAGTTGTATCTACAGGGAAGCCGCTGGCATTTCCGTAGATATAACCGATATGCTGCGATTTCCAAAACAGTTCCGTTTTGGAAATTGCAACGTGTCCATGCTGTGGTTTTTACCGCAAAGTGGGCATGGGATTTGCAAGAATCCCATCCATTTTCGCACATTGGGGAGTTTCCAGCCCGTGGGGCCCCAGCCTAACATTAGGTGGACCTATTGGGATACAAATTATTTTAGGAAATGACTATTTATGCTAATCAATAAGCTAGTACAAGTGTAGCAAAAGGGAATGCTACGGCTGTTGAGCGGTCTTTATTTCAGTCATCTAACAACATGTTTTTAAGATCTATAATTTCAGAAGATGAAATCTAAAACATCTTGTGTGCAATCAGGTCATCGTACAAAACACAACACTCAAAGGAATCCATTACTATATCTGGGAATACAGCGTGGGTTCTTCACGTTTGCCCAGCATGGAATGAGTGAGGAATGTATTTCTGGCAAACTCTTACACAAGAGAAATGTTTGGCATGATTACATGTTGTTCCGACCCCAGAAATGGTACATTGCATTTTCAGCTCACTATGAAAGTCATGTTTCTGACCTGATGTCAAATTCCACTGAACTCAATGGACGACTTTACAGGAAACATTGTAGGAAGCTCGGGAAGGGACGGATTTCCCTGAAAGCGGACATAGATCTAAGAAAAAAAAAATCTGAAGAGGGAAATAAAATATATAACTAAAATATATCTATTTATTACCATAAGAACTTTACTAGTATATCAGGAACAGTTATTGTAATGTTCTTCTGAGTGTGTAATGTTAGTGCTGTAATGTAATATTATTGTAATGTTCTTACAATGTACGTGTAAGGGCTCGTTCACACGGGGCAAGAGAGAGCGGATTTTGGCGCTGAATCCACGTCATAATCCGTCCCCTCACAATAGAGGTCTATGTAGACCGCTAGCTTACTCTTTCCCATGAGCGGCATGGTGCCTCGCGGCAGCACCTTCCAGACTAGGCCCATTCATTTGAGCCTACTCCGGAGGGGCAAGCCATGACTGTCGGAAGTTGCGACTGTCGTGGTAGGCGCATTTTGGCCCTATTGTGACACAACTTCCCATGTCACTCTAAGGACCAAAATCTGACAATCCGCTCCCCTTGTGAACGGGGCCTCAAGGACTGTGAGCCAGCTATGGTTTTAGCAGTATATATATATATATATATATATATATATATATATAACCAACATACTGTGCAGCATTTTACAAATCAGAGGGTAAACGAACAGACAATATCTGACATTACAATGTGAAAACAAAAACAAAAAAAAAAAAAAAAAAAAGATTTTGGTCACTGAAGGGTATAAGCTAGGGTGCATTCTGCTCCATCAGAGGTCCTGATAGGAGCATTAAACAATAAAACAAATTTAGGCTAAGGTAACATGTAGCAAAGCGCCGCAAAATCTGCTGTAGTACAAACCACAGCGGAAACGCATCTTTTTTTTCACAATGTTTTTCATGGAGATTTTGCAAAGTTCTCCTCTGTGGACTTTCTACCCTTATTATACCTAACCGGAAGCGTTTCCACAGGTATAATTGACATGCTGCTATTTTTAAAAACTAAAAGCTTTTCCGCTGCAGATTTTTTTTTTCCTGCAATGTGTGGATGGGATTTGCCAGAATCCCATCCATTTAGTAGGTAGTGTAAAATGCAGCATTTTCGCAACATGGAGCTCCAGCCTTAATGACGGATAACAATGGATTCCAGGGAGCTTCATTGACTACAGTGAGGTCTGTTAAATATCCCTAATTTTTTCCCTTATTTCTGACAGATTCTGCACTAGATGGACTCTGATGTGAATGTAGCCTTACAAAGGACAGGCAGCCATAGTAATTTTTTTGCAAATACCTTGGTCTTTAAATGTTACGTTAATGGATTGTTGGAAGTTATTAGGGGCACACACAGGAGGAAAGTACCCTATAGCAAAGATTTCCACTATTGTAAGGCCTATGGAAAGCAGATTCCCAGTTCTGCAGTGGCCCTATACCTGTTGTATGCTCTTCTTCTATGGCACATACACCATGGCGTATGGTATAAACTTTGCCTTTGTGCAGTATGAACTTTGGGTAGAAATAAATCTAACATATTTACTTTCACTCCGGTCTCTTTTCAGCTTTCTGTTTTTTGGGGATAAAGTACAAGCTGAACTTTCCCTGCATAGAATAAAGCTGGTTATTCTTTAGCCTTGACAGAACAAAGGTGAATAAGAATGTGTTTCAGTTTCTAATTTAGATATGTAAAGGATAAAAGAAAAGATTAAATAAATTCACTTTTCAAGTGTCAAGTACTTACAGCCCTGAGTTAAAGGGGTATTCCAGGACTAGAATATTGATTGTTATGGTCTCTTCACTCCTTACCAAGCACAGCGCCATGTATAGTGGTCACACTTGATATTGCAGCAGCAGAATAGGCATGTGACCAATGGATATGATGTCACTATTCTGAGAAAAGGAAGTGGAGCTCGATATCATTGTCCTTGAATAACCCTTTCACGGAGGAGGGTTCCCTGATCTTGGCCCATATATTAGTCAGAGCAAGAAACCGCCATCACACTGTAGTATCCAGTATGTCCATGTATTACACAACTGATTAGGGCATATGGAAGATCTACCCGTGACCCAGAGTCAAGCAGGGAAGAGGGTTTCATTTAGTCATATGTAAAAGTAGTGCACGCTTACTGTACTTACGCGGTAAATAGGACAAGTCACATTTTCTATTATCATCAGTTTGTATCCTTTAGCAAAAGTGTCTTCTGTGTACATCTAACTTAAGCGGTTAGCTGATCAGCAGTATTTGGCAGTAGAAAATGTATACACCCATATGTAGGGAAGTTGTGCTCGGGCTAGATTAAGGAAGGGTGGTCTCCAGTGAACACCATGCACACGAGTGTACATTTGAGGTGGGGCAGAGTTTGTAGTGGAATGCAGTCAGATGACAATTGGAGTGACGTCCGTGTGCATTCAGTTATGAATCTACCATTCTGTTCTGATGACACAGCAGTATACGGACCTGCTCTATTTACATTGGAATGGACCATTAGACAACCCTTTGGATGGCACACTCTGACGTGTGTAGGGAGCCTTATCCGACATGGGACACTTTTCTTTCCTTTAAGGCTGGTCTTACACAGCCGTAATGCAAGTCCAGAAATGGTCCGCAATTGAGGGTTTTCAATTGCGGACACATTATATTCAATGTGGCCTCTTACACCACCGGATATTTTATCTGTGGTGTGGTCGGGCCGCAACCGTGGTCCGCAATTTATAGGACATGTCCGTAATGGCCGTAAATTGAGGCACTGCACGGACTCGCCGATAGAACTCTATAGGCGAGTGCGGCAGGACACGGACATCTGCGGAGCCTATGTTGCTGATCAGCAACTTGCGGACCGTACATTAAATACGGTCGTGTAAGACCAGCCCAACTTGTCTGCTTTTCTAGAACCAGAGAGCCTCCCTACTTTTCCAGTACTGCCTAGAGTATCCCATAGAGTTAGACCTGACCTATAGACTTTCATTGAAGTGATTGGTCCACAGCCAAACACAAAAAAATATGAATGCCTGAGTAATTAGGGTGAGTTCACACTGAGTATACGCCAGCTTATTCTGAACGTAAAACACGTTCAGAATCAGCGGCGTATAAAGCAGTTCCCATTCATTTCTATGGGAGCCGGCATACGAGCGCTCCCCATAGAAATGAATGGGCTGCTTTTTTCACTACGAGCACTCCCATTGAAGTGAATGGGAAGTGCTCACGTGTATGGCTCGGACTGAGCAGAGCTAGCCATACACGCGGGCACTTCCCATTCACTTCAATGGGAGCGCTCGTAGTGAAAAAAGCAGTCCATTCATTTCAATGGGGGGCGCTCGTATGCCGGCTTCCATAGAAATGAATGGGAACTGCTTTATACGCTGCTGATTCTGAACGTGTTTTACATTCAGAATAAGCTGGCATATACTCAGTGTGAACTCACCCTAATGATATGAAATGAGTGAATGTGTATGCCATCTGTGAAAAATGCGGATGGCATATTTACGTGAGATGCGAACGTGTGAATTTGACCTTAGGTTGGTTTCACACACAGTTGGGTTGGTGAATTAAACAGGTTATCCAGCATTATTTATTTATTTACTTACTTAAATTAGGCCAGGGGAGGTAAAAAAAACTCCAAAATAAACATACCTGTCTCCGGATGCTCCGGTGCCTCCCAGTACAGTCCAGACCTGAAGCTCGTCTGTCTACTTTTGCTGAAAGTCTTTGCCTGGTCCCTTCACCTAGACTGCTGATTGGTCTTCGCAGCTTAAGGAAAGGGCCTGGGGATATCACGGGTAGTTATGTCCCATGTCCTCCTTTGAGGTCACCAATTGGCCTCAGCGGTCATGTGCAATGGGGACTTCTGCCAGTAGAGAACAACTGAGCTGAAGGACTGGACCATGCTGGGAGACACTGGAGCAGCAGGAACATTGACAAAAAAAAAAAAAAAAGTATCTAGGACAACCCCTTTAACTAACACATCTTAGTTTTTTTCATATGTGCCCTGTTTTGTGACAGCGCTCCCTTTTTTACTGACATATACAGCACATGTAATTGAAATGCTTATGTGGGGTAAAGCAGCAAAGTAGGTTTTCCAGGGAAATAAAACACAATAACCAGAAGAAAATCTATAACATAATGGCATGTAATGTAGTTCAATGTCCCTCAGTAAAATCTACATAGTCAGCATATCACTGATAGTTGGACACCGCATTGTTCTTAGAAATGTAGAGAGTGGGGGCTGGGTGAACTGAACACGGGGAGATACACTTACAATATGCAAACTACTAAATATTTCCATATAGTATGAGAAATCTACTAGAGTAATATGCACAAAGATAAATCATTATCCTAACATATAACTCCACACAACATGGCTATTCTTCAATCCTAGCTGTATGCACACAGTTAATGTAACCCATACAAGTTTTGTTTTAGCAACTGCTCAGTAACCTAGCAAAATATTGAAACCCAGCTGTACAAAAGGCCACATGAATGAAGCCCTCTGCATGCTGAGTCATTGCTGAGCAGCACAGCGGACACATCCCCAGGTCATAGAGGACCTTTCACGTCCTCTGGCACCGCTAGTATTATATACCGCTAGAAAGCTGACAGTGCACTGAATTCATGCGAGCTTTGCTGGTGTGCACGTGGGTGCCAGAGCTCTCGGTGCCATTAGTATCCCTTTACTGTTAGAAGAATGGGCCTTACTGCTCAGGAGGAACGCCCTCCCTGACAATAGTATACCATTACTATTATTATTATTGTTTATATAACACCATTAATTCCATGGTGCTTTACATTTGGGGGTTACATACAGTACACAAAATATACAAATATAATACTAACAATGACCGACTGGCACAGTGGGGTAGAGGGCCCTGACCGCAAGGGCTTACAATCTATGAGATAGGGGGAACAATCTTAACCAGCCAGCAAGGCCCTCCCTTGTACCAGTAAAGGGATATCGGTGCCGAAACTATTAACAATATCTTCGGCACCCTACTGCATACCGTCAAAGATGACAGTAAGTCATGACAAGAGTACTTTTTTCCACAGTTGAGTGTAAATCCAATGATAATCAGTTTTCACGGATCCGTGAAAAAGCCAACAGTTCACTGAATACAACGCACCGTCGACTTTCCCGGTATCTGCTCCAGGGCTGGAAATATCTCCCCATGGTCAGAAGGTCTTTCCTGTTATCGCAGCGTCATCACTGGGCTGTGAGGATCGGCTTCCCCCACAGTACTTGTCTATAGACTTGTACTGGAGGGGGCATTCCTCACAACTTAGTGTCATCGCTGGGCGGTAAAGAATGCCCCCTCTGACAGCACAGGGCTATGGATGGGGGGGTGTGTGGCTTCCTTACTGCAACCCCACGATGATCTACTATTTGGCCACCCCCAAACAGTGTTCACAAGCAGAGATGGTTGCAGTGGACAAAGACATACACAAGTAATTTTGAAACTCTTTTGTTAACTGATGTCTCTCATGCACCCATGGATGATCTAGATCGATGGTTGAGTAGTGGATGGTTGGTGGATGGCCACCTTGTGCCAACAAGGCTGCAACATCATCGAGGAGGTGGGGGGGGGTCATGTTTTGGGCCGGAATAAATGGAAGAAAGCTGATAGTTCCCTTTAGCGTCCCTGAAGTTGTGAAAATAACCTCTGCAAAATAGAGTTTCTGTCCACTGTCTTCCATAATACAAAAAGCAGAACCGTACCTACTGTAGCAAAATCATCTTCATGTATAACAAGGCACAAACTCATGCTACAAAGAGAGTCATTGGCTGCTATTGGCATAAAAAGAGAGAAACTCATGGTGTGGCCACCATCCTCCCCTGACCTCAACCCTATTGAGACCCTTTGGAGTATCCTCAAGCACAAGATCTATGTGTTTGGGAGACAGTTCACATCAAAACAGGATCTCTTGCAGGCTATTCTGACATCCTGCCAAGAAATTTCAAAGTTCAATGGATGCATCAAGGTAATAATAAAGAAAGGGTCCTATGTTAACATGTAACTTGGCCTGTTAAGATGTTTTTGATTGAAATTGCTTTTGAGTCCAGTAAATGTGATCTCTTATTGCTGCAAACTTGATTTTATGACCATAGTCAGTTTTTTGTTTTTTTTTTATAGCCAATTAAAATGTTTAGAAACTCTATTGTGCAGAATAATTTGGAACATTAGATTTAGATTGTTTTTTAAATTTGTGGAAAAAAAATATATTATTGAGAACTTTGTCAAATAAAATTTGATATATACTCTAAAAGTTGAAGATTTGAACATTATACTGACTGTCATTTGCATCGATCACTTAGGTAAATTATACAGAAATATAATTTGCATAATAATTCAAAACATGGTATAGTGCATGACTTCCAGAGACATGGATGGCCATCATGACCTGCTGTACATGCTCACACAGTACAATCTGCTCCTCACTCACCTCTACACAGTACAATCCGCTCCACACAGTACAATCTGCTGCACGCTGGCCCCAAACAGTACAATCTGTTCCACACTGGCCCCCACACAGTATAATCCATTCTACAGATGAGTGACCACAGAGAGAGCTCTGAGTGCCACCTGTTTCACATGTGCCATAGATTCACCACCACGGATATAGATAGTTCTACTTACTGCTAGATTAGTCACAATATACTAGTGTTTTGGCATATTGTCATCCTTTTAAAGAGGACCTTTCAAGTCCTCATAGATGCGCGGTATTATATAGAAAACCAACAGAGCACTGAATTCAGCACACTGTCGGCTTTCCTGGGATGCGCCCTTGTGCTGGAGATATCGGTGCAGTTAATTTTGGCACCGATATCTTTCCACTGTCACAAGGGTGGGATTTACAGCCTGAATTCAGCACACTGCCGGCTTTTTAGCAGTATATAATACCGCACATCTATGAGAACTTGAACTCTAATAACACAGACTTATTAGAAAGGATTTACAGCTTTTGAGGAATTTTTATGATAGCATTGTCTTCCTATTAGCAAGGAATGACTATCTGTACTTTATCCTAATGGAATTATCTTAACACTTTGAACTTTGCCAAATCACTAAGCCAGTCTTTACTTGCCAACAATAAAGGGTCAATAGTTTGTTTGGATCACATAATCCACAAGCAAGGGGGTAGTCTGAATATCTTGAACCCTGGTGCAAAATCCTTACTTATGAATATGTTCTATTCCTCTCCACTATTTTGGAGTAACTGAGTGAATATGCTGTAATGGAGTGTGCAGCACCCCTCAGTGCTACCTAATTTCACGAATACTGTCCTTTTATGTTTCTAGTGGAGCCAGACCTGGTTAGAATTGTAACCTAGTGTATTATCATGGCAAATACTGGTATTTGTGTGGACAGTAAGGCTGAGGGTCACACAGTGTGTACTCACAGCATGTTACCAGCTGTAGGCTATTTACAGTAAACTTGCTCTTATGTAGAATTTTTGCATAGTGGATGAGATTTTATCCAATCTCATCCACATGCCGATAAACCTGCAATGCAAAGTGACTTGTGCTGTGAATTCTCAACCCCTAGATCAATTATGCTGAAGATTTACCACGTGGCTCTTAAACTTTGCAAAACAATGGCTGAAAGCAACAGGAGACCTGTGTTTATCCCCTGAGGCGTGCAGGCCTTTAGGGAAGCCAGGGCTGGCTCCAGGTTTGTGTGGGTCCTTGGGCGACAAAGCCCCAGTGGTCCCCTTTTGAAGTAACTAATACACACTGCAGGAAAAAAAACCAAAAAAACATCACAATTGTTTTTTTTTTTGCTGAGGGAGACCTACTGGAGTGGCGTGTATTGCAGTCCATTCCATACAAGTTGATACAACTGGCTCTGATATAAATAAGATAATCCTTTAATAGTCCCACAGTGGGGAAATTTCAGATATAGGAAAGTATAGAGGAATTTGAGGTGGACATATGCCTTATATAATTCTTTACTTTCTTCCCCCACCTCACAGTACAGAACATCAGCATTCTATTGCAGTTTTCCACCACTGTTAGGCCCAAATTAATGAGTCTAACCAGTGAAGAGTCTTAGGGTTAGTTCACACGGGGAGCGTATAGGCAGATTTTGGCACCGAGAGTGGCGTGGGGAGCCCCATCACTCTCAGGTCAAAACCCGCCTGCCACGACTGTCGCGGCTTCCGACAGTCACAGCTTCCCCTTCCGAAGCAGGCTCAAATGAATGGGCTGACTCCAGAAGGTGCTGCCGCGAGGCGGACGCCACGGCTTAATGAGCCATGGAACCGGTCTGAAGAAAGAGTAGCTCGCTTCTTTTTAATGTGAGCGGCAACATGCCGCTCACGGAAAAAAGTAGCCTGGCGGTCTCCATAAACCACCATTTTGAGGGGGCGGATTACGCGCCATAATTACTCCCCTCTGTGCCCGTGTGAACTAGCCCTTAAGCTGCAGCAACATCCATGAGGACGCTTTTTTTTATTTTTATTTTATTTTATTTTTTTTAAATGTAGATTGTGAGCCCCACATAGAGCTCACAATGCACATTTTTTACCCTATCAGTATGTCTTTGGAATATGGGATGGAAATCCATGCAAACACGGGGAGAACATACAAACTCCTTGCAGATGGTTTTATGCCCTTGGCGGGATTTGAACACCAGGACTCCAGTGCTAACCACTGAGCCACCGTGTGGCCCCATGCTTTTTTTTTTCAGCTTCCTGCTCCAATTAGTTTCCATAGGACGCAGAATGAAGGAGGAATCTGCTGCTGATTTAGGTGTGAAATCCACAGCAAAATCAGTGCCAGATTCTACCGTGTGAACAGTACCTACCTGTTAATAGTGCCTCTCCACAGGGGTCTCCACACTGCATTATGTGCTCGGCACTGGCTCCTCTTCCTTCCAGTCTTCCTTCTGTGGGACGGCCCATTCTTCTTTTCTGATTCTGCCGGTGTGTGCTATAGTCCCAGCGCTGCTCTGTGCTTTGCAGCAGACGATCCACCTCTACTGTGCAGGCATAGGAGTTGCGTAGTAAAGGTGGATTATCGGCTGCAGAACACAGAGTAGCGCTGGGACTATAGCGTGCGCCGGCAGTCAGAAATGAAGGAGGAGCCATCCTACAGGAAGAAGCCTGGAAGGAGGAGAGGTAAGAATGATGGAGTGGATAGAGGGGGGAGTAGTAGTGACCTTCTGTGAATGGACACAGGGAAATGGATCGTTACCGGATAACCAGCAAATGTCCCTGGGCCGGTCACATGACTGCCCTAAGGATAAATATACATTTTTTTTTATAAATTATGTTATTTAGAAAGTAGGCAGGGGGTGTTTTGATTAGTGTAGGGATTTTTTAAATTTTTTTATCCAGAACAACCCCTTTAATATGAAATCAACATTTTTGGCCCAAGAGCAGGGTTCAGCGCACACTCAGCTCTGCCTCAACTCCGGTGTAGCAGTGCTGAGCACACGGACAGCACTGCTACATCTCGACATAGGAATGCATTGACCAGCATTGATTTGCCGAATGTCATACAGAGTACAGCATTCGGCCAATCAACGCTGGTTCTGCCGGAGGAGGCGGAGTCTAAGATCGGTCCACAGCAGTCTCCATCCTGGTCCTATATTAGACTCCGCCTCCTCACAGACGAGCCTCCGGCAGAACCAGCATTGATTGGCCGAATGCTGTACTCTGTATGGCATTCAGCCCATTAATGCATTCCTATGGGAAAAAATCAGCTCGCGCATATCGCAAGCTGACAGGGATCCTGACGTAATACAGTGACATAGGCATGTTAGATGCCCCCAGACATGCTTCCCCTGCTGTCCCAATTGTATTCCAGAGGTGTTGGTATCATTTCCTGGGGTGTCATAGTGGACTTGGTGACCCCCCTGAGTCGAAGAGTGGTTTCCCCCTAAACGAGTATTTATTCCCCATAGAATATAATGGGGTTTGATGTTTGATCGAACTGTCAAGTATTGAGCGACTACTCGAATCAAACATTTCACTGTTCGCTGATCTCTAATGAAAGTCCAAAGTTGCCACTACAATTTACAAGTACTGGGGCCACTTTGTTCTATTGATCAATGGAAAATCCCTATTCTTGGGGAAGAGTGGCATATACTATGGATATTTTATAACTTTTACTCCTGGGAAACCCCTTTAAGAATGTGAAGTATGTGCACCATGCCGATTATGTTTGCAGGCAGACATGTGCTTACAAACCCTTCACAAGCCAGCTCAATTGTTCTTGATCCTCATGTGCTGTATAGTCGAGAGCTATAGGAATCTATTTTAGAAACCACTGGCCTATTATGAAACAATTCACCAGGAGTATGAATAATACATTCATAGCAACCATTCCCACCCTTCCTTGCAGCAATGAAAATTCATAAGAGCTATCTGTAATCCAGCGTCCTTGTGCTAATGAGGAAAACAGTCTAGTGACATCACGGCTGGAATTCCCAGCTCAGTACATATAAAGGCAAGACATATCAGAAATTTACATGGTGCCCATGACTGGCATACGGCTTCCACAATCCATACCCTCCTATAATACAGTACTACATCCTGCCATAGGATATACTCAGACTATATAAGCCGTATGCAGAGATTTCTGGTGGAAACCAACTAGAAAGTTCTGTGATCACCAGTACTTATAGGCACAGATGGCATAAAAGTGCAGTATAAGCAACACAATATTGAATTTTATACTGAAATAATAGTCAATAAACTTATCCGATGTAACAAATTATCCAAATTCTTGTTGCTATAAAGAGTAGTAGTTAAATTGTATCAACTACATAGAAACATTCTCTGACACTGAGCACATAGGATTTGCTAACTTCTGTGACATTGAGGAATACAGTACACCAAATACAACGAAAGCAACATTTTACAAGTGACAGTACCGATACATACCCCAGGATATCTTGTACATTGTATAGACATCATACACATTGTAACAAGAGGGTGAGATTTACAATCTATGCTTACTAGCAGTTCTTCCACTAAACTTACAGTTAGCAGGCACTTCATACAGCACGGTGAGTTTTCCCACCAAACACAGTTTAGGGGCTACAAGTTTCTTCCCCACCCATTATAACTTTTCTTAAATTGCAATAATCTCCCTACCCCTAAAATATAGTGAGCAGCTCTTCTTAGACCCGGATTCCTTGCTTGTTCCAAAGTTTCTGAGTGCAACAAAGTTATACAAATCCAAGTAACACGCTTTCCCCAGCCCTGACTTTCATGGAGCTGAAAGAGTGAATAGGAACATTACATACCATGCAGGCGCCTTGTGTGTGAGGTCTGAACCGTGTCTTCCTTTTTTGCTGGGGTTTGCCTGCTACAAGCTATGTGTTTACAAGTGTCTCTGTCTTTTCTGACGTGTCAGCAGAGCTCCTCCTGTGAGCAGGCTGAGCCATCAGATGAGAGGCTCACACTACTAGTGCAGCCCTGCTGAATTCACTCAGCCATTTCATGTTTCCTGTTAGACAACTCCATGTCCAGGAAGTTTCAACTGAGAACATAAAACCTGTCAGGAATTTCACGTTAACTCTTTCCTGTTCTGAAATTCCAAGCATACATTTGCAAATATTTCGGGAAAATGATTTATATCACTTGGGATAAAAAAGCAAACAAAGTGAAAAGAGCAAAAAAGTTACTAAACTAGCAAAATAGGACAATTTGTTATAAGAAACCAGTGGGTTATATCTAAGCATAAGCACATATAGTGACACAGCATTACAGGCTGCATTGGGAAACAGGAAGCGACGACTGGAAGGTTACAACACATCTAATAGCAGAGGAAGAGGGAAGTGGCCATAGCAGGGAATGAAGTATTATTTTGCAGAAACAGCACCATTCAACTGCAGGGTACGGATTTTCAGGCTGTGGCCCCACGTCGTGAAAACACTTTGATCGACAGGAAAAAAATGCAGCGTTTTACATTACCTGCAAAGTGGATTGGCTAATCCCATCCACATGTTGCAAAAAAATATCTGCAGTAGACATGTTGCGATTTCAAAAAATGTTACGTTTTTGTAAGTCGCAGCGTGTCATTTATACCAATGGAAATGCTGGTGTTTTCTCTATAGATATAATAGGGACAAAAAAGTCCCTATGAAAAATGCTGCAGGAAAAAATGCAATTTCAGCCGCAGTCTTTTCTACAACGTTTTTTGGCTGTGGCTCGCTACGTGGGGCCTTAGCCTTAATCATAAAATGGCTACATTTCTATTCATGTATCTTCTGTATCCAGGCTGTTTAATCCCTTAAACACTGTGGCGAATAGTAACTGTGGCATCTTAGAGGGAGGCTACCTCTGTAAGTCCATCGACATTCTCACAATATGTTGCTGGGAGGCCTTTCTAGGAGTCTCACAGCTGAAACTCAGTCTTGTGCAGCTACCTTTAGCTGAGGTTGGGAACATTACCAACTCATGCATGTGAGCTCTGTGTGTCTGAAGTTACTGATTAAAGTGTGTAGCATGGATGATCATTGCATTCTGTCTATGAAGAACTAGAACGGGATACAAATGAAAACTATGTGTGAATGAGACCTTAGACCTCATTCATACATTCGGAAATCAATACAAAATATGTCCCTCTTGTCTCACCTACAGTATTCCTATAATGCCAAACAATAAATGGATGTAAAGTTCTTGTGATCAGAAATTTTTATTGTAGGCATAAAAGCAGATGGGAGTGGGACAAAGGTGACAAAAACTTTCTTTTCAGAGAGGGCTTGTGCACATCGCATGCTTTTAGTGTGGATCATCCCCACTTTTTTGGCACATGGGTGAAAGACAGCACAATCTCAGGCTTTCAAAAAAAAATATTGATTTCTAGTAATCATAATATATCATCTTTCATGATTAAAGGCAATGTCTACATCTAGTGAGGTTCTTCATAGTGTCTTGTCCATCAAACTGTCAAAACTGCATAACACCAGCTTGGTGAAGAATACAGGAAGTAAGAAGTAAAGCAGCAAACTGGTAAGACAGGGAGATGGGAAAACTCCTTTAGGCTGGGGCCCCATGGGTTGTAAACTCCACAATTTGCCCCCGGTTGAAACGCAGCAGGAAAAATCACAGCGTTTTACAGTCAGGGCAAAGTGGATGGGATACTAGTAGAGATGAGCGAACACTATTCGAAACAGCCGTTTCGAATAGCACGCTCCCTTAGAAATGAATGGAAGCGGCTGGCACGCTGACTTTGCCGGCGGCCGGCCGCTTAACCCCCCATTCATTTCTATGGGAGCGTGCTATTCGAAATGGCTGCTTCGAATAGTGTTCGCTCATCTCTAGATACTAGCTAGAATCCCATGCCAATTTTGCGGTAAAAAACGCGGTGCAGGTACACAGCAATTTCCAAAACTGTTCTGGTTTTGGAAATCGCAGCATGTCAATTAAACCTTCAGAACCGCTAGCGACTTCCCCATAGGTATAATTGTAACAGAAAGTCCGCAGAGGAAAACTCTGCAAACTATCTAGAGCGCTGTGGGAAGAACTGTGATGCGTTGCTGACGCAGTTTCTCCTGTAGCACTTTTTTTTGCTGTAGGACGCCCCGTGGGGCCTTAGCCTTAATGTTTCCAAATAAAGAACTTTCTTTTCTCTTGTAAGTCTTGGCAGGAGGAATTCCTAGAATGCAGATGACTATATGGGTTCCTTTAGAGCCGGTTTCAACATGTTTTTTTTTTTTTTTTCAGTGTTCTTAGTGTACTTCTCTGTATTCAAGGAATTCACTGTGAGTTTGTAGTTGTAAGAAGTGCACAATACAAGTATTACAATCCTATCCATAGAGGTTCATTCACCGATGAAAGGCAGAAAGGCATCCATCAGGCTTATGGCATTCTACCTTTTTTTCAATTGTAAAGAAAGTGTACTTGAATAATTTTATATACAGAGGCATCATGCAAAAAAAAAAAAAGTATACCACCAGGTAGACTTTAAACATGGGTACTAGGTGGCAAAGTATTTAGCAGCATGGTAGAAAAGTTGAAGGTTTAGGGCTGCATGCACAAAATCATGTGTGTCAGGGAAATACTCAAGTTCCTGATTTTCTGATTTGAGTCATTTATGTTACAACATTGCCCCCAAGTGGTAGAAATAAATACAATATTATCACTTCCTTAAAAACTGTATCCTTGTTTTATTACTTCCAGGGTTGTTGAATGTTTTATCTAGTTTTATATTTTTCGTTTTAGATTTTGAGCAATTCAGGGTAGTATATTAGGAACTACAAAGGTGTGTGTGTGTGTACAGTGACTATGGCTGATCACATCTAAAGATACATGATCACAGATCTAATAGAAGTGCTATTTCAGATGGATTAAAGCTTAGATTACTTTCATTTTTACTTTTTAATGACCATGAAAGATTTGAACAAATCGTTCGCCCCCCTCTGTTCACGCAGCAACATCACTGTCAGGACTCAGGAGCTCATCTAACAAATTATGGAATTGCCAGGAGATTACAGCGTGCTCAAAAACGCCCTCCATTCATTTCAATGAGAGTCAGTAGCAGTTTCTTTCCTTTAGTTGATTCTTTCAGCTAGAGGGGAAAAAAAGCTACATAATATATCTTCAGGTGGATTCCATCTTGAAAAACCTATTGAAATTAATGGGTTTAATTAATTAATGGGAAAAAAATCAATGCAGTTTTCAGATGTGGTTTTTTTGCATTTTTTTCAATAAGTATAGTGTTTTTTTTTAATGTGAAGTTTTCAGGTCTATACAGTGTGCTGGAGCAAAAAAGTGCACCGAAAAACTCAACAAAAACACGTGCTGTGGAAAAGACAACTGCAAAGTTGCATTTTTTTTCTGAGTGCTTCTCACGAAAAGTCCTCAGAGACCCTCAGGGTATAATTGTACAGTAGTTCATGTGTGACAACCCCCCCCCCCCAAAAAAAAAAATAAAAAAAATAAAATATAGGTTTTGCCCCCCCCCCCCAAAAAAAAAAAAAAAAAAAGGGGCCACTATGGGACATTATATTGTATGGAGGGGCCACTATGGGACATTATACTGTATGGAGGGGCCACTGTGGGACATTATATTGTATGGAGGGGCCACTATGGGACATTATACTACATAGAAAGGCCACTATGGGATATTATGCTACATGGGGGCTGCTATGCCACTGTGGGGGCTTTAATTTAAATGTGGAGGCCATTATTTTACATGTGGGGGGCACCATATTACATTTGCCCACTGAAGTGTGAGGGCCATTATACTTCATGTGGAGACACTGGTAGTTCTATTATCCTGAGTGTGGGGGCAATGAGGGACCTTGACAGAATTGTTAATGACAGTTCCAAAAAAGGCCTTATTTTATTAACATTTATAGGTGATCGCTACTTTGGGGGTTCTCAGTTGGGACATTTTTTCTCCAGGGGGTACTTCGCTTGAAAAGGTTAAGAACACTGCTCTGCAGTCCCTTAGCTGTATTGTGGGGGTTGTTTTTTTGTTTTTTTTTTTAATGTAGATTGTGAGCCCCATATAGGGATCACAATGTACATTTTTTTTTTTTTCCTATGCGTATGTCTTTTTTGTAGAATGGGAGGAAATCCATGCAAACATGGGGAGAACATACAAACTCCTTGCAGATGTTGTTCCTGGTGGGATTCGAACCCAGGACTTCAGTGCTGCAAGGCTGCAGTGCTAACCACTGAGCCACCATGTTGCCCACTTGTGGGGGTTGTTTTTGAACAGCGCATATATAGAGTTTTCTTCTGTTTGTTTGCACACAAATCCAATAGAAATAAAATATGCCATTATAAGAACTTTTCTCTACTAGATACATTACTAGATACAGCCCCCACTTAGGACCTTTCACCACCTCCAACATGTCCAGCTCTTTTCATCAATTAGTAGGTGTGATGCACTGATTCTGGTGCCGTTGCAACATTCCTGAGCAATCAGTGCTGTTAGTTTTGGTGCTAGATATGCTAATTAGGCTATGTATTGTCAGGAGGGCAGTATGACACAAGGGGATTAGAGATCAGAATCCCCCCCCTCCTATTCTGACAATACATAACCCAAATAGTACATCAGGTACCAAAATTAACTGCACTTGTTGCTCAGGAATGGCGGGGACTAAAGTGAAAATTTCAACTGGACTAAAATCTGTGGAAAAGTGACAATTAAGGAATTGAATTGGTGGAAGTGATGAAAGGTCCTCTTTAATGAAGTACAGGCTCAGTGCATATGACTCTGCCTTGTGTATGGTGCCTGCCATTTTTGACCTAGATTTGACAATACAATTCCTTTTAATAGGGCAATATTTTATATTGATGTATCCACTTTAAAGGGGTTATCCAGTTTCTACCATTGAGGGTCTATCCTTAGGATCGGCCATCAATATTAGATCTGTCGGGGTCCTGTGTGAAGTCTAGGGGCAGCACTGCAGCATCTAAAATGACAGCTATAGTTTGTACATTGAGTGAGCAGTGCAGCTTGAAGTACGTAAACCTTACGAAGAGTCGCGCTTTCTTGTACAGGAGATCTGCAGGGTTTGTAAGGATAGGCCATCAATGTTAGGAACCAGATAACCCCCTTAAGATACACTGTATTGTAATAACTGTCTGATAAGCAAATACATTTACTGCTCTCAAAACTATGATCCTAGTCTAGCAGTTTGGCAGGTTACATCCCCTAAATTTTTAATAAGAATTTTCTGAAAGAAAATCTACAAGACAATTCAGCACTTATGTTCACAAGGATGAATTTTTAATGGGCGATGAAAAGTTTTAATTTGTAAAACTGCAAGCATTAGCTTGAAACAACCAAATGGAGGTATATGGGGATCTAATCCGATTATGAGATGTCAAAATTTATATTACTCGCTAAGTTATCCTATGGATGCAACCCATAACCAGAATATCAGTTTCCTCTTCTAACAACCTTCCGGGAGGTCAGATGACATTAAGCTAATATGTTGCCTATACCAATATTTCACAATAAAGCAGAATGTGTCAAAGGACAATACTCTGTGTACACTGTATGCATTATGTGACTGGGTGAATGACAATAGTATGGATGGCTGATTTCTCTAGTTAACTAGCTAAGGCGAGGTTCACACCTGTGCTGGATTCCGTTTGGGGATTCTGTCCCCCACTCCGCTTGAAAAATGTACTTTACTCACCACATTTTTCGGGTGGAAACCCAGTGGACCCCATTATAGTCTATGGGGTCCGCAAGTTTCCGTGGGTAATCGCTTTTTAATCGGATTGGGTTTCCATTTTTTGGGTCCCCAAGCAGATGTGTGATTCTATACAGTTCATGTGTCCAGCAAATGCAATAACAACTTTTCGTGCACCATACAACCATATCCTATTAAGAAAATACACATAGAAGTGATAAATAGACCGGAAGTCATCTCAATAAAAACCAAAAGGCAAGAGGAGAGAAGATCTATTTTAAAAGGAACCTATCACAAGATTGTTGTACCCTAACCTACCTACAGATTGCTATACAGATGAGGTTTAGGATATAAAATGCCCTTCATAGATTGTAAGCCCTCGCGGGCAGGGCCCTCTACCCCACTGTGCCAGCCGATCACTGTTAGTATGATATGTACCTGTATATTTTGTGTATTGTATGTAACCCCCAAATGTAAAGCACCATGGAATTAATGGCGCTATATAAATAAACAATAATAATAATAATAATGATTAAAAGGGTTGTCTGGGACAAATATTGATGAGCTATCCTAAGAATAGGTCATAAGTATCAGATTCGACATCTGAAACCACCAGCAGTTCTCAGCAGTACACACAGAGAATGGAGCAGGAAGAACAAAGTCACTGCAGCTTAGATACCATTGAAGTGAATAGGAAGTGCAGTAACCTGGTCTGGTCACTCCACAGAGAACAGCGCTGTCTGCTTCCTGCTCCAATTTGCATGCATCAGCGGCTGAGAACTGCTGATCGATGGTGGTGCCAGATGACGGACCTTCACCAATGTCATATTAGTAAAACGAGGTTTCCCATAGCAACGTATCACAGTGCAGCTTTCATTTCGTATTCTGCTCCTAATAAATGAAAGCTGTTGTCTGATTGGTTGCTATGGGCAACTAAGGCAGTTTTGCTTTTAGACCATTTTAATAAAGCTGTCCGCTGCTGGAAACTGTAGTTCTCTGACAGCTGTCAGCTAGTAATAAAGTTACGCCTAAGGTTCATCCAGTGTGAGGGCCACACAGGTCAGACAGCGCCTGTGCAATTCACAGCCTAACCAAGCAAAACACCGGTAATAAAAAAAATAACAGGAAGTCCTGGCTCCTCCCCCTGCTGTCAGCCTGCTCCTCCACAGCCTATGAGAAGCCGCGCATTGCCCACACAGCTACAGGCAGCGACTTCATCGCCACTTCCGGGTGTGCCGCGCAGTGCACCCTGGATGTTGTAGTTTTCAGTTCAGGGCAGTATATAGCATTGAGCGGTTGTGAAAACTACAAGAACCGTGAGTCTGAGGGCGTAAAATGGACGTGGTTTGAGGAAAGGGGCTGTTACGTCTGTCAACGGCTCCGAAACAGAAGGGGCGGAGTAGCAGCTGGCGGCGAGCGGGGGTTGTGCTTCCGCATTGGAGACCGTTGCTGTTGCTGGTGGAAGGGCCGCCGGAGGATGAGCCAGCGGTGACCGGAGCCAGTGTGCAGCCATGTCTCAGCAGCCTCCTCAGTCCCCGGCACAGGCGCAGCAGAGGAGGAGGGATCGCCGCATCTTTTCAGGGACCTGTCCGGACCCCAAGTGCAGGGCCCGGCTCTTCTTCCCGGCTCAGGGGTCTGCAAGTATCGAGTGCACGGACTGCGGCCAGAGACATGAACAGAGACAGCTGCTGGAGGTGGAAGAAGTCACCGAGCCGGACGTGGTGCTCCATAACCTGCTGAGGAACGCCCTGCTCGGGGTGGCCGGGACCCCTAGGAGGAACACAGACATGGTTAAAGTCATGGGGCTCTCCAACTACCACTGCAAACTGCTGTCCCCCATCCTGGCCCGCTATGGCATGGACAAGCAGACTGGCAAGGCCAAGCTGCTGCGGGACATGAACCAGGGGGACGTGTTTGACTGCTCTTTGTTGGGGGACAGGGCCTTTCTCATTGAGCCAGAGCATGTTGACACCGTGGGCTACGGGAAGGACCGCTCAGGTAGCCTGCTCTACCTGCACGACACATTGGAGGACATCAAGAAAGCCAACAGCAACCAGGAGTGTTTCATACCCGTGCACGTAGATGGGGATGGCCACTGCTTGGTGCATGCCGTATCTCGGGCACTGGTGGGCAGGGAACTATTTTGGCATGCTCTACGGGAAAATCTTAAGAAACACCTGAAAGAAAACCTGGACAGATACAAAGCCCTCTTCCATGACTTCATAGATGTGGCAGAATGGGAAGACATTATTAATGAGTGTGATCCCTGGTTTGTACCTCCAGAAGGCGTCCCTCTAGGTTTACGTAATATTCACATATTCGGCCTTGCCAATGTTCTTCATCGTCCTATTATATTGCTTGATTCCTTGAGCGGCATGAGAAGTTCTGGGGATTATTCGGCTACTTTCCTTCCTGGATTGATACCAGTGGAAAATTGCAAAGGAAAAGATGGACAGCTCAATAAACCCATATGCATTGCCTGGAGCAGTTCTGGACGTAATCATTACATCCCTTTAGTAGGTATCAAAGGTGGTCCCTTGCCAAAATTACCCTTGAAATTACTTCCTAAAGCGTGGGGGGTTCCTCAAGATTTGATCCGAAAATACGTAAAGTTGGAGGAGGATGGTGGTTGTGTTATTGGAGGAGACCGAAGTCTACAAGACAAATATTTGCTGCGACTGGTTGCTGCTATGGAGGAGGTGTTCATGGACAAGCATGGTATCCACCCTAGTTTGGTAGCAGATGTGCACCAATATTTCTACAGACGAACTGGAGTCATCGGCATTCAGCCTGAAGAAGTCACAGCTGCTGCCAAGAAGGCAGTGTTGGAAAATCGCCTTTACAAATGCCTCATATGTGGTGCACTATCAGAGCTTCTGGTTCCTCCAGAGTGGTTGGCCCCGGGCGGCAAACTATATAACTTGGCCAAATCAACACATGGTCAGTTGAAGCCAGATAAAAATTACAGCTTTCCCCTCAATTACATTGTTTGTTCTTATGATGCAGTAAATGATATCTTAATACCTGACTTTACATTGAGCAATTTAACCAGTTGCAATTGGTGTCGTGGGAACTCGGTCCGCAGAGTGAGAAATGATTCATCCATTGTGTATCTAGATGGAGACAGAACTAACACTAGATCTTATGGGGGTAAATGTGGTTGTGGCTTTAAACATTACTGGGATGGTAAAGAATATGACAACTTACCTGAAGCATTCCCTATAACCTTAGAGTGGGGTGGAAGAGTGGTCAGGGAAACCGTCTACTGGTTCCAGTATGAAAGTGACACCAGTCTGAATAGTAATGTCTATGATGTTGCAATGAAACTGGTCACGAAGCACTTTCCAGGGGAGTTTGGCAGTGAAATTCTTGTACAGAAGGTGGTGAATACAATATTACATCAAACAGCCAAAAAGAATCCTGGTGACTATACCCCTGTATCCATAGACGGTGCTCACATCCAACGGGTGGAAGATATAAAACCAGAACAGGACTCTGACCCTCATTTACCAACAAAAATCATTCTTACAGGCCAGAAGGCCAAAACTTTGCACAAAGAAGAGTTAAACATGAGTAAAACTGAAAGGAAGCTTCAACAAAACATTACAGAGCAAGCGTCTGTAATGCAGAAACGCAAATCTGAAAAGATTAAACAGGAACAGAAAGGACAAATAAGATCTTCCTCTCCTGGTACAATCAGAGATGGTCCTTCATCTGGGCCTTCAACCCCCACAAAAACGCCTTACTCCCCGACATCCTCCAAAGAAAAGAAAATCCGCATTACCACCAATGATGGCCGCCAGGCGATGCTTACCTTAAAGTTCTCAACAACGTTCTCTGAGTTGCAGGAAGGTATAGCAAAAGAGTTGGATATTCCTCCGTATTTACAGTGCATTCGCTATGGATTTCCTCCAAAGGAGCTTCTACCACCAAAGGATGGCATGGAGAATGAACCTGTACCTTTACAACACGGTGACCGAGTGACAGTAGAGATTTTAAAGGCCAAAGAGAAACCTGTCCAGCACTCTTCTGCCCACTCGGCCCACTCTGTCACAGAGGAGGATTCTGCTGTGTCTATGAAATCTGTTTCTAAGGAGCTTCAAGACCAGATTGATAAGGAGATGTACTCCTTGTGTTTGCTGGCAACCCTTATGGGTAAGGGAATACACGGTCTTGTTGCATGACTTAACACTTTTCTGTTTTTATTTCTTGGGTGTATGTATTTGAATACGTAGGATGTAGAATAAGATGTCTACCACTGAACCATTTCGACTGCACCTTCTGTTCCCTGGCTTTAGATCAGAGGTCCTCTGCCAGTTACATCATTGGTTTCTGCATAAGTGCATGAGTTTGCTTCTTGGCTCCAGTTGTGTGTGTGTGTGTGTGTGGATAATGCATTTGCTCTTAATCACATTGGTATAAGATAGCGGAGCTGCTTCCGTGTTTTCTGCTGAAGTGAATATTGTGCCCTTTGGATGTTTGTCAGTAACTGATTCTAATGCAGAGAAGTATCTGTAGGTTAGATACACTTGAGACAGACTGACTTGTGTAAACCGGTTGTCCCATAACCTAGTGGATAACTGTTCAACATTTGTTCACTAGTGTCCCCCACTGATCAGCCATGGTGCACCCATGTTCTCCCTTTGAATGGAGCTGTGGTAAGACCCACACTATTCAATGTCTATGTAACTGAGCGCTGTTTCCATGAGTTCCATAGAGATTGAATGGATCACTAGCATACCTTTCACAGGGCACATGACCTCCAGTCTCATGATTGCTGGGGCCTCCAGCACTTCAACACTATTCTGTGCTGTGAAAGGTGTTTTCTAGTGGCAACAATTTTTTTTTTTTGGAAACTTTTACAGTTCCTCATCCATTCTATAACGTGATAGTGGCTTAGCTTCCTGAGTGTTGAAATCAAACTGGTGTCGGCCATTAGGGACGAGTCAGTAGGCCCCTAGGCACATTTAATCTAAGGCTAGTATCGCTATTTTATCCATTGGTCTGATTCATCATAGGGTCAGGACAATGGACAGCAAAAGTAATAGAATGATGGATGCAAACATGGGCAACACGGTGGCTCAGTGGTTAGCACTGCAGCCTTGCAGCGCTGGAGCCCTAGGTTCCAATCCTGCCAGGAGCAACATCTGCAAGGAGTTTGTATGTTCTCCCTGTGTTTGCATGCATTTCCTCCCATACTTCAAAGACATACTGATAGGGAAAAAAATGTACATTGTGAGCTCTATAGGGGAGCACAATCTACATTTAAATAAAAAAAAACTGATGGATGCAAACAGAGTACATACGATAAATGGAGGGTGCTCCTTCCGTATCTTTCATTTTATTACTTTTTCAGTGTAGCCTAATGTGTAAGACCAGCATAAACAATGAACGTTCCTATTGAATGGCAGCAAGCAGAGATCTTGAGGACTGTGAGGGAATGATACAGTAAATTAGAATTATTTATTTTAATTATTTTTTTATTTTTTTGTATTTTTGTTGAAAGGATTATCCAAACAGGCCTATCCTTAGCATAAGTAGTATTAGATCTGACTGTTGGCAGCTCCGTGGTCAGCTCTGTGAAGTGGTGCGGTGCTTCGGTGAGATCTGCATCCTCTTCATTGTTTACATGTGTCTGGACTTCGCTTGCACTGTCATTCAGCAGACTCTTCCACCTCTGCTACTAAAAATTCAGGCTAATCCCTTCCACACATTGCAAAAAAAATAATTTGCAGAGGAAATGCTGTTATTTAAAAAAAAACATTGCATTTTTGTAAATCCCAGCGTGTGAATTATATGTACAGAAATGCTGTGGTTTTCCGTATAGGTATAATAGAGACAGGTATTCTGCAGTGGCAAACTGCATTTTCGCTGCAATGTGGTCTTGGCCATTTACCACTAGGTTTTGGCTTTTTCTGCTTTTCATTTTCTCCCTTATTTCTTTCAGAGCTAAAATCTGCACTGCTTTCACTAGGTGTACAGGCTCTTGAGAGCGTCTTGAAGGGGGGTAGTTTCAAACGGTTATATCTTGGATGTTATAAAACCTAGAACAAAGCTTCTGGTGCCATATGGAGGATAAGGTTCTGCAGTACTTCCCATAAAAATTTACAGAGGAATCTCCAGTTGAAAACACAGCCAGATTTGGCATATTTGATACGTAGCTGCTCCTAATCCCATATGACTTCAGCGGATGATATCTCTGGAAAAATAGGTAGAAGTGCCATCTTTCATATGACACCAGCACAGTTCTGTTTTATGTTTGAGGTGACCCCCTTTCCAACCTCAGCTTTCCTGCATTGCACAAGAGTGCGTACACCTAGTGAAAGCAGTGCAAACATTTCAGCTGTCAACAGACAAGGGAAAGAATAAAGTAGCTCAGGATTTCACAGAGCTAGAAATTAATAAAGTATATTACAAAATATATTAATGGCATAAATACTGGCAAGAAATTAAATAGTTTGATAGCTTAGCTATGCCAGGTTCACACTAGCATTCGGATTTCTGTTCTTCAGGGGACCCGAATAATGGAAACCCTATCCGCTTAAAAAGCAGTTACCTGCGTACCCCATAGACTATAACGGGTCCATCAGGTTACTGTCTAAATTGGCAGAGAGAAAAGTCCTGCTTGCTTTCCTCTCCGCCTGTTTTAAGCAGAATGGGGGACAGAGTCCGCAAACACTAGTGTGAACCAACCCTTACACTTGAATCTGTATCTGGATTCTAGGCTAAAAAAAAATTCATCAGGGACATTTTGATACTTTTAGTTTTATTTGCTTGTGCAAAGTTCTGCCCCAAAACTAGACCAAATATGCCATGTCTGAATATTCTGTAGCTGGCAATCGCTGCACCTAGTGGATGAAAAGTCTTTTCTAGTTGTGATCACATGAGAAAGTTACCTGCGAGCTGTTGGGTAAGCTTGAGCTCTGGTTATCACTTGTGCTGTGACACATATACTTAGTGTAGCCTTGGGACCTCTTACATCACCCAGTGCTTGATCACCTGTAATACACATCTGGCACTGGCGTGTATAAACTTAGTACCAAGGGCAAATGTTGGTGCCTCTGACAGCCACTCGTAATGTTGCTTTCAGATATTCTGTATATTTAATCAGAAGCCGAAAAGTTTACGCTGTATTCAATCTTACACAACAACTTGGTGCACTGTTGGCTTCTGCTACATGTAACGGGGGTTATTGAAAGCC
Organism: Leptodactylus fuscus; assembly: GCF_031893055.1. NCBI lineage: Eukaryota > Metazoa > Chordata > Amphibia > Anura > Leptodactylidae > Leptodactylus > Leptodactylus fuscus. Next base: position 51,929,488 of record NC_134268.1, read on the forward strand.
GTTTTATTCCGGTTTCAGTACTGTAAAATGTAGGTTTTTGGGTGGAAAATTCTGCAACAGAGGAGTCATGTCTGAAGTAGCTTTCTTGATAAAATGAGAACTACTTTTTGAAAGTGTACTTCTTGTAAGGTGCTGCAAGATGCATCTGATCTCAGGACGCAAAGATCCAATAACTTCCTGATCCTTCTGTCCTGACGTCTGCCATGGCCCCTATGCCCTTTACTGTAACCTGCATGACCTGCATGAGCAATGACAGTTCCTATTTAATCCAGCAGAGATCTTGTGATATTGCATGCCAGTCTTAAAGGGGGTTATTGAGTTTTTGATATTGATGGCCTGTCCCAGATACCTGGATGCCCGCAGATCACCTGTACCAAGACAACACAGCTCTTGGCAATGTTTACATATGCAAGTTGTTCTGCTCGCTCTGTGTACAGACTGTAGCATCGAATGTAGGTACTGCAGCACTGTCCCATTGAAGTCTAAGGATAGGCCATCAATACCAGAAACTGGCTATCCCTTTGATAAACAATCCGACTATTGCAGAGAACTAGAGATTTATGAAAAGTAATTTTTGTACAGTTAAAAAACAAAAATAATAATAATACTACGCCCCAAGGTTAAGCTGTCATGTAGCAGTTACTGAGTTATAGGACTGCAATACATGTCAGCAGTCACTAAAGTTGACTTACCTGTCATACATTATGTAGGACTTGTCTGTGTTGACATTTCCTTTTCATATATCTGTTGTCATATCTTGAAATGTCAACTTGCAATCTTTCACATACCTTGGGTCTGGCCAGTCTTGTCTTACAGTATTTTCAAGTAGAAAATGAGGCCTGTTCTGTACGGATGGTACAGAGGTGTTTGTCGGTCAGCCAAGTGTGTCATTGACTCTTGGCTTTACCCAGGAGAGATGCAGACCGAGCATAGACAGATTGCTCAGCAGAGACTGTCCATTATTACTTCATTCTAGCAATCCGCATATAATAGATATGATGTATACATCAATATAAAGGGAGTCAGTCGGGTCCCAAATCACTATTAGACTGAGCACAGGGCCACATGGGTCAATGAAACCAGTACCATCATAGCTATTGTCCGGGGTCTTATAACCACATTGCTGTGACCCCTATCTTATATTCATGCAGATTAGCAGTCGGGGGCACCGAGGGTGTGGATTCCCCAGCTCAAGCCCAAGGACTTATAGTCGGTGCTGTGGGCCAGAGAATCCAAGCCCCTGGTGCTCCAGACTGTTAATATGCATAATGAATAAAAGCTAAAATTCACAGCAGTGCACGGATTAAATTGCATGTAAGGTATGGTGGCACTGCCTAGTAAGGATTTGGGAGCCGACTGACTCAGCTTGAGAGAATCTGCTAAAGGAGTTGTGCCAAGCTTACAATTTGTCACCCATCCACATCATATGTATTAAGTGTCTGATGCTAGGTCACATGACCAACCCAGCTCTACTTCTGCTTGTGTGTAGAGTAGAGCTGGGTCAGTCATGTGACCACAGTCTAAGCGTCCTTACTGACTATATAAATCAGCTTTTGCTCTTTCGTCTGACCCTCAGTTGCAGCTGGTCCATTAGGCCTTGATGGAAACATTTTGGAGACTAAAGCCTTCATACGTAAAGTGTGTGTTTCCTGTAGCAACCTGTCGATCATTTTTCTTTTTCACCATTGCCCAGACAATAAAAAACTAGAATCCCGTTGGTGTGGGGAACATGGAGCACCTCTGTAGTAGGCTCTATGGGTCACATTTATCTCTTTGCTGCCCTTCGCAACAGATAATAACTCAGCTTTTGTTAATCCATTTCAGAAAAAGGACAAGACTATGATTATAAAATCAGGATCGTTAACATGAACAAAATCGCCTTGGTTATCCTGGTTGATGTTTGGTTTTGGTTAATTTTCAATGAATGGCCCAGTGTTACTATATAGTAGTACAAATAGGACAGAATACATGTGGTGTATAGAAGATGGCGAGCACCGATGCAAGGTCATTGCTGTAGCTGTCCCGGGTGCTTGTTGGTTTATACTACATACAGTCGCTTATCTACTCCGATGTCTTCTATAAGACCAGATGTTACGCTATGATTAGAAGTTGTTGACTCACTTTGGCAGCTTTCATGACCTCATTCATGTCCATCTTCTAGAAATATTAGGGCAGGTTCGCACGGTTTTTTTTTGTTTTGTTTTTTTTTTGTAGCTGATTTTTCATCTAGAAGAGAGGGAAGTGTTATGACCATGACCCTTGTAGGCTGAAAATGGAACAAAGCTATGGGGGTGCAGATCCTATAAGAGAGGGGGCACATCCTTATGTTAGGTTCACACTAGCTTTTGGTTTTCCATCATTCAGGTCCATATGGGGACTGCTTGAAAAGCTGTTACACGTGGAAGCCCACTGACCCCATAGATAATAATGGGGTCTTTCAGGTTTTCCGACTGTTTTGTACTGAAAACAACGGAGCGAAACATCCTCCCTGTAGGACTTTTTTCTCTCTGCCGGATTCTGCCGCAGAATCCCATATGGAGACTCCAACACAAGTGTAAATCCAACTTTGAGATTACTTAAAAACAAACAAAAAAAATCGCATTCTCAGAAAACACCTGTATTTAGTTGTCTTGTGGTTTTTGATTTTTTTCCTTTTTTTTTTTTTTTTTGTGCACCAGCCTCTCATGATACACAGATTGCGCTGCATTTTTTTTTCAACAGGTTAACTTTAAAGGGGTGTGCCATCAATGCAAATGACGATGAATAAACTGAATGCATTGTAGGCCTGGTTCACATCTGCGTTCAGTATTCCGTTAGGGTAGCCCACTTGGTATCCCCCAAACAGAATACAGAACACATTGACAAGTGGTGAGCTTATGAAAGCACATGGACCCCATAGACTATAAGGACTCGTTCACACGGGGCAAGAGGGGGCGGATTTTGGCGCTGAATCCTCCACAAAATCCGCCCCCTCACAATAGTGGTCTATGTAGACTGCTAGCGTTCTTTTTTTCCACTAGCTGTTTGTTCCTGCTAGCGGAAAAAAGAAGTGATTCCACCTCGCGGCAGCAACCTCCGTACTAGGCCCGTTCATGGAGCTGGAAGTCACGGCAAGTCGCATTTTGGTCCTATTCTGACGCGGCTTCCCGCATCAAAATCAAGACCAAAATACACGGTCCCGTGTGAACGGAGCCTTATGGGGTCTATGTGTTTTCCGCGCAGTATCCGCACGAGTCATGCAGAGAGGAAAGTAGTTCATGAAGTACTTTTCTTTCACCACGTTCCGCATGGAAAACACGTGGACCCCTTTGTAGTCTATGGGGTCCGTGTGCTTTCATAAGCTCACCGCTTGTCAATGCGTTTGGTATTCCGTTCAGGGATTCAGTCCCCAAGTGGACTCCAAAAGGAATACCAAACACAGATATGAACCAGGCCTTAGAGTAACTTTGTAAATTTCTCTATTGTTTATGATTAGAGATGAGCAAATACTATTTGAAACTCCCATTTCAAATAGCACGCACATATTGGAAAGAATGGACGCAGGGGGTTAAACGGCCGGCTGCCGGCAAAGTCTGCGTGCCGACCGCTTCCATTCATTCCTATGGGTGTGTGCTATTCGACACGGCCATTTCGAATAGTACTCACTCATCTCTATTTATGATAGTTCACTGAGAATTTTTTTTTCAATCTGCTTATAATAGCACCCCCTGGTCTTCAAAACATGTAAGTCTGTGCATGTCCTTTTAGTGAGACCCTCTTGGCCATGCATGCCCTGTAGTATACAGTATAGCTTCTGCTGTATCCTCAGTAAAAGCAGGGATATAATTTAGACTTGGCATAGACTGTCTCTTGCTTCTTCAAGAGAAATCTGCAGCATGTATAAGAGCAAAAGGGGGATATTCTGATACAGGCTTGAGACAGCAAGGGTATAGAGCAACTGGATAAGCTCCTGACCACTCCATGGTGCATCGTCTGCCTTCTCTCCGTCCCTGGTCCCGAGTGTTGCGGTCCTTATTTGATGGCTATCCCTTCACTGCTTGGATTCTGCACCACGAAGTCTACCTGTAAGCTAGGGATAATATATATCCAGTCTAAATGATATCCCTACTTCTTTCACAGAGGATACAGCTGACGTATTAATGGTATATATTCTGCTATGATTTTTCTAGTTGTCCTTCGAATGCCCTTGCCATAGCTGTATGACTTGTATATACTGTTGCCTGTATATACTTTCTACCCACAGGATGGACATTTCAGGACTTTTATATACCTCTTTAGCCTTACGATATGGGGGGGGGGGGGGGTTGTTCATGCATTGTATATTTGTATCTCTGAGAATACCAATAGCAGTCTTAAGAGGATACAGGAGACTCTGTGCTGTATTCTACTAGACCTGGATGACTGTCACCAGACCTTTACTAAAATGACACTGGGGGAGGCCATCACAATATGATAATAGAGATGTTACTGTGAAAAACCATTAATATTGTTACTTTAAAATGTATCTTCAGTTTACTTTATTGCCATTTGCATTGCTGACACAACCCCTTAAATAACTTGCTAGCCCTTTACCTCCGCAGGTTAGTCCTATCCATTAAGCGTCCCTGTGATGACTTTGCAGGTTTATGGCTTTTAATCTTTGACCATGATATGCATTACTTCCTATATTATAGCTGTAAATCATTTACCTTCTCCCGGAAATTAGAGTACATAAAATACTATATCAAAGGCAAATCTGATTCTATTTTCCTCTGTCTACATTGTCACGCTGTAATTCCCTTTTTACATTACTCTAATGGAGGTGAAGCTGTAGAACGGCTCCAATTATAGCGTTTTATGGGCTTCTGGAAGGACGGGGAGTTTCCAGCGTCACAATCCTTCAGGGTAATTGTACATAATCGGATGAGGAATCGCAGAATTGTGTATATCGAGGGGTGTCGTCATGCATCATGCTCGTATACCATCAAGGCTCATCATTCAGGTTTATGTTTTTCTTAGAGATAAGCAGATTGGGAGTTTTTTCATTGTCATTCAGTGTTTTTCTGCAGAATGCTGCCACTGATCTGCATTTCTATGCTTTTGTCTTATAGGAGAAGATGTTTGGTCCTATGCTAAAGGCCTGCCGCATCTGTTCCAGCAGGGAGGTGTCTTTTACAATATTATGAAGAAAAACACGGGTAAAGGGACATTTTCTAAAAAGGGATTTACCTATTATTAACCTTTACAATGTTATAAAACATAAAATCTGCAGAGCGGGCAGTGACATTGCCTCAATCAGATATCATGGTGGCCAAGTGGTAAGCACCAGGACAATATCTGCATGGAGGCTGGTGCAGGTCTGCCCCTAGACATAGGGGTATTTCTGTTATAGTGATGACCTATATTTAGGATAGGTGATCAGTATTCGATTGAAAGGGCCCTGACTTGTTCCAACAGTCATGTGATCCTTCTGCTGTTCAGTCCCATTCAAGTGAAAAGGCCTGAGCTGCTATTCCAGGTACAGCCACTGCACATTGTATGGTCTGGTGCCTAATTTACAGTGAAGCTGCAGCATTCACTTCATGGTGGCGGAGCAGGGCGTCACACCCTGATATGGATTGCCTTTCCTAAAGATAATCCTGGAATACCCATTTAATTTGGCCCTAGTGTGCATCTGAGACAAGGCGACAGGGACTGAGGTGAATGGTGTCTTTATCAGAGTACCTTACAACCTATAATGTGCATGTGTTCCAACTAGGTGTTAAAAGGATTTTTGGGGACCATATCAGACCAACTTCTTACAGGGGCTATAGCACTTGAGAAAGCGTCACCTTTCACTAATTGCTTTCAAGGAACTGCTCCATACATTTTGTACTGGTTGTGCCTTGTATTGCAGCTCCCATTCTAGTGAATGTGGTTGTAAGGATCAATTTATTTTTTTGTATCCAATTCTTACAGTAAGCCTTAAATATGATTGGCGAACAGCCACACATTTCAGCTATTTATGGTTTCATCCAGTCTCCCTATTATAGAGTGCACAAAGCTGGAAACAAATGGCTTTGTGCACTACATAATGGTCAGGCACTGTTACTGCAGCTCGGCTCACATTGATGTTAGTAGGCCTGGCCATTATATAGGACACGGAGCATCTGCTATCTCTATCATATGCACCACAGAACATCTGTCCCATCCACGGGCTGCCTGTCTGTTCTCTGCCAATCAATATTTATTGCCTATCCTAAGTATAGGATATGAACAAAATCCTGGACACCCCTTTAGGATGCAACAATGTGTGCCCTAGTTGCACCAAATCTTGTGTAATATTTTGCCTAAAGATGTTCTAGTCTTAGCAAGATAGTCCAGACCTGTCATCTAGCATCAGCTACTCTAATAAACCTGACACATTTTCAGACTGTTTATTAGTAAATGTGGACTCTTGGATCCTATTGGATATTCTGAAGAGGCCATGTTAGCTGCGGAAGCATTTTATTTTTCTAGATATTTCTTAGACTAGATTTGTTTGCCAATTTTTACTTTTTGTTTTTGATATGACGTATAGATGGAATTTTTTTAATTTTTTTTTACAATGTTTTATTTCTGTTTTTAGGAGTGGTTGATGGAAAACACTGCACGTTTCCTTACCTACCTAACAAAACATTTGTTTACAATGCGGCGGAAGACCGGCTAGAGCTGTGTGCGGATACTGCCGGCCATTTTCCTATCGGCCCCGAGGTTGAAGACTTGGTGAAAGAGGCCATGACTCAAGTGCGTTCTGAAGCATCTTCTAGAAGCAGAGAGTCAAGTCCTTCACACGGGCTGATGAAATTGGGTAGTGGTGGTGTGGTCAAGAAGAAGTCTGAGCAGCATCACAACGTGACAGTCTTTCAAGGCAAAGGTCACTCTCTAGGAACGGCCTCCACCAGTCCAGAACATAACCAGAGAACCCGAGCTACAGCGAAGCCTAGCACCACCGCCAGTCTCAATAGCACTGCACCATATTCTGATTCCTCATTCATGTCTGCATCCAATGATGGTGAGCTTATTAGAGTAGCTCCTGGAGTAGTCACTATGAGAGATGGTCGCCAACTTGACCCCAGTTTAATTGAGGCCCAGAGGAAAAAATTGCAAGAAATGGTTTCTTCTATTCAGGCTTCTATGGATAAGCACTTACGGGATCAAAACACGGAGCCATTGTCAGGATCTGATACTTCGCCAAAGAAGGGAGAATGGCTTTCCTCAAAGCCGATGGCCAGCCCTTCAAGGGTGAATGTAGACACAACTGTGGGACCTGTAGCACCTGCTGGTAATGTTGGGAGCTCTATAGCGTCATCATTATCTGTTAGACCTAAAGTTCAGTCTGCAGGTTCTACGGATGATCCGGAAGAGATGGACAGCCAGGACACAGATATAGCCAACATAGCTGAGCCTATGGATCATTCATGATTAGTCAAAGGTTTAATCTTGAGGAACATACATAAATATATATAAATATATAAATAAGATGGCTGGGCCACAGTTTGAAATAGTCCTTTAAAGATTTCTTGTACATTCAAAAGTATATTAAACTCCTTTTCGCTGCATGAAAATGTGTGTAATTTGGGGGAATAAAAAGCTTTTCATGGTTATTTTAGCTTTTAGATAATCGAAATAATCTGTAACTGATGGTGTGTGCATTTTTCACAAAATTGCTGCCTTTAATGCTGATGGGAATGTCCACTGCTGATACGCACAGTCTGAATGTGATGGCGAGAGACCATGAGAGTCTTAAAGGGGTTGTCCCAAAACCTTACACAGGATAGGTGAACAGTTTGCTGGGATTCCCACCAATCGTGAGAATGGCGAGTCCCATGACCCCCATTTTAATGAAGTAACAGTCGACCATTAACTGTATGGAATTGTCAGAGAAGGCGAGTACATTGCTTGTCTATCTCTGGCAGTCCTATAGAGTTACATGGAGTGCTCAACTGCTGTAGGTATAAACTATGGGGCATAAGATCCCTGGTTTTTATGATTGGTGGAGTTCCAGTGGTTGGACACCCACCCATCACCTATTAAATGGGCAAGTGATAAGTTGTAATCTCGGGACAACTCCTTTAAGGAAAGACAAGACTGCTTACTTGCCATCACTTCACTAGGAGCATCCCTAAGGTATGAGGAATGAAGTTGCCATGCTTGTTGGTGATGCTTCTAGTTTGTACTGAAAACTATTGTTGCCTCCATATCTTAAGAGTCTACAGCCATTGCAGGTCAAGAATTTTAGAGCCCTGAGCTTCTAGGTATGTGCTTTATTGCCTTTGTAACACCAGATACCAAGAACATCACTGTCTTCAGTGTTTAGTAGTTAGAGCTTTATGATACTTGCAGTAATACGGCTTTTTCGTGAGTAACTCGAGTTTTATGTATTATAGTAAAAAATAAAAATAAACCGTATGAATCTCACCTTCTCCTTGAAAGCTTGAATCATAATCCAGAGTGCCTCATTTTGCTCCAGAGAACCTTTAGAGAAAACCAGAAGCTTCTGCTGACCAAAGTGAATGCGTCTAGAGATGTCCTCAGAACCGAACTAGAGCGATGTGGGATAAGCACTTTTGTGTTGTGTACAGATTGTCTATTGGAAAGGTTTGTGGTTCTTCTTTATGATCGGTGGTTACTTTAGATGAATTGTTGGCGTGTTTTTTGGATATTGGAGTGCCGTGTACATATAAGGACACCTGGTTAGTGAGTGGCACTTGACCTCGATGGACATTTCCTTTAGTCTCGGTATGGATTATAATTTATGAAGCAGATGGGTCAACACAAAAATACGCTGCCAATTGTGATCCGTGGCTGTGGATAGGAACAGCATGGCAAGATTAGATATGGCCATAAATTCAGAGATTTAATACAGCTCAGATTCTGTAGGCGTTCTTGTCTGCTTGCACAAGTCTCAAAGTACTCTTGTAAGCTTTCTTAATATTTAACACTAATGTTGCACATGTCTTAGACATTAAGCTCGATTCTACATCAGATCCAACCAAATCTAGCTAATAAGGATTGTGGACACCGTGCAAAATGATCACAGAAGTAATACGTGTATCACCTGTTTAATTCTCACTTTTGGTTTCCCAAGTTAATTTCACTGTATGGCGGTTGTTTGTTTTTGGGTGAGGTTAGGTGGTTGGTCTCTATAAACTGACTGTAAAACAAGAGGTAAAAACCTGACTTGTCGTTCTGTGTATGCTTTAGCTTCTATGTTGTTTATTCCCTATTCTAGGCTAGTAGTGATATGTGTAAGATGCTTTATCGGACACTGCCTTCAGTTTAAAAACCAGACGGAGTCCATTATAATCAATTGGGTCTGTTAGGCTCCATATTTAACCACTATTTTAGCGGTCTGCCTGTCTATTGTTCTGGTCTTCCAGCAGACCAGAACAACGGACAGCTGACGCCAATGTGAACCTAGCCTTAAATGGAAATTGGTCCACTTTTGGATATCTGTAAATTGGATACATTTTAGCAGTCAAATCACACTACACTTGGACCCTCTGGTGTTTATTGGCTTAAACATAGGTCACCGCAGAACCATGTGATCGATATTTGGTTTAGTGAACCTTGATAGGTCTGTGTTTTGCTGCCTATAGTACTGATGCTAAACCGAGGGTGAACTTCAGCTCTCTAAGCAAGGGGCCTTAGGTCTTATTCACACGACCATTCCGTTTTTGATGGCCTAACATACCTGAAAATTGGACATGTCTGTTATTGACGGCCACTGTGTGTCAGTTTTCATCCATGTTTGGTGGTTGAGTGCCATCCATTGCTTTGTTTTTGGTCATTGGTCTTCATTTTTTGACCCAGCTCACTGATCTGTTTGTAACGGCTGTAACTCTTATGTCAATACATTTCACATTTGTTAAGGACTGATCCATTTATTTCTACTGGTACTGTGTGTCCGTCAAAAAATATAGACCATGTCCATTTTTTAATGTAAGTGGCCTGTATGAATACTTATTCACTCTCATTGCTTTTGAAACCACCATGGGATGGCCATTTTTCATTGTTGTGTGAGTAAGGCCTTAGGGTAGTTTCACAAACACCATTAATTTTTTGATTTTTAAAACCCAAAGCCAGAAGTGGATCCATCAGGGAGGAGAATTAAAGTCCCTCTTTTGTATTTCACATTCATTTTAAATCAAACTTTTTTTTTTTTTTTTTTTTTTTCCCCAAAAATGACATACATGTTGGATTTTAATGATTTCTGATCTTTTAGTGTGTTAGGCATTTGAGTTATAGTCTTGTAATCCAATAAGATTTAAGAATTTAATTGAAAAAACGAATTTGCGTGTTTTGATGTAATTTTCTTACCAACCTACAATTTAAATTATTTCCCATTAAATAAATTATTTGACACTGAAATATACAGTGCGATGGAATTTCATTCTGTTCTTATGTAAGGCAGTTTCTATACTTTTTAGAGTAAATCTTATGAAGTTGTAGTTAAAGGGGTTTTCCGATAGTTTAATATTGATGTTGTATCCTTGGGCTAGATTATCAATTTCTATTGGTGGTTCAACATCCAGGACCCGTGCAGATCTGCTGTTTGAAGAGAACACAGCTGTTGTTTTTAATAAGGAGAATGAGCTGCTGACAGACTCCCCCGGTGGCAGGGTATCTCCTATGAGAACAAAGAAACGGGCAATTCATTATGTCCAATCCTTCAATATATACCCTCCCGTACACATAAGATGGTCTCGTAAGTTTTGCTGTGTATAGGAGCCTTTAAAAGGATTCGGTTACCAGAATCCAGATTATCGACCCAGCCCACCAGATAGGGTAGAGTCTCCTGAATCAAACTGGGTGAAGGCAATTCTGCTGGCTTCTCTTTGCAGCAACAACAATGCCCTTCATGCTCAAAACGACTTATTTGCATCTTGACAAAAACATATTTTCCCCTTAAACCAATTCTCAAGGGGAAAACTGGATTCAGGTGCCCCTAACCTATCTAACATTGACCCCCATTGAAGGACCCCATTGGCTGCAATGTGGTTTGTCGAGTGTCCTCTTACTGAAATTGCCAACAAAAGAAGTCGGGCTTGTAGGACTTTCTTGTCCAGCAACTTCTGACGGATCTGCGCTGGGCAATCACCCGGTAGCCTTTAGTTACCACTAGAGATGAGCGAACACTGTTCGGATCAGCCGAACAGCACGCACCCATAGAAATGAATGGAAGCACCTGTGACGCCGGACGCCGGCAAAGTCAGCGTCACAGGTGCTTCCATTCATTTCTATGGGTGCGTGCTGTTCGGATCGGCTGATCCAAACAGTGTTCGCTCATCTCTAGTTACCACCATTAGACCCAACTAGGCTTTTACTTTTGCTATAGTGTAATATTACTTATACTCTTGTTAAAGCATAAAACGAATACGTTACATTTCTACTGTATGTATTTACTGAATTGATTCTTTATTATAGGTTTTTTTTTTTTTTATTGGTGATATCACAGGGTAATGTTTGAACAATAAGTCATTCTTAAAGCTTTTTAGGTTTACACATTTTGACACCACAATTGATTAAGAATTTTATGCTGGATTTTATAGATATATCCGGTCATTTACTTCGGAATGTAGATTATTTTTTTTTTTTAATGGTATACATAGAGGTTAAAGTGCAATGTCATATAATATATATCATTTTTAATCTTTTTCTTTTTTTTTTCATGAAGGAATAGGATAATTTTTGGTATTTTAAGGTTCATCCGTGGGCCCAAAATTCATTCCATAATATTAATTTAATAATTATCATAACATGTGTTTCTGAAAACTTTCACATTCCATTTATATGGAAGTAATGAAAAGAAAGTATTGTATAGGTGATTCTATTACGAGTCTATATAGTAAGTAAGGAGCGTGTATATACAAGTAGTTTTCAGATTCCCCTATATGTGTAGGTTTTGGGCTTTATTTTTTCCTTTGTTAATCTAGTTAGTGAGTATACATCTTAATTTTCACAGTACAAAATATAGTGAATTCATTATTCAGTCTACACTCTAATAAAGGCCTATGGGCGATGCTGCGACTGCAGTGTTCAATCTAAGGGTTCGTTCACATGGGGCAAGAGGGGACGGATTTTTACACCGACTCCATGTCAGAATCCTCCCCCTCACAATAGAGGTCTATGCAGACTGCTAGCTTACTTTTTTCGGTGAGTGGTATGTTCCCGCTCATGGAAAAAAGAAGCGAACTGCCCTTTCTTCAGGCGGATTCCTCGGCTGATTCAGCCCCGGCGTCGTCCTTGCAGCAGCACCCTCTGGACTAGGCCCATTCACGTGGGCCTACTGTGGAGTAGGAAGGCGCATTTTGGCCCTATTCTGACGTGGCTTTCTGCCTCCTAACTGTGCCCCGAGTGAACTAGCCCTAACACAATATAGCAGGGTGCCTGAATATTGCCTTTAATATAAATATCTTAAAGGAGAGCTGACAGAAGATTAATTTCAACCTTCCCTTTAAGTCATTGGGACAGATTTATGAAAACTGTCTAAAGTAAAAATGTTACTTTACATTGACATGGCTTGTTTAGAGAACATACTGGGCGCTGTCAGGTTACAACAGCTAGAGGGCCATTGTGTGACGCAGTAGGCCTTGTATGAAAGTGTCCAGAACAAAAATGGCTGATACCCATAACAACTAATCTTTGTACAACTTACATTTTCTAAACTGCACTGAAAATGAAAGGTGGTTTCTGGTTAGTTACTATGGACCATAGAGCCAATACTGTTCTGAGACCAGATTTGTATTCCATTCACTGCTTTCTTTTCACTCCCCCTCATGTATTTGATAAAATATTGATAACTTTGTATATGTTGACTTGTCCATGTACTCTTTATAACAAAGCACTAATGTAATATGTTCTGTTTTTGTGCTAATTTTGAAGGCCAAGTTAGCTGTGAAAAAACTGATAATTTATAAACTCCCGTTCACATTGTAGTTTGGAGGACCTTGTAGTTTTAATGGACAGAAATGCAGTGATTCATTCTTGAGAATAAAACAATGGCGCTATTGTGGAAAAAAAACATGTTAAGTACTGTAAAGAAGGGCAGGACATCGTTCTTGGACATTTATGCCATAATTGTCCAATGGATGCCACCTCCAGTGCCCGCACCTGTCTCAGGTGTTCTGAGGATAGAGAAGTAGCCACATATGCAGTTCTTGTTTGTGGGAGTCTCTCCATTCATGTCTATGGGAGATCTGAGAATAGGCATGCAGACAGCAGATAGGAATGGCCCATCTAACACTTATAATAAATCCTGGTTGATCTACCAGTCCCTCTACCAGGGACTTCTTAAGCTTGACTAGTTACAGGATTGTAGATGACAGGGCCCTGCTTTTGCACCTTTTTGTTTTTGCTTTTTTTTTCTTTTCTTTTTTTTGGCGGGCCCCTTTCAGTGTTCTTGATATTTTATATTTTAGGAAAATGTTATTTGCATTTATGCTTTAAGGCATGGAAATGAATTTCTTAAATAAAAGGGTTGTATTTTTTTTACCCTGAAACTACACTACATAAGATGCATTACTATAGCCACACTGGATTACCTGTTCCCAATGCTATAATCTAGGACAGAGGACTTCATCTATAACTAGTGCAGTCAAATAATTCAACAGCCCGCAACAAAAAAAGAAAGCGACAACCTGTTTACGCAGTCACTCCTACTTTATTATGAGATCTGTGGTGGTCCAGCACTGTCCATTGTCTAGTGGCTGTACTTAGTACTTACAGCTCAGTCCCGTTCTATCGAATGGAACTGAGCTGTAATGGGACAGAAGTAGCTGTAATAAAATGCACAGAGATGTGCCTGGTATTGAAAATGCAGTCCTCATTCAGTTCCTACTTCCCCTTTCTACCAGATGATCATGGGGGTTCCAGGAGTTGGACCCTTACCAATTTGATATTGATGGCCTAAGGGTTGGTTCACACTAGCTGATGTGTTCCGTCCGGAAGTAGTCCGCATGAGGACCTCCCCCTGGAAGGAATACAAGAGCAACTGCAAGCGCTATGCAGTTATAGTGCACAGACCCCATAGACTATAATGGGGTCCGTGTGTTTGCCACGCACTGCCCGCACTAATGATTCGTGCACGGCAAGCACGCGGACCCCGTTATAGTCTATGGGGTCCGTGCGCTTTAACTGCATAGCACTTGCAGTTGTGCTTGTGTTCTGTCTGTAGGGTTCCTCATGCGGACCCTTGCGGACGGAACACATCAGCATGTGTGAACTGGGCATAAGGATAGGCCATGAATATTAATATTCCAGAACACCCCTTTAAGCTTTATTTAGCCCCTTTAAATTTTAACCCTTACATAAAAGTGGAGCGGTTAAGCATAGCGACAGATAATGTTGTAATATTTATTGGGAAAGCCTGGTTGATCAAGCTACTGCTCCACTGATGCCATGTTCACATCTGGGCCTATCTGTACGTCTGTTGTTCTGGTCCCTCAACAGAACAGGACAGACACACCGACTGCTAAAATAGCGGACACTTCTGGTGCCCAATGGACCCCGTTCTTTAAAACTAAAACCGCCATAAATTTGCAGCACTTTTTTATCTGTCAATTTTTGATGGTCATTTCGGCGACTCTACCGCAGATGTGAACCCAGGTGTAGTAAAGCTGAATTTGTCATGAAAATGCACATTTTCTATATTGTAGTAAGGGTGCTCATGCATTACAACCCCTAATTTTATCAGAAATATTGTGGTAAAGCTGTAGTATGTTCCATTGAATGTCCAATTGTACATGAAGACTTATGCTAGTGTATGTGCAATGTCCTTCATGAGGCTCCATGCATTCTGTTGTAATAAAATGCAGCAGACATAACCACAAATCCCACATTATGATCAGAATGGTGCCACGTGACCAATACAGCTCTGCTACATTTCTGGCCATTATTTGGGGGTCATTCTTTCCTGCAGCGTTCCTACTGAAACAAAGCATAGAATAAATCAGCACGTAATGTACAGAAAACACTGGATGGGAAATGCCTGATATTTCCGCCACTGCTGTTGCGAATTGCCATTGCTATGGAGCGGTGACATGGCAGCGTTTCTGCGCTACCTCTTTATAGGATCCAGATGAGAGGTTCATACTGTGAGTAGATTATACAGACCTATATTGCCTCGGAGCTAGCAGACTAGTATAGAACTGTACATAAAGTGTGTGCTATAGAAGATTGGAACGTTTGTACAGTGTCGTATGGCAATTTTTTTGTATTAATTTCTTAAAGGAGCACTTTAGAAGGAAACGCAGAAGAAAATGTGTAGATAAGTCTTGTAAATATATAGAAAGTCCTTTTAGAGGAGTTACTGCTCAGCATAGGATATTAACCATTTTGTTGCACTGGCTTTTTCTTCAGCCATTGATTTGTTTTGTGATTGCCGTGCTTTAAGGTTTTTTTATTTTATTTGTAATGTAAGAATAGTGTATTATAATAGTATATAGTGTACTATATTACACTTGACTGTACAGTATTTGAAGTTGGATTGCTCTATTAAACAATGTTAAGTCTACGCGGTCTGTCTCTTTTATTTATAATGGTATATGCCATTCATATACATATAGTGTGGGGAATTGCATCCTGCAAGTGGGAAACACCACAACAGAGTACTTGTTAAATGGGTTATGCCACTAAACATATCTATCCATTAGCGGCAGTAGGGGACTTGTAAAAGGTAAAAAAAAAAAAAAAAAAAAAAAAAATATTCTTGGTATCGCTACTGTGACCCACTATCAGGTATTATGGAAGTTCTTAATGTTCTCTTCCCTGGTGTTCTCACTTAACGTGCAGTTTTGTTTTGTTTTTGTTTTTTTTAATTGCAGCTTTGGCTACGGTGCTGTGTTACGGATCATACGCCTTTGTGTCCATCACCTGACCATGGACTGATTTTGTAAGGCCTATGGAATGCATGTGTTTTCCTGGGTATGCAAAAATTTGGGCACCCCTGGTTAAAATTACTGTTGAGACTTTGTTCATCCTAGCATCACCTTTGTGATCCTGAGCAATGGAGTGCTGGACCACTAAAATATCAGTAATGCAGGAAGTCCGATGGATTCCATTGATCATCATGGGGTCCTTCGGGTGTCTGTTTTAAAATGCAGGACATTTTCCTCCACTGATTTTCAGGAGGACATTGCAACGGTGGCTCTAATAGAGACTCCACTGCAGACGTGATCTTGGCCTAAGCAAGTTGACGATCAAATGATCTCAAAAAGCCATAAGGTTTAAGATGAAACGCACTTTTCAACATTTTAAGCAATATCAATGTATTTGTTTCATACAATTTTAGATTTATTTATTTTGTTAAAGTACATTGCAAAAGTATGGGAAGCCTAAGAGCAGCCGTGGCTCTTCAAAGTTGCTGCCTATGAAAATTAGAAGGGTTGGGGCCCACAAAGATGACTATAAGAAGATGGCAAAGTGTTTTCAGGATATAACTAATAAATGGCAAGTAATCAGAACAGTGGAGGTAAGATAAAACCTGGGAGACCAAGAAAAATGTCAGAGACAGCTGCTTGTAGGATTGCGTGGAAGGCAAAGAACCCCTACTTGGCTGCTAAAGACCTTCAGGAAGATTTAGCAGACTCTGAAGTTGTGGGACATTGTTCTACTGTTCAGAGGCATCTGCACAAATATGGCTTACGTGGAAGAGTCATAAAAAAAAACTCTCCTGTGTCCTTTATCATAAAATTCAGCATTAGAAGTTGCAAAAGAACATCTAAACAGGTCTACTGTATTTCAGAAATGAGTCCTAAGGACCAATGAGGTTAAAATAGAATTGTTTGGCCACAATGGTCAAAGATTTGTTTGGAGAAAAGGACAACTCTCCAATCATTAGACATGGCGTTGGATCATTCATGCTGTAGAGTTGTGTTTCAGCCAATGGCACGGAACATTTCGGGGGTAGAGCAGTTGAGAGAAGAATGGATGCAATGAATTTTCAGCAAATTCTGGAAGCAAACCATATGCCATCATTTATTTATTTATGACTTCTACAACCTGACTGATCCTAAACATACCTCAAATCCACCAATAGACCATCTCAAATGGTGCAAGCTGAAGGTTTTATCATGGTCCTCACAGGCTCCTGATCATTGAAAATCTGTGGCTAGAGCTCAAAAGAGCAGAGTATGTAAGATGGCCCAGGAATCTCACAAAGCTGGCAGACTTTTGAAAAGAATGGAGGGAAATCCCTCAAACTAGAATTGAAAGACTATTGACTGGCTACAATAAGCCTTACACGCTGTGACTTGCCAAAGGGGGTGCTACTAGGCAGAGACCTAACTTGCAGTTCCTGGACCCCTATGTAAATTTTATAATAGGCCCTTCACCTACCTTGGGTTCCCTTAGAGATGTGGGTTGCCCACGTGCTCAGCTCAATGCTCCATTCTAACAGTGGGAACAGGATTCTGGTTCTCATAATTACTCAAACCCCCCCACCAAGGGTAACAATGTTTAGAACTTGAGACTATCAGGCTCCATATCTCACCATCCACTATAGCTTAGAACAGGGGTGCCCAATACGTCGATCACGATCTACCGGTCGATCGCAAAGGACGTATGGGTCGATCACGGGATGCAGCCAGGGATCCCCGGTGTCTGCTTGTTCACAGTGCAGGCTGAGAGTCGACTCTGGACACTTGCCGGCCGGGCAGCAGCAGCTCCAGGGGATGACGCGCTCCCCCCTCCATAGGGATGGAGGGAGCCGGGGTGCTACTTGTTCACAGCGCAGGCTGAGAGTCCTCTCTGGACACTGGCAGGTGGGGCTGCCGCAGCCCCAGCCTACCAGTGTCCAGAGATAACTCTCAGCCTGCGCTGTGAACAAGCAGACACCGGGGATCCCTGGGTGGCCACAGAATGCCGCTGTCTCCTGATCTCACATTCCACCCGACCCAGCCCACATGCACGGCCCTACCCACAGACACGCCCCGCCCACAAGAAGTCGGTAGTAGATCTTTTGCCTTGGTCAGTTTATAAAGTAGCTCACATGCTGAAAAAGTGTGAGCACCCCTGGATTAGAACATGAGTACCATCCTTTTATAGACAAACCTCTTGGCTATCCCATACATAAATCTGACTTGCAACTATTTAGCATATTAGTTGTGAAGATTATGTAACTGCATTGTTACTGTTTTGCTCCTGGTGGTGGAATCTTTTTCTCCTTGTATATTACACATTACAACCTGTTGTTACATTCCCTAATTGCTCAAACATAAATATATCAAAATTTAATTTAGGGGGGTAGAATCAACAACAAGTGGAACACAACTGTGAAGTGGAATGAAATTTATTGGATATTTGAAACTTTTTTTTAACAAATAAAAACCTGAAAAATGGGGCATGCAAAGTTTTTCGGCCCCTTTACTTTCAGTGCAGCAAACTCACTCCGTTCAGTTTATGAGGATCTCTGAATGATCCAATGTTGTCCTAAATGACTGATGATGATAAATAGAATCCACCTGTGTGTAATCAAGTCTCCGTATAAATGCACCTGCTCTGTGATAGGCTCAGGGTTCTGTTTAAAGCGTAGAGAGCATCATGAAGACCAAGGAACACACCAGCCAGGTCTGAGGTACTGTGGTGGAGAAGTTTAAAGCAGGATTTGGATATAAAAAGATTTCCCAAGTTTTAAACATCCCAAGGAGCACTGTGCAAGCAATCATATTGAAATGGAAGGAGTATCAGACCACTGCAAATCTACCAAGACTCGGCCGTCCCTCTAAACCAGAGGTTCTCAAACTTATTTTGTCTACCGCCCACTTCGAGAATTAATTATTTTCTAGCGCCCCCCCCCCCCCCAAATTTTTTTACTTTACTACATCTTAAGAATCACAATCGCAGTCATTATGTTAAAAATTAAATTATGTGTGTCATGTGAAAATAAGACTTTCTGATGAGGGTAATGTAAAACACCATTTTGTAATATTAGGAAAACTTTTATTCATGTTATTAAAACAAACATTTCAATTTTAATTTTAAAACTCATCTAATATGAAGGATGAATTTGATGATTTTTAACAAGTTTGTTAATATCAGGCTCGAATTTACTCAAAAACAGCCGTAAGTCACCGCGTTTGGTAATCTGCAACCGATTTGCAAATCTGCAAAGTTTGTGTTAAAAGTAAAAAAACAATTTTAAAGGGGTAGCCTCATGAAGCTTGATCTGCCTTCTAAGCTGCCTAAAAATCTTCTTTCTTCCTGTTTGCTCGCGTCAATTAGCCCCGCCCCCAAATTAGTGTGCAGCTCCGCCTACCACATAGCGTGATCCTATGGGATGACTGAAGGGCCTGTGATGTCATCAAAAGGTCCTGTAGACTTGGATTTACCTTGTACGGAGTTTCCTAAAGGACCTGGCTCCTCCGCCCACTAGCAGCCTGCTCTATATAATAAAGCTTTATCCTAGTGAACAGAGAGACCAGGTCCTTTAGCCCAGTAGGATTTAGACTGCTTTATATAAGAAAGCAGCACTTATTCCACCCCCCCCCCCCCCTATCTCACAGCAGGGAGCTAGGTGATGTGTATGTGATGTGTATGTGTGGTAAAAGGAAAATGTTTGTTTTGGTACCGTGTTAGCCAGTGGTTATAAAATATAAAAAACAAAAAAAAACTTTGCAAGTCTTCAGTAGGTGATACCTTTTTTAATGGCTAACTCATAATGATGACAGAATATGACGTTTCGAAGCTTTCCTCTGAGCTTCTTCTTCAGATATAACTAAAAGACACTTTCTAGAGGCTGCATATTTATGTACAACAGGACACAGGGCTAGAATTACAGGAGGGAGGGGGGAAGAGGCTTATTACTATATACTTATAACAACAAACAATCAATTGCCAGATCCCTCAGTTCTTATCTTAATGGCTGTCTTAATGATGTGTATAAAAAGACATAAACCCACGTGAGACGTTCATTCCATTGTCCAACGTCTGGAATAGGGTCATGGCCTTGTACTCATAAATCAGTCGCTGTTTCCTTGATTTAAAGTTCCCTTTTAAGATCAAGATTTTCATGTCATTGGTGATATTATGATCTTCCTGGCAAAAATGACTTGGCACGGGAAGATCAGTTCTCTGTTGTTTGATTGTATGGCGATGTGAATTAATTCTCATTCGGAGTTTCTGACCAGTCTCTCCAACATACAGATTTTCAGTGGAACATTTGGTGCAAATGATCAAATACACCACATTAGGTGTGTTACAGGTGAACGTACCTGGGATTTGATATTCCCTGTTAGAGTTTGGTATCTCTATCTTGTCAGTGGTCAGTATGTGCGGGCAGGTCTTGCACCTCTTCTGTCCACATGGAAATGTTCCTTTGTTAGTTGGAGGTGACAGTGAGCTGCTAATAATCATATTCCTGAGGTTTGGTGGCTGTCTGTAGCATAGGAGAGGGGGGTCAGAAAATATGGATTTTAGACGATTGTCTTTTTGCAGTAGTGGATGTAATTTGCGTGTGATTCCTCTCAGCGTCTCCAGGTGGGGGTTGTATGTGACAACCAGGGGTACCCGAGTGTTCTCCTGTTTGGTATTGTATTTTAATAACCATCCTAGCCACCATGGATGTAGAATCCCTGTACTCCAACATCCCACACCAGGACGGTATAAATGCCTGCCAGTTTTTCATGGAAAAGCGAGGTATGAACGCTGAATCGGTGGTGAAACTGACAAAATTCATCCTCACTCACAATTACTTCTCCTTTGGTGACTGCATCTATTTACAACGGACCGGCACCGCAATGGGGAGCAAAATGGCGCCACAGTACGCTAATCTCTTCATGGCCAAGCTTGAGAGTGACTTCCTATCCACCTGCACCATTAGGCCTCGGGCCTACTATCGCTTCATTGATGATATCCTAATCATTTGGACCGGGTCTGAGGAACAGCTGAAAACCTTCCATGAACAGTTCACAACAAAATTGAGACATCACTGTATCGGAAACCAATTGACCGCCCTACGTACCTAAGATGGGATAGTTTTCATCCTAAACACATAAAGAACTCCATTGTATACAGCCAGGCCATCAGATACCATCGCATATGTTCAAACCCTGCAGATAGGGACGAACACCTTGGGGGCCTCAAAAACACATTCTTGAAGCAGGGTTACCATCCAAGGACAGTTGATAACCAAATCACCAGAGCCACCAGGATACCAAGATCGGAGTTATTAAAATACAATACCAAACAGGAGAACACTCGGGTACCCCTGGTTGTCACATACAACCCCCACCTGGAGACGCTGAGAGGAATCACACGCAAATTACATCCACTACTGCAAAAAGACAATCGTCTAAAATCCATATTTTCTGACCCCCCTCTCCTATGCTACAGACAGCCACCAAACCTCAGGAATATGATTATTAGCAGCTCACTGTCACCTCCAACTAACAAAGGAACATTTCCATGTGGACAGAAGAGGTGCAAAACCTGCCCGCACATACTGACCACTGACAAGATAGAGATACCAAACTCTAACAGGGAATATCAAATCCCAGGTACGTTCACCTGTAACACACCTAATGTGGTGTATTTGATCATTTGCACCAAATGTTCCACTGAAAATCTGTATGTTGGAGAGACTGGTCAGAAACTCCGAATGAGAATTAATTCACATCGCCATACAATCAAACAACAGAGAACTGATCTTCCCGTGCCAAGTCATTTTTGCCAGGAAGATCATAATATCACCAATGACATGAAAATCTTGATCTTAAAAGGGAACTTTAAATCAAGGAAACAGCGACTGATTTATGAGTACAAGGCCATGACCCTATTCCAGACGTTGGACAATGGGATGAACATCTCACGTGGGTTTATGTCTTTTTATACACATCATTAAGACAGCCATTAAGATAAGAACTGGGGGATCTGGCAATTGATTGTTTGTTGTTATAAGTATATAGTAATAAGCCTCTTCCCCCCTCCCTCCTGTAATTCTAGCCCTGTGTCCTGTTGTACATAAATATGCAGCCTCTAGAAAGTGTCTTTTAGTTATATCTGAAGAAGAAGCTCAGATGAAAGCTTCGAAACGTCATATTCTGTCATCATTATGAGTTAGCCATTAAAAAAGGTATCACCTACTGAAGACTTGCAAAGTTTTTTTTTGTTTTTTATAGTGTATGTGTGGTGCAGACACAGGCTGGCTCAGTACACTCAGCCCCCCCCCCCCTCTCTCCCCATACACAGCAGGGAGCTACGTCATGTGGCTCCCTCAGCAATGAGCAGGGGGCCAGGTGCTAGTGTCCATAATGAAGTGAATAAAATAAGATAGTGGACAAACAAAGCAGTTTTGCTGAAGCAGTGTATTTAGGAAAAGTCTTAAATCCACATTAACAAGCAGTATAGATAGAAGCATTGTTATGATACCACCCCTTTAAATTAGCCATCGCCCCCCTAAACCGCTTCAACGCCCCCCAATCTTCTCTGTGCCCTTTACTGCCCCCCTATAGGCCTCCAGCGCCCACAAGGGGGCGTTATCGCCCACTTTGAGAAAGACTGCTCTAAACTTTCAACTCAAACAAGGAGAAGACTGATCAGAGATGCAGCCAAGAGGCCCATGATCACTCTGGATGAACTGCAGACATCTACAGCTGAGGTGGGAAAGTCTGTCCATAGGACAACAATCAGTCATACACTGCACAAATCTGGCCTTTATGGAAGAGTGGCAAGAAGAAAACCATTTCTCAAAGATTTCCATAAAAAGGTCTTGTTTAAAGTTTGCCACAAGCCACCTGGGAGACACCAAACATGTGGAAGAAGGTGCTCTGGTCAGATGAAACCAAAATCCAACTTTTTGGCCACAATGCAAAACAATATGTTTGGCGTAAAAGCAACACAGCTCATCACCCTGAACACACCATCCCCACTGTCAAACATGGTGGTGGCAGCATCATGGTTTGGCTTTTCTTCAGCAGGGAAAGGGAAGATGGTTAAAATTGATGGGAAGATGGATGGAGCCAAATACAGGACCACTCTGGAAGAAAACCTGTTGGAGTCTGCAAAAGACCTGAGACTGGGACACAGATTTATCTTCCAACAAGACAATGATCCAAAACATAAAACAAAATCTACAATGGAATGGTTCACAAATAAACGTATCCAGGTGTTAGAATGGCCAAGTCACAGTCCAGACCTGAATCCAATCGAGAATCTGTGGAAAGAGCTGAAAACTGCTGTTCACAAACACTCTCCATCCAACCTCACTGAGCTCCAGCTGTTTTGCAAGGAAAAATGGGCAAGAAGTTCAGTCTCTCAATGTGCAAAACTGATAGACATACCCCAAGCGACTTGTAGTTGTAATCGCAGCAACAGGTGGCTCTACAAAGTATTAACGCAAGGGGGCCGAATAATATTGCACGCCCCACTTTTCAGTTTTTTATTTGTTAAAAAAGTTTAAAATATCCAATAAATTTAGTTCCACTTCACAATTGTAACCAACTTGTTGTTGAGTCTCCCCCCCCAAAAAAAAAAAATAAAATAAAAAAAAATAAAATTTGATATCTTTACGTTTGAAGCCTGAAATGTGGCAAAAGGTTGAAAAGTTCAAGGGAGCCGAATACTTTTGCAAGGCACGGTAGTTACATGACAAAAATCTGTGCAACTGTTCATATGCTAAATAGTTGCAAGTCAAATTTCTGTATGAGACAGCCAAGATGATTGTCTATAAAATGATGGTAGTCTCACGCTGGAAGATGTAGTGAATGGTGAGATGTGGAGCCTGAAAGTCACAAGTACAAAACATTGTTACCCTTTTGCTCTTCAATATAACCATCGGTGAACATGGGAGAGGAGAGAGGAGACAGTGTGACATGGGAAATGGTCGTAACCAGCCCAGAAAAGCCTTTATTACACCAATATAATTTCTCCCTACGATTTTTACATTTTATTATTTTTATTTCTATTACGACCTATGCACAAGGAGGGTCAAAGTCAATGTCATACAAAGAGAACATGGTGCTGCCACAAGAGAAGCAAAGGAAACCGTGCCAATTTCTTTTCTCAATGATATTACAGTAACTGTGTGCCTTTACAGTATATGCATTTTGTGTTCTCTTTTGTTTTATCTTCTAATGACCACTAGGTGGCGCCATAATGCAAGCATTGTCACAATGTGCTGTGTTGCAAACTATTTAGGGCCAATGTATTTTGGGGACTTCAGAAATGCCCAGTTTAGCTTGTTAAACACCTTAGTTTAGTGGAAGAGAAATTTTTTCTTTTCACTTAGGTAGGTCTATTTTTGTTTGTTTGTTTTTCGTGGGGTTTATGTATCACTTTTAGAGATTTGCGAACACTGTTCGAATCAGCCGATCCGAACAGCACGCTCCCATAGAAATGAATGGAAGCACCTATGACGCTGACTTTGCCGGCGGCCGGCCGGCGTCACAGGTGCTTCCATCCATTTCTATGGGAGCGTGCTGTTCGCTCATCTCTAATCACTTTGTGCAGTTTTCACATTTTTCAGATATTTTTGGCTCCTGATTTGAAAAAAAAATTGTAAAAAAAATATGCTTATTTTTATTATTGCCGAGAGTGACTTCCAAAGAAATGGAAAATATAAAGGACGCACTTACGTTATGAATTAGAGCGGAATTTGCCAAAAGAAATAAGCCCCAGATTCTGCCTTCCATTGTTTTTAATGAGAAGCAGAGACTAAAGTAGGATGGTGCCCGATCTTCCTGTGGATTCTACAGTTGATTCTGTCGCAAAGTCGATGTCGCAAGATAAGGCTGGTTGCAAACGACTGTAGCTGGATAGCTGGCCATGAATTAAAGGCATAGGCGGCGCACAGGGGACATGCAGATGTTACCTGTGCCTTGGCCATGCTTCTAAGGACCTTTTCATTAAATGAATAGGAACCATGGACGCATGGGCTGCAAAATAGGACAAGAATAGAACCTGTTCTATATTTTGTGGCCTGGACTGATGGCCTGCACACGTGACCGTGTCATTTATATTCATGTTTTACAAGCCCATAGAAATGAATGAGTCTGTGTGCTACTGGGTAAAACACAGCACACTGATCTTGGCCACGGTCGTCTGCAATCGGCCTAAGGCTCATTCACTGAGCCTATCAGCGAGTGGAAGCTGAAGCTTTTAGACTTTCTGCCACTGGGAGCCAGGGGGCTGGAGAATGAAGAGGAATCTAGTTTTTTGGCTCAGAAAACAACAGCTAAATCTTCAACAAAGACACAGTTTTTCTGCAGCATATGATCTAAGCCTAAGGCTGGAGCCCCACATTGCAAAAACGCAGCACTTTGGCCATGTCAGAAATGACGTGGCGAAAAAAGCTGCATTGTACATTACCTGCAAAGTGGATGGGATTCTGGCTAATGCCATCCACACATTGCAGAAAAAATATCTTCTAGCTTCTTCCGTATAGGTATATTAGAGGTAGAAAGTCCACAGAGGTAAACTCTTCAAAAATTCAACGAAAAACGCTGTGGAATATAAACACAATACGTTTTGGCTGCAATTTTTCTGCAGGTTTTTTTTTTTTTTTGCTGTGTCTTGAGTGAAGAGGCTGCAGTACTATGCTGAGCTGTGAAGTCTTTTCAAACAACTGATCTGTAGGGATTTGTTGTGAGACATTTTTTTAATGTAACTGGGTCAGGGTTAATGTTATCATAATGACTGGTATAGGGAAGGAAGTGTATTTTCGTATTATTCCTTTTTACTTCTATGTTACATTGTATGGCCCTCAAAGGTCAAAAATTCACTGTGTGTGGGGCAACATGGTAGCTCAGTGGTTAGCACTACAGCCTTGCAGCGCTGGAGTCCTGGGTTTGAATCCTGCCAGGAACAACATCTGCAAGGAGTTTGTACGTTCTCCCTGTGTATGTGTGGATTTCCTCCCATTCTACAAAGACATACTGATAGGAAAAAAATGTACATTGTGATCCCTCACAATCTACATAAAAAAAACAATAAATCACTGTGATATATATATATATATATATATATATATATATATATATATATAGTTTTAAACAGTGCAATACAATTTTTTTTGACAAGGCTCATATTCAGTCATTTCAGAAGTCAGGGATGCACTTCCAGCAGCACTGATATAGTCTCAAAAGATAAGGAATACCAAAAAAATTGTAAAGATATATATAGTTGTAAAACTGCTATACTGGGGAGAATTATTACCACTATACAGACAATGACCAGACAATACACATCATGTATAGACCAACAACACCTCTATACAAGACCCAGATAGTGTGACTACCGCCATTACATTACATAGTGAATCAAAGACCATAGCCGAGTACTACACAGACCTCTAACCTAATAAACATCACATCAATTAAAGGGTTTTCTGGACCCAAATTGATTCTTTAGTACTAATAACCTATCCACAAGACAGCTCATCGGTATGTCAGTATGTGATCTGTCAGGGATCAACACCCGAACCCCACATAGATCAGCTGTACTAACAGCTTCCGGGTACCAGACACTGCTGGTGGGCAGGTTGCCGCACCGTTACTATTCAAGTAATAGGAACGGTGCTGCAATTACCCTGAACCACCACTATACAAGGGATGGCGCTGCTGTGCCAGTCCTATTACTTGAATAGTAGCGGTACTGTCCACTATAAGCTATCAGCACATGGAGGCCGCCAGAACAGACAGACTCTGACACATCACATACCGATGTCCGATCCTGTGGACAAGTCTTCAGTATCAAAAATCAGTTTGTGGCTAGAAATCTCCTTTTAAAATAGTGAATTAATAATACTCATTCTGCCCCCAGTAATAATAAAACCCTTTTTTGCCCATATGCAATAGAAATCACCACCTTTTGTATCACCTCATGAGTTATTATAGCGCCCCTCCAATAAATAATAGTCCCTGCTTATGAATAATAGTTCCACCTTACTAATAATAGTTTGTTCTTACAAATAATACTCACCCCCATCAGGAATGGTTTCCTGTTATAAGTAATAGATCCTTCTTACAAATAGCCCCCCCTATAAATATTCATTTCCTCATCTTCATTAATAATAATCCCTCCTTAGTAACTATAATTCTCCAGCTGGGCTTATTATTAATAGTTCCTCCTTATAAATAGTCCCCCCTTTGGGTCCATTCACACGGAGTAACGTGTCGTGTGATGTGGCACGTATACGGCGTGTGAGGCTTTGCGCGCCGTAAAAGCTCCCATTGATTTCAATGGGAGCCTGGATCGTATATGTTGCGTTATTTTGCGACCGCAAAATCACAGCCGCAAAATAACGCCGCGAATACGATCCAGGCTCCCATTGAAATCAATGGGAGCTTTTAGGGCTCACAAAGTCTCACACGCCGTATACGTGCCACATCACGTGGCACGTTACTCCTTGTAAATGGACCCTTATATATAATAGTTCCCCTAGTCTTATTAATAATAGTCCTTTCTTTTATATATAGCTCCCTTATTAATATTTCTCCACCCGGCCTTATTAATAATAGTCCCCTCAATAAATAATAGTTCCACTGACCTTACTAATATAAGACTCCCTTATTAATAATAGTTCCTCCCCCAAAAATATTTATACATATATATATATATATATATATATATATATATATATATATATATATATATATTTAAAACTAAACCCTGTTAGTAAATATGTGCCCCCCTTATCAGTAATAAAGTAAAGTCATTTAATTTCTCACAAAAATAATAAAAGTTTTACTCATCTTCCCAGGCTCCCTGCTGTGTCCTGATGCTAAAGCCTCTCCCTGCTTGTGGACTCGGAGAAGGACCTGTGATAGCGTTACCACAGGTCCTTCTTCGTCTTCTATGTAGTGACATCTATGTAGAGTGGGGACTATAGCGCCCTGTTCTATCATAGATGTAAATTGCCACAGTATTGTAACTAGGACTCCCCTGATCCGGAGCACCAGACCAAATGTCTGGGGCTGTGGATCCTGGGGCCCCTTGAGAACCGGGGGCCCTGGGCATTTTGCTCAGTCCCCCCCCCAACGCTGGGCCTGCATATATAGCCACAGTGTCCTCTTTTGTACAAGCTCTGCACCAGTATACTAGCGGACTGTGAGCCATAAGGACAGCAATTTCCTATAGCAATGTGATGCAGCTCCTATTTTTAGTATCCCTTTGGAAAAATGAAAGCTGTGACCTGATGGTTTGTCATGGGTAACTATCTATCTTTATTGTTGTACCCAAACTATATAATAATAATAATAATAATAATAATAATAATAATAATAAGTTATCTATATAGCGCCAACATACACTCACCGGCCACTTTATTAGGTACACCATGCTAGTAACGGGTTGGACCCCCTTTTGCCTTCAGAACTGCCTCAATTCTTCGTGGCATAGATTCAACAAGGTGCTGGAAGCATTCCTCAGAGATTTTGGTCCATATTGACATGATGGCATCACACAGTTGCCGCAGATTTGTCGGCTGCACATCCATGATGCAAATCTCCCGTTCCACCACATCCCAAAGATGCTCTATTGGATTGAGATCTGGTGACTGTGGAGGCCATTGGAGTACAGTGAACTCATTGTCATGTTCAAGAAACCAGTCTGAGATGATTCCAGCTTTATGACATGGCGCATTATCCTGCTGAAAGTAGCCATCAGATGTTGGGTACATTGTGGTCATAAAGGGATGGACATGGTCAGAAACAATACTCAGGTAGGCTTTGACGTTGCAACGATGCTCAATTGGTACCAAGGGGCCCAAAGAGTGCCAAGAAAATATTCCCCACACCATGACATCACCACCACCAGCCTGAACCGTTGATACAAGGCAGGATGGATCCATGCTTTCATGTTGTTGATGCCAAATTCTGACCCTACCATCCGAATGTCGCAGCAGAAATCGAGACTCATCAGACCAGGCAACGTTTTTCCAATCTTCAATTGTCCAATTTCGATGAGCTTGTGCAAATTGTAGCCTCAGTTTCCTGTTCTTAGCTGAAAGGAGTGGCACCCGGTGTGGTCTTCTGCTGCTGTAGCCCATCTGCCTCAAAGTTCGACGTACTGTGCGTTCAGAGATGCTCTTCTGGCTACCTTGGTTGTAACGGGTGGCTATTTGAGTCACTGTTGCCTTTCTATCAGCTCGAACCAGTCTGGCCATTCTCCTCTGACCTCTGGCATCAACAACGCATTTCCGCCCACATAATTGATGCTCACTGGATGTTTTTTCTTTTTCGGACCATTCTCTGTAAACCCTAGAGATGGTTGTGCGTGAAAATCCCAGTAGATCAGCAGTTTCTGAAATACTCAGACCAGCCCTTCTGGCACCAACAACCATGCCACGTTCAAAGGCACTCAAATCACCTTTCTTCCCCATACTGATGCTCGGTTTGAACTGCAGGAGATTGTCCTGACCATGTCTACATGCCGAAATGCACTGAGTTGCCGCCATGTGATTGGCTGATTAGAAATTAAGTGTTAACGAGCAGTTGGACAGGTGTACCTAATAAAGTGGCCGGTGAGTGTATTCCGCAGCACTGTACAATTAGTAGGGTTCAAATACAGACAGAAAGATATGGTACATTACAAAGAAAATCATTTCACACAATGGCAAAGACAAAAGACAGGGACACCGAGCAAACCATAGTATAGTAGTTTCGAGAAGATAGATTTAAAAATAGGAATAACGCTCACCTTGGGGAGTTGTGAACCTAAGTCACAACTCTATAGTCACAATGAATAAATGTCTGGAGGAATCCTACTTTTTGGGTGTAGCTGCAACGTTCCTAACACCTCTCAGGTGTGTATTGTAGTGAAGTTTAAGGACCAGTACCTCGGATTCGGTGAAAAATCTGGTACTAAAGAACTGTGCTCCCCTAGTTTGGTTGATGAATACGGCTTTATTAGTAACAAACTCACACAACGTGTTTCGGGCGTCAGACTACACCCTTCCTCAGGTGCAATAGTTTCTACAAGTACAGTAAAACAATCCATATCTATCTGCATCTTATACTACAAAATATCAAGTACAAGTCTCCATAAAAAAATGCACAGTCTCCATAAAAAAATAAATAAAAATAAAAATAAAATAATATATATATATATATATATATATATATATATATATATATATATATAATTTTGTAATAGAGGTTACTGTCATTACACAAACATAAAACTTTATGAGCCGTCACCAGTCGTTTCCTTTAACATGCGGCTGGAGCTTGGACCTATAAAATTAGCCTGAAATAGCATCATATCATGTGGGGAAATATGGGAGCTGGAACAGAGAAGGGTTAGATTTACGGGATTCTAATGACGGTACAGAAGGGTTTACATTAGGAATTGTGATAGGCCTGTCTGAAAAGATGTGTCTTTAGTTTGCGCTTGAAGCTGTAGAATTTGGGAGTTAATCTGATTATCCGGGGTAGAGCATTCCAGAGAAGTGGTGCAGCTCGGGAGAAGTCTTGTATACGAGCGTGGGAGGTTCTGATAATAGAGGATGTAAGTGTTAGGTCATTGAGTGAACGGAGAACACGGGTTGGGCGGTAGACAGAGATGAGGGAGGAAATGTATGGAGGTGCGGCATTATGGAGAGCATTGTGGATGAAGGTGATAACTTTATATTGTATTCTATAATGAATAGGCAGCCAGTGTAGCGACTGGCACAGAGCAGAGCCATCGCTGTAGCGTCTAGCCTGATAGATGAGCCTGGCCGCTGCATTCAGAATAGATTGTAGAGGAGAGAGTTTAGTGAGGGGAAGACCGATTAGTAAGGAGTTACAGTAGTCAAGGCGAGAATGAATCAGAGAGACAATAAGTGTCTTTAATGTATCTCTGGTAAGGAAAGGGTGTATTCTGGAGATGTTTTTGAAGTGGAGGTGACATGAGGGTGCGAGTGATTCAATATAGGGAGTGAAGGAAAGGTCTGCGTCAAACATGACCCCGAGGCAGCGGACATGCTGCTTAGGAGTTATAGTAAGGCCTGAGACTGCAATGGATATATCAGGGACAGATCTATTAGATGGTGGAAACAGTAGTACTTCACAGAGATTTAGTTTCAGATAGAGAGAAGACATGATATTTGAGACAGCAGAAAGACAGTCACTGGTGTTCTGTATGAGTGCAGGGGTGATGTCATGGGAAGATGTGTATAATTGGGTGTCATCAGCATAAAGATGGTACCTGAAGCCAAATCTGGCAATGGTTTGTCCAATGGGGGCTGTGTAGAGAGAAAAGAGCAGGGGGCCTAGGACCGAGCCCTGAGGAACCCCAACAGCAAGGGAAAGAGGGGAAGAAACAGAGCCTGCAAATGATACACTGAAAGTGCGGTCTGAGAAATAAGAGGAGAACCAGGAGAGCGCAGTGTCCTTGAGGCCGACTGAGCGGAGCATAGTGAGGAGAAGTTGATGGTCAACAGTGTCAAAAGCTGCAGAGAAGTCCAGAAGAAGAGAGAAGTCACCATTAGATTTAGCCATTACGAGATCATTGGAGACTTTTGTGAGAGCCGTTTCAGCAGAGTGCAGAGCGCGGAAGCCAGATTGTAAGAGATAGCGGATTAAACGAGAATAGACCAGTCATTCCAAGATTTTAGAGATGAAGGGGAGGTTAGAGACGGGTCGATAGTTAGAAGCACAGGACGGGTCCAGGGAGGGTTTTTTCAATAGCGGGGTTATAACAGCATGCTTGAAGGAGGATGGGAAGATTCCAGAAGAGAAAGAGAGGTTAAATATATTAGTAAGGTAAGTCGTGACAGCAGGCGACAGAGATTGGAGAAGGTGTGAGGGGAAGGGGTCACTACTGCAGGTCTTAGGGCGAGATGAAGAAAGTAGCTGGGAGACTTCCTCTTCTGTAAGGTTCAATAGATGAGAATGGACAGTCTGAAGTGTGGTTGGTGAGGGGATTGGTACTATGGTAGGTGTGAGAATCAATGCCACCTGGGGATTGGGCAGTTATTTCCTGACAGATTTTATCAATTTTATCATGGAAATAAGTGGCCAGGTCATCAGCACTAAGGTCTGTGAATGGCGTCTGTACCTTGGGTGTGAGTAAGGAGTGAAAAGTTTCAAAGAGCCTTTTAGGGTTGCTGGAGAGAGAAGAGATGAGGGCGGTGAAATATAGTTAAAATGTCTAAAAAACATAGTTAAAATGTCTGGGAAGTGCCCAGAAAAAGGGGTGATCTTCGGCACCCAAGAACTGTGGGCAAATCTCCTGGGCTCGCTCTATCTATCTATCTATCTATCTATCTATCTATCTATCTATCTATTTATCTATCTATCTAGACACACAGACACAGGGTCCAAGAAAGATATGTTATTTAGTGTAGGGCCCATCTGAATGAGGTCGCCTTGTCGGGGCAGGTACAGATCTTCTTACTGTTTAATCAATTATGTATAACGAAGAATCTCTAATTTATATGTGTAGTTTATAGATCATATTAGTTGATTTTAGCAATAGCAGTAATGCTGTTTGGATCTCTATTATTTTTAGGCCTGGTTCACATCTGCGATCAGTATTCCAATCGGGGAGTTCTCTTGGCAACCCCGCCCCCCCGAACGTAATACCAAATGCATTAAAAAGCGGTTAGCTAAGAAACCACACAGACCCCATAGACTATAATGGGATTTGTGTGTTTTTTGCACGAATCATGCGGAGAGAAAAGTCCTACAATCAGTACTTTTCTCTCCGCATGACTCATGCGGACACCATTATAGTCTATAGGGTCCATGTGGTTTCTTAGCTAACCACTTTATAATGCGTTCACAGTCCTCAAGCGGACTCCCTGAATGAAATACTGAACGCAGATGTGAACCTGGCCTTATATGGCCTAGTACTGTGTGCAAAGCCTGTTGCAATTTCTGCATTTGTATATTGCCAGAGTAGCTGGCACCTGTTCACACTGGGATGTGGAGTGTGAATTTTCTTCTGTATGTAATATATACATAGGCACATATAGGTAATATATAGGTAATATATATATATTATCTGTGCCTAAATTTTTGTTGCGTGCCATCAAAAAAATATTTTGCGTGCACTTTTCACACCAGCTCTTCCAAAAAAAAAAAAAAAAAAAAAAGGTTGGAAAAGTTAGCAAGCGTGAACTAAGGGGAGGGTCACACACAGCAATTTTTGGAAAAATATTAATGTCAAAGCCAGAAGTGGATTAAGGAATGGGAGATACAAAGCACCTGGATGTCACCTGTTTGAAATCCATTTGATTGTGGGGTGGGGGGTTAACCTGGAAATGGGACATGATACTCGAATGTGTGATGGGCTCTATTGTCACTATGGAGCAATATACAATGTGGGAGCTACTGAGGGGGTATTATAATGGGTGCAGGTCAGGTATTTGAGGGGGGGGGGGGTTGGTACCAATGTACATGACCTTGGTGGGTGGCATACAGAGGCACTGTTCTCCTAATTACATCCTGGAGAATAGATATGCATATTTTTTTTACCCATGACCTTTGTACACATATGGCCCTGGGCTAAGGGTGTATTCACACGCACTGCATTTTATGATGTATTTTTTATTGTAATCCAGTGGCTCCAGCATACACTAGAGGTATGAGTTAACCCTTTATATGTGACATTACTTTTGACTTTGTTTCAAAAAAACTGTCATTGCAATTTCCCAAAGAACGTTGCGCGTGACCCATGCCGGTTGTAAGACGCAGCTTGCGCCCCCTAGCAGTCGGGCTGTTAGTTGCACCTGTATGAGCAGTGATCGGAGGCTTGAGGCTTTACATAACGTGTTTACAGACCAGTCCCTGACATTTGCAGACGTGGAACCTCCTATAGACCCAGCCAGGGGAAAAACCAGCTATCAGTGAGTGACAGCTGTGGTTCCCCGGCTCCTCCCACCATAGCCCCGCCCCGCAATCTGACAGCCAGTACCTCCCCCTTGTCACGTGTTCCGCATCCAGCCAAGTCTATTATTGAATGAGAGTCCCGCGCTCTCCCCTCTGTACAGCCCATACGAGCAGTGCGCCCCCGTGTTGTCAGCAGGCACACATGATACAGCGCAGTCCTAGAGGCCGCACCGCGCATGTCCAGCCCACCTAGCCCAGATAAAGGCAACGCGGGAAAAGCCCTGGATTCAAGTGACCAAGCCCCGCCCCTTTTTATACCATCTCTCCCCTCCCTCTGTATGTTTTTTGGTACCACCCCTTTCTATATGACTTTCTATTGGCCGATGGTGTTCGGTTGCCTGGGACGCCACGCCCCCATGTCAGCGGCGCTGGTGAGAGTGTGTGCCCGGGACCAGCATAGGGCTCGGGGCAGGGGGAGAGCGAGACATTATAGCCGTTATTAACGTGCGTAGTTTGGTATTGCTCGGGCACGGAGAAGTGAAGGGACAAGTATTGGGGGACGGGAGCCCCTGACATGACGCCTGTGCCCTGCCTGGCACCTGTCGCGAAACTTTTTGGCAAAGTCTTGCTGTAGTACTGTTCACACTATACAGAATGGCTGGACGATCCCGCAGGTAAGAACCGCATCCTCCGGATCCGGCCAGCGCCGAGGCTGACAGGTCTGGCCGGTGACTGTGCTGCCCATGGGTGTATGGCAAATACAGCCTGATGCCCCCTACTGCCTGCAAAGTGCCGGGCACAACATGATGGGAGTTATTGTTCCTCCGTGACAGCCACACGTACACGAATCTCAGATTGACAGCATGCTGGGATTAGTAGTTCATCTGCGGCAGCTGGAAAACCGCGGGTTTCTAGGCAGTGGTGCAAATGAAGATGGTGAATGAAATGCGTCTCCTGCTGGTGCCAACTGTACCCGCTCCAGTGTGGGCATCGCTGTATAGAGGGCCGGCATGTGCATGCCAATAGGAGATGCCATAAAAGCTGTGTGTGTATGTTTATGTGTGTGTGTGTATATAATATATAATATATATTTTACTGTCATCCATATTTTATATATTTCCTATGTATATAATAATATTTATATGGCACATATCCTCTATAATGTCTGTCTATTCTATATATCAGTCTAGCTATGTCTACTATATCTAATACACCTGCTTATCATTCTCATAGATAATGACACATGTATTCATAGTTCTGACTATATATCAGATATAGATATCTTTATATCGCCTATCTAATCCCTATGTATCTCCGATATATCTGTCTTTCAGTTTTAATATCTATTTATTTATCTCAGAAATTATATCTATGTTTAACAGTCTATGTATCTGAGATATAATATTTATCCATTATGATATAATATGTATCCATCTATTATCTCAGATATATTTATCTTTGCCTGTCAGATTTCATATCTATCCTTCTGTCTATATATTTCAGATATACTATCTATCTATCTATCTATCTATCTATCTATCTATCTATCTATCTATCTATCTATCTATGTCAGATATATCTATAGCACTCTATATCTATGTATGTCACATATATCTATAGCACTCTATATCTATGTATGTCAGATATTATATCGGAGATACATATATCTCAGATGCCTTTTATAATATTTCTCATACCGTATATAGTGATCTGTCTATCATATATAATATATCGATCTACCTATGACTCTTATAACATCTGTATCATACTCTAGATCTACTTGTCTGTCTGCTTTACCCTTCCACATTTGCCCATTAACAGCCCCCATTAACCCTTGCAGTCACTATATACATCTTGGTGTCAGTCACCTGCTGCCTGAAGTCCAAGTCTTTGGCTTCAGTATGTGATGCTGGTGTCATGTGGCTCATCCATGTACCAGAGATAGCGGCATAGAGTGTGATACATGTGTGCAGGATTGGTGTGTGCTTAGGTGCCCCCTGTGCATTGTGTGAAGTCCTCCGTCTCTGCCATCTGCTGGACCTCATATTTACATACTGTGTGGCTGTAGTTCAATATTGTTCCTCATTTTGATGCTTTGCTGCTCCCTTCTACAGCTGTACGTAAATATTTTAGTTAAGCAAATTATTCTATGCTGCTATAAACATGGGATAAACATGATATATGGCATCAGTGCCCTGCACAATGAGGGCATTGTGCCTATTGTGCCCATTCACATTACCTGATACTTTGTTGCAATGCACATCTTACAGTTTTTGTTTCTCTTTTTTTTTTTTTGGAGTTTTGGCACATAGAATAAATGTATCATTGTTTGTCCAGTTTACTGTGTGTTTGGGTTACAGTTTGTGTAGGAGTTGGCAATGACATTATAAATATTGTGGCTGAAACATCTGATAATATTGAGTTTAGAATTTTCAGTATTATTCTCATCAGTTTTCTATGGATCAAGGGTGATACAAAATGAATTTTAGATATTTTATTTCTGAAACTAGTTTGTATGATTACATACAGTTACATTTCCATTATCCAGGCCAATATCTTCAGCATGATAGGATCTGCTATACAAATGGCTTTTTTTTTTTTTTTTTTTTTTTTTATAAATGTAGATTGTGAGCCCCATACAGGGCTCACAATCTACATTTTTATTTCCCTATCAGTTTGACTTTTTTGGTATATGGGATGGAAATCCATGCAAACACGGGGAGTACATGCTACCTCTTTGCAGATGTTTTTTTGCTATTGGCAGCATTTGAACACCAGGGCTGCAAGGCTACAGTGCTAACCACTGAGCCACCGTGTGGCCCCTATACAAGTGGCCTTTTCTAATAGCTTGTAATGGAGTTTTGATAGGCCTTAGTTGTATGTTAAATATATGCATAACTTAAGTGTACTTTATTTATTCTTGCGTAGAAGTTGTCTGTATTTGACTCTTGGCAATGCTTGCCTTTACGGAGGGATATTGCAGAAACTATAGGATATAATACACTGGTCAGTTATAACTTTGAAAGCACCGGCTTAGTATTATGTACAGTATTATGTACACTTTTCTAAGTGTGTCCTTATCCTTAATGGTGTACTCCCACCTATGGCATCCTGTCGTTATGCCATAAATGTCTGAGAGATGCTACTTCTGCCTCTAAGTCATGGCAATGAGCATTTCATAAGACAGACAGATCCTTGAGGTGCACATCTCTCTACATGCTTGGTCCACCTTGCCCATGCCATGTTCTCGCAGGTCCTAATTGTGGGACTTAAGCTGGGGCCCCACGGGCCGGAAAAGCTGCGATTTGCCTGCGTCGGAAACGGTAACTGCGAAGTGGCTGGGATTCATGCGAATTTCATGCCCACTTTGCGTTTAAAACCGTAGCACGGACACACTGCGCTTTAGCGCTTCGAATCGTCCCATGGGACTTTAGCCTTATACTTTTCTTTTCAAAACCAATCCTAAAAAGTGAGTAAGCTGTCATCCAGGTGGAAAGTAATTTGAGGATGTCTGCAACTCTCCATTTACCTCTACTAAAGTTGAAATATCCAACTATTCCTTTGGTTTTTGCTGCAGTAGCTCAGATCAGGCCATATGGGCTAACAGTCATTTACCTGGTGTATCATTGAGCCCTGGGTGCCCATGACTCTAAACAGGGCACACTGGCGTCTGCCTTTTGGCAATGTTCTGACCCATAAGTTTAGCCATTACAGAGTTCCTTAGATCTTCACGCTTGCCCATATTTCCTGCTTATAGCACATGAACTTCAAGAACTGAGTATTTACTTGCTTTCCAAATATATCTTAACCCTTGACAGGTGCCATTGTCAAAAGACAGACAGTGCTATTTACTCCACTTGTCAGTAGTGTTAGGCTAAGGCCCCACAGTGTGCAAACACAGCAGGAAAAAAACAATGCATTTTATAGTAACAGCAAAGTAATTGAGATTCTGTCTATTGCCAACCACATATTGCTATAAGGAAAAAAAAAAGCAGAAATGTTAAAACCACATGCATTTAATAAAAAAAACGCAGCATGTCAATTTAACTTGTGGAAATGCAAGCGTTTTCCCTATAGACATAATAGAGGAAGAAAAGCGCAATGTGTTTTTGGTGCCTTTTATAGCTGCGATTTGCTAAGGTTGGCTGTAGCCTTAATGTTATGGTTGGCTGGTGTATGTACATAATGAGGGTGGTGCCATACCCCACATTGCCACTACCAACCAGCGTCCTGCAACTGCCAACAGCTGCACAATGTCTCAGTTAATACCTCAGTTTTTTGCGTGACATTTGGCTACTATTGCCCTCTGTAAGGTTTTTGCCCTTAGTCGCTTACCACATGATAGTCACTCAATGTCACATCACCCGCAAAGAGATTAACTCAGTTAAATGATCCAAATTTCTGCAAGTGACTATGGTGTGACCCAAATCTATTATATCTTTTGTACACTTTTAGCATATACCTTGAAAAGGCGACAAGGTAGATAAGTGTTGTAAAATGGGCCACATCTATTGGTGTATATGTGTATGCCAACCAAGAGGTATATCAAATAAATGCACATACCCTTCAGGTAAAATGTTTTTGCGTTATGGCCTATTGAGCTTATTTACATATTTTGTGTTCAATACGTAGAAATCCATACATATGGTATCTTGAACCTTGTATGTGTAGCAGTGACTCCTAATACATACCTATTGTGTAGCTGACTCCAACTCATCCTTGACCTCAGCCAGTAAAAATATCAATATTCTCCTTGACAGCACTTTCAGAAAAGCTTATGTCGCGACGCATCATGTAATTGGATTTAGTTTCCCCATTCTAATCCAGATTATCAGTGGTAGGAAAGTTATTTGACTTGGTTTCCACACTTCCAATAACCCACCATAAAGCGTATCCTTTCATACTAGCAGCTATTCCGCAGAAACCCCAGTGTAATGGAACCCTGCTATTATGCATAATTCATGTGTGTGCCTAGGATGTTTGTACAGGCAAAATACAGCCAAGTCTCATCCAAGAGGCGCAGTCAGGATGTGCACTGTGTAGATGAGTTACAATTGTGTATGTAATATTTAGATTGTGTATATATTATATTATCCACACAATTATATTTTTGTTGCTAAACATGTAGCAACCTTTGCAATTGCTTTTAGATCTGTATGTGGCTACAGCTCATGTTGGCTTCCCTCTTGTTTCCATAGGCAGTATGAAGCAGCACAGGGATTCCCCTTTACAGGCAGTACAATATTGTGACCTAGGAGCAGGGGAACCAACCTGCAGTGCCCTTCTTTTACAGGAATTAAGGAATGGGGGGGGGGGGGGGTCAATGGCCTCTCCTTTTCTGGGAATGCACTGCCATGAATCATCAACAAGACTCAGGCCTTAACAAAAATTTTATATAAAATAAATAAATATATACAGTGTGTATATGTGTATGTGTGTGTGTGTGTATATATATATATATATATATATATATATATATATATATATATATTTATAGCATATCTATACCACAATATAAATTTGTGAGTCTCTGCATAGAATGTTAACTCTTAATGAAAATAAAAATGAGAATCTTCTGCTTCTTTCCTGCTCGTGGCATCGCTACAACCCTGGCCAAACCCTTGGCTTCACAGCAAAGGAATGCACTCTGGAAAATGTGACTCTCTCTTTATTGGATAAAGCCCTGTAGTGACAGAGGAGCTTGTGTTGCATAATTGTGAAAGTATTAACTGTTGCCTTGCAAGCAACTTGGAAGCATCATCTATAAACATGTGGGCCGTACCTGGAAGCTAGTGATGGAGTATTCCCTATTATTCTACCCAACCTGTGTACTGTAACAGTGTTATATTATACAGTGTGCAGGGTCCCTGTGTGCTGACCACTAATTCTTAATTTGAGTCATAAAACTAGAGATACATTGTAAAGGAATTGAGTTGTGTATTGTAAGTAAAGTTTATTAACATGAGCACTCTGTGGGGAAGAATTAATGCTGTTACACTGGGGTAAAGAAAAAAGTTGTTCTAAACTACTTGGGCTGTGTTCACACATGTCTGGCACTTATCATCCAGACTGGTACAGAAACACCAGAAGGAAACTGATGACAGAGTTTTGTAAATGTCATTGTATCTGGCTCAGGCATAAACAACTAGGTCAACACGATGATGATGATATGTGAACGCAAGTGTTGGCAAAAAGAAATGAAGCCATTAGGTGGCGCTATATGTGATTCATGAATTTGACATTCCAAATGGAGGACGGAGAGTCCTATGTTAAAGAGGTTAAACTGAGCTGAGCCCAACCTTATGCTAGGCCCATAGCATGTGCCTTGACTTCCTTATGGCAGATATTCCCTTCCATAAATATATTTGTACTCACATTTTTCTCTTCTCTGTTTCCAGTGAGGACGAAGAGGATGATCTTCATTATGCAGACCATGATTATGAGGTCCCAGTGCTGAAAACTGTAAAGAAAGTCTGGAATAGAGTGAAATGGTCGAAAGAAGAGGTACTATTTACATCTTCCTAATGTCTTCGGGTTAGATTCATCTGGGGTGAGCCCTTTCTCTGCTCCACGCACATAATTTCTGCAAGCTGACTTCGGATAAGTAATATATTTGCAACAATTTCTGCAATAAATCCGCCTTATAGGTATATACAGTGGCATCTCTTCTTTTTATTGTCCGTTCTCATTGAAGATTTTTTTTTTTTTTTTCTTTTCTTCCCAGGATGAAAAATTGAAGAAACTGGTTGAACAGCATGGGACCGATGACTGGGCTCTGGTTGCTTGTCATTTTATGGTACGTTTTCTGTAAACCATCAGCAATAACAGGCACAGTACAGGTGGTAGTATTCTGAGTATCCATAGGATTATGCAGTATCATTGGCTGTGCAAACCTTGACCAGTGTTGAATTCCTGGTTATCCTACAGACAATCTAAAGGAAGCTCTACAAAGGCTGCCAAAACCTGATTCCTCCAGAGTCTGTGTGTGTGTATGTATATATATATATATATATATATATATATATATATATATATATATATATATATATAATTTCTGTCATTGATCGTATATCTTCCAATACTTAGAGGGAATACATCGAAAAAAAATGACCTATTTTTTAAAGCCAAGTTTTACATTTAGTATTTTTTTTATTAAAGAAATTTTATTGAAAAATGTTATCAATTGAAAAAAATCCTAAAAGCCCTGCAGTTCTGGTTAAGGCTAAATTTCTATCATTGCCATATAAATGCTGACTTTAGGCACAACTCATCCAGCTGTTATTTACAGAAGTACTCCGATGACTCTTCTATAGTAGGCCTTATCACTGATCGTGACGATAGGGAATACAGAGACTTAAACCGGGATTTTGTTGAATGGTGTCAACGGAACCACCTCAGGATTAATGCTGGGAAGACCAAGGAGATGGTGGTGGACTTTAGTAAACGGAGAATTGCTCCGACCCCAGTGGAGATCCAAGGAACATGTA
Organism: Leptodactylus fuscus; assembly: GCF_031893055.1. Classification (NCBI taxonomy): domain Eukaryota; kingdom Metazoa; phylum Chordata; class Amphibia; order Anura; family Leptodactylidae; genus Leptodactylus; species Leptodactylus fuscus. Next base: position 51,970,724 of record NC_134268.1, read on the forward strand.
TTGAGATAGTCAGGACCTATAAGTACCTGGGTGTGTTCCTCAATAATAAACTAGACTGGGCTGATCACCTGGAGGCGCTGCACAGAAAGGGCCACAGCAGACTCTACCTGCTCAGGAGGCTGAGGGCCTTCGGAGTCCAGGGGCGACTTCTTAGGACCTTCTTCTACTCTGTGGTTGCTTCAGCCATCTTTTTCAGTGTGGCCTGCTGGGGGAGCAGTATATCAACCAGGGACAGAAATAGACTCGACAGGCTGAACAGAAGGGCCAGCTCTGTCCTGGGGAGCCCCTTGGACCCAGTACAGGTGGTGGGTGACAGAAGGATACTGTCTGTGGTGAGCACCATGCGGGAGAACAAATCCCACCCCATGTATGGGACCTTGATGGGACTTGGCAGCACTGTAAGTGACCGTCTGCTTCACCCCAAGTGTGAGAAGGAGCGCTATCGCACGTCCTTCCTTCCAACTGTGACCAGGCTTTAAAATCTACATCAGACCAAGCGAAGATCACTCCGCACAGAGAACTAAATGATTATGACTATGAAGTCTTCCTTCTTTCTTCGTCTGTTCCTTAGCTGCTATGGACTCCTAGTATATCTTCTCTTCTCAGCATATGTGTGTCTACTTCCGTAATATATTACTGTGTATTATCCTGTATCTGTATTACTATGCTGCTGTAACATACTGAAATTTCCCCACTGTGGGACTATTAAAGGATTATCTTATCTTAAATATGCTAACAGAATGCCAATGATCACAGCTATCATGTATATTTAGCTATTATGTACAGCAGTCCACCAGTGACTATGGGTGATTTCACAGTTTTTCTGCTCCCCTCTCTGCACAATGATCTTTGCCCAGGTCACAGAGCGTGCCTAGAAAACTCTCCCATAGAAGTTAACAGGGTGTGTACCAGATCATTGTGTCTATGGCCAATGGTTCATCTCCGGGAGACAGGTTTAGTGACTTGGTGGCAAATGTTGGAATTGCTAATTTTTTTAGGCTGTTTTAATATAATAATAATAATAATGACAATAATTACACAGATACTTAAAAGCCTCACCAAAAATTTTTAAAAATATGTTTAATATAAAAATGTGATTTAAACGATAGGTCACTTCCTGGCGTTACTTTCCTTTTAAGAAAATTCACTTGTGCAATATCTGTGCTTGGTGGCTGTCCTGTTTGTCTGAGGAACTAGGCCATGGGTGGTTGGCTTATCTTGTGTCATACGTCTGCAGGGCACATTGTATAATGTAATGACAAACATTCATTGATCTGTGCCGACAGGCATGTGCCCAGACTATGAGCTCACACCGCAGGCTAGAACTTGTAAAACAGGTTTGTGGGAAGGATGTAATATACCGGGTATATTTATCATCCGACTTGAAAGTAATGCCAGATAAAACTCTCATACAAATGGTATTTCCACTTCTAAGTACATAGGCCTGTCTCAGTGTTACTGTAGCTATATTGCCATCAGTATCATTAATATATTAGACTCTTCTTGTTTTAGAACCGGTCAGATATTCAGTGTCAGCATCGATGGCAGAAGGTTTTGAATCCTGAGCTTGTGAAGGGACCCTGGACCAAAGAAGAGGATCAAAGGGTAATTTAAATGTCTATAAGGACTTGTTAGACTTGATTTAGGATCTCTGTGGAAGGGGGGGCTTTATCAAGCCCCGTACTCCAGAATTCTGGAGTTAAAAAAAAGTTGCAAAGTAGAGATTTGAGGGTGGGGAAGTGGGCTTGTTGGTCTAGCTGTCTTTACCTATGATGTATTGGAGCAGACATTACCTCTCTGTTGGCCATAGTGTCTAGCGGCTGTAGCCTACTTTCTCTTCTCCCACTTTCTCAATCAACATGGCGAAAACAGAGTTCATCATTTTCACCTCACCTCGCATAGCCCTTGTACCTGACCCATCTATCAAAGTTAATGGAACCACACTTACCCCTGTCCCACGGGTCCGTTACCTTGGGATAACCCTGGACTCCGACCTATCCTTCAAGTCACACATCCAAACTCTCAACACCTCCTGCCGCCACCAACTCAAGAACATCTACCGAATTCGCTCCTTCCTCAGCCCAGAAACTACAAAGATGCTAGTCCATGCTCTCATAATCTCCTGCTTAGATTACTGTAACACCCTTCTCCATGGTCTCCCTGCAAATGCTCTCGACCCCCCCCCCCCCCTTTAGTCCGCCTTAAACTATGCTGCTCACTTAATACACCTCTCCCCCATTTCTTCATCAGGTGCTCCCCTCTGCCAACCCCTTCACTGGCTACCCGTTGTCCAGCGAATAGAGTTCAAAATACTAATGCTGACATACAAAACCATCCACGACCAGTCCCATCCATATACTGTGTCTCTCATCTAATCTCCAGCTACCCACATGTAACCTCAGATCCTCCAATGACCTCCTACTCCGCTCTGCTCTCATCCGCTCCTCACACAACAGTCTCCAAGATTTCTCCTGTGCATCCCCCATACATCCACATGGAACTCTTACCAAGACATGTAAGATTGACCCCCACAATCACAGGCTTCAAGAAGGCCCTGAAGACTCACCTATTCAGGAAGGCCTACAACCTCCAATAACACTACTGTCTCCACACCACCATCCGAACAGTCTCTACCCTCACCTTCGGTCTCTATCCCTCTTCCCTCATAGATTGTAAGCCTTTGCTGGTAGGGCCCTGTATCCCACTGTGCCAGTTGGTCACTATTTGTATTGTATTTGCTTTGTATATTTTATGTACTGTATATAAACCCTCAAATGTACAGCGCCATGGAATTAATATAATAATGTACAGAACCATGGAATTAATATAATAATGTACATAACCATGGAATTAATATAATAATGTACAGCACCATGGAATTAATATAATAATTTACAGCACCATGGAATTAATGGTGCTATATAAATAATAATAATTAATAATTCTCAACTGCAACACTTTAAAATCATGCAAAAGTTGTTAAAATCTCATTTCACTAACGGGGTAGTGTTGATAGTAGAGTAACATCTTAGGGCCGAAGTAGAAGACTTACAGCTGTGTCAAAATTCATTAAACTTTATTCGACATTTGATAAATTTAGCATGGGTTATGCAAATACACACTGTAGCCAAAGTGACTTTAAAACTGCTCCTTGAAACAAATCTTACATTGACTCTTAACCTTCCTGAAAACCGTAGGGGGCGTTCACACTACCGTCCGTGTCCGCTCTTAGTGTCCGCTCAAAATCTGGCACGGACATTAGGAGCGGACACTAGCTGTGTCCGTGACACCTGTCATTTATTTAAATGGGCATCGGGTTCGTTCTTTTGCACTCCGCGCCCTTCCTTCCCTGTCCGCAAGTGAAGATGTCCGACTTCTCAAGCTGACAGAAAAACCCTGCATGCAAAAAGAACGCACCCGATGCCCATTTAAATAAATGACAGGTGTCACGGACACAGCTAGTGTCCGCTCCTAATGTGCGTGCCAGATTTTGAGCGGACACTAGGAGCGGACACTACCTGTCGGACACCGACGGTAGTGTGAACGCTCCCTTAGTGTATTTATCTTTGTTTTCCCCCAAAACAGGAATACTTGTAAATAATGTAATATCTTTTTAGAGCAAAGTGGCATTTTCCTTTCTTTCCAGCATCATTGCTCTGTGTATGCTCTCCCCCTCCTAGGTCACTAAAAATAAAAAATCTAACATCCAAGGGGTAGAAGGGAAAGAAACTGCAGCAGTATTTCTCAATCAGTGTGGGCCTGTATGCTGTGAGAGGGAGGAGGGAGCAACGGTAAAAAAAAAAATTGTCCAAATCATGCAGTGCAGCTCTGACATCACACCAGGATAAACCTGCCCGCTAGAGTAAATGACATGTCTTCTCTTGCTGTGTGTTAGGTGATTGAATTGGTTCAGAAATATGGCCCAAAAAGATGGTCTCTTATTGCAAAGCATTTGAAAGGGAGAATTGGCAAACAGTGCAGAGAGCGATGGCACAATCACCTAAACCCGGAGGTGAAAAAGTCTTCATGGACACTAGAAGAGGACCGTGTAATCTATGACGCTCATAAAAGACTTGGAAACCGATGGGCTGAAATTGCTAAATTACTTCCAGGAAGGTATAGAACTGTTTTTTAGCTACGATGTATTGACTATTTTAAGTAAAACAAGCTGGAGATCTCTTAGGTTGTTCTTCACTTTGCTTGGTCTCACTACACATAGACTAGACCTGTAATTTAACATGTGCCCTGTCGAGGACATTTTTCCGGTCCACCGCATGTGGCCTGCGTGCCATCGTCCAGATTGCTCCCTAACGAAGAATTCGTTACAGGATTCCCCGTTGGAGAATGATTGCTGCTTTCAGTTGTATGTGCAAATGCTGGGGAGCATATAATATTGTGGGGGGGGGGGAGGGAAGGGGGGGTACGGAGGAGCATATAGCACTGTGTGTGTGTGGGGGACGTACTGAGGTACAAATAATACTGTGTGTGTGGGGTGGTGTACTGAGGAACATATAATACTGTGGGGGGGGGGTGCGTACTGAGGAGCATAAAATACTATGTGGGGGGGGCTGCTGTGGAGCATATAATATTGTGGGGGGGAGGGAAGGGGGGATAAGGAAGAGCATATAGCACTGTGTGTGTGGGGGGGGTGTACTGAGGAATATATAATACTGTGGGGGGGCATACTGAGGAACAAATAATACTGTGTGTGTGGTGGGTGTACTGAGGAACATATAATACTGTGTGGGGGTGCGTACCGAGGAGCATAAAATACTATGTGGCGGGGGGGGGCTGCTGTGGAGCGTATAATACTGTGAAGGGAAGCTACTGGTGAGCGTATAATCTTAATTATTTTTTTTTAAACTATATTTTGGCCCTACAATGGTCTGAGTGACAGTGAACTGGCCCCCTGTTGAAAAAGTTTGAGGACCCCTGTCCTAGACTCTGCATTGTACCATTACTCTGTTATCCCTCTTCTAAATGTATAACCAAATTGACAAGGGGAGTGGTTGACACTCAGTAGTGAAAATAGTTGTGTCTCTACAGAGTCTGACACCATCCAGCTGGTGGCAACAGCCAGATATTGTAGGGTCACTCCCCTTTGACAAGGGGAGTGGTTGACACTCAGTAGTCAATTTATTTATACATTTACAAGAAGAATAACAGAATAGCAAAGTGTTCTAAGAAAACCTGCTCTAGAATTAGGAAGTACAGTTGTTTATTAAAAAAGACAAGTTGGCTTCTCTTTAAGACGGACGGCATTTTAATCCTGCATGCATTCAGATTGCACAGTAGTTGTTGGCATGCTCAGGAATGCATTGTACTTTATATAATGTGTGTGTATTGGCTTATGTTATGAATGTACTGTTTATACAATAATTTTTTTTTATTTTTTTTTGTCTAGGACTGATAATTCTATAAAAAACCATTGGAATTCTACTATGAAACGCAAAGTAGAACAGGAGGGATATTTGCAGGATTTAACTGAGAAGGAGCACCCCTCAAAACACCATCACAAAGTGTGCGCGGCACTTGCTCAGCTGCAGGCACACAACATGTACTATGTGCCAGTCCAGTCTCAAGTAAATGTTCTTTCTGTTTCCATATGTTTACTTTCTCCATCTGTATAAAGTGCCACTTTAACTTCCACACTATGGAGGTATCTACTTAGAGCTGAACTCTATGCTCCAGGAATTGGCAATGTCCCTAGTTCTTAGTGAATCATGGATGATGCCTTCATTACTTGTCTCCTCGGTCCACTCCACTCCATTCCTTTCTTGCGGCATGCTCTTTGTAGTTGACCTCCACCCTAGGCTCCTCTCTCCATATGGCATTCTGCACTACTACTTCATACAGGCATCCATCACTGTCACCCAGGAAGAATCACCCATTTTCTTCAGCTGCTCTGCCTTTCTATGCTACCGTCTCTAGGGACAATGTCTCTGGTCCATTTGTGTTCTCTTTAGTCCAATATACTCTTTTTAGCTATACTTCTTTTAGCGATCCTCTTAAAACTCCTTGTGTTTGAGTTAGTCCTAACCTGACAAGATCTTCAAATGAATATATGTGTATTTCATGATCATTCTCCTCCATGCCTCTACTGCTTTGTTGACCACCCACTTCTCATTTAAAATTCTTTTGTTCTCTTTGACATGACTTTCTCAGTTCTTGTTCACACTCCATCTGTTCTTTATTGTTTCCTTTTCTTTAACTTGTTTTTAAGAGTATTTCAGTACTCGATCTTCATCTTTTCTCTTCTTATCCATAGAACCTTATGTGTTTAAAAAAAAAAATCAGGATAATGACCTGACATTTGAGTAATGTAACAGAGGCCTAGTTTGTAACATACTATAGCTTATTGTCAAGCACCAAGTATAATGGTCAGTTAGTTGCAAGAAACTGGCTGAAGTCCTTGAGAAATGTTCTATAGTAAAACCAGATGGTGAACTGTCCGTCATGAGAATGGTCTTCATAGGAGAACACTGCAAAAATACAAAGAGGGTGTCTGGCTATATAAAGGGTACATTAATATAGTGGAAATAATGGAGAAATATATAATATATATATATATATATATATATATATATATATATATATATATATATATATATATATTTATTTATATATATATTTATTTTATTTTTTTTTGACAGACTTATAGACTTTATGTGGGTCGCTAGTGGACCTTATTCCGCCACAGTTGTGCACTCAGCTGGCTACTTACTCTGAATGCCCCTTTAACTTCCACACTATGGAGGTATCTACTTGGAGCTGAACTCTATGCACCAGGAATTGGCACTGTCCCTAGTTCTTAAGGTGTTTAACCCTTTAGCTGCTGTAGTAAATTTAGTAAATGGTGACTGCAGCATCTAAGGCATTTTGGATGGAGGGGGCTTCCTACTATAGGTTATCAGCACCCCTGAGAGCAGGATTAACATGTCAGTCGGGGGAGGGGGGTGTCTAATGGCGTGAGTGGCTCAATAATGCCCGTTGCAACAATTCACGTCACAACTGGCGTTTAGAAAGTCCCAAACTTGCGGACTATGACTGTTTTACACCAGAAATCTGGTATAGTGTAATAATAAATCTGCCCTATTGTGTTTTCCTGTTCTGAGGTCTCTGGGTCAGGTTTGTGTCATGAATATCAATGAATTACTTTTCTCAGTCACTGGCTGAACTAGAACTACAGAATTTCTGAGAGAGAGCGAGTACTCCTGGCAAACCATTTTCCAGGCCAGAGAGATGTGTAACTCATGTTTATTCAATGATTTATTGTACGGTGTCAGACGATAAATGCCTTGTTTGTTCTCTGTCCTCAGATTCCAGGTTACCAGTACATGTCTTCTGACGACAGCCGCATCGAAACTTCTCAGAACTCTTATGCTTTCGTTCAGGTAAAGATTACTGTACAAATAGCCTATATATACGTATCCAGACTAGACAAGACCAGAAATATGATATACCCGTATGCAGAAAGCAGGTTCTAATGTAGTAGCCATAGAATTGTAGATTTCCATACATTTTATTCAGTTTCATCTTCATTACCGTATAGACCTCAATTTCTATACAATGAGTCTGTATAGGAGCTTGTCGCCATATTGGTTGTCCTTTTGGAAATTAGAACTTTATTATTGTTTATTAGAGATAAGCCTTAAATGAACCTTAATTACTCAACCAATGTCATTTTCTAGTATGTAGTAGATTCATACAAAGGCCTGATTTTCCGGATAAGAAGGCTATGAGTGGTACTAAAGGGGCCCAAGCCCTGTATCAATCCTTTTTTTGATAGTCCAAGATCTTGGTCTTTATCAATGTAATTTTGTATGTATTTATGACATATTAGGTCATTTTTAATATATTGTCCCATGAAATACTCAAAATCGAAATGTGTACATGTGTTGGCTCATATACAGATGTACTCATGTGTTATCATACTGTATATTGCAGAGCAGCATAGGCTGGCTTTTATCTACTGATCACCTCCATTATGCTGCACTTTTCTAAACTACCACCTTGTGGATCTTCTTCTTTCTACTCTCTCCTTGACTATTGTTTCCCTTCTTCTCTGGTTCTTTTACATGCCTCTCAGCAGCCCTTTGTTGATGTGGATGACCCTGATAAGGAAAAACGGATAAAGGAACTTGAACTGCTGCTTATGTCAGCTGAGAATGAAGTCGGAAGGAAAAGAGTGCCATCTGTAAGAAGGCCGTTTGACTCTTTTTCTATACTCCTCTCTCTATTGCGTGCTGTTTTATTTTCCTTACAATTGACGACAGGAGTAATATATTGTTATTGTACAGTAGGGATATAATATATGTACGTTGAAGTTGTCAGACCGTGCAGTTTGTAGTATTTAAGGTCCAGCTTTAATCAAACGGCAAAAATAAAAATACCCAAAGTGATGTGAAGAGGTTGTCCTGGCTGCAAAGTTGATCGTCTAAAAGATTGGGAACTTCCTAACCCAGACGCCCCCACTAATAAAGGAATCCTACCCCATAGCGCAGCACTGGCTGTCCAGTGAATAAGTGCTAAATGTTCTTGATCAGAGTAACTATCTTAATATTACCTGATTTTAAGGTGGGCTGTGCTCTCCGGAAACAGTTGTATACCGTTGTGTTTTTGTAAAGCACTTGTTTTAGGGCGTATTCACACGAAGGAGTTTTGGCCATGAAACTCAGTCCTTGTGTTGGCCAGCTTCACCTTAGTCCTTGTGTTGGCCAGTTGTCTATGCTGCAAGGAGTCCCTGCCTCCCAACGACCTACTGTCCCATACTATAATCTGCACAGGATAGTCCTAAGTTGCGAGCTAGCCATGCGCCCTTGGTTTATAGCACATCTACTGATGTGGTTAAGTCTTGTGTATTATATTTCTAGAGCTCATTAAAGAAATCTAAACTTAGTGTTTAGAACCTGCGCTTTCTCTTTGTTGCCTTCTGTCTGTATTGGGCCATTTGTATTCCCTTCCTAAGTTTTGGCGCCTATTTGCTTGATTTCTTGTTCGTAGAAGCCCTGCAGTATTAAATATTTCAACTTGTTGTAAAGTGTTATTAGGAAAACTGTTTTTCCAGGTGCACAATTTTGCTTCAGGTTCTGCAAGCGCTTATCAAAGTCAGCATATATTGTGCGGGTTAGATTTTACTCGTAGGACAGGGAGAGGTCAGTCAACATGTCAGACGTTTTACATGAAATTATATCTGCCTAAGCTCTTGGGTATAAAGTTCTCACTTGTTTGTTATGAGGGGAGGATTACGGTATCCAATGCAAATATGCTATGGGCCGAAATTTTACAGCTTAGTATGGTAGCAGTGAAGTGGATGAGATTTTATCAAGTGTTAACTAAAATGTGTGAAGAAAAGTTTAAATGGAAAGTGACCTGCAGATTTTACGCTTTGCAATGCCTGGCAAAATGTTTGACCAGTTTTGAGCTAAGGCCCCACGTTGTGGAAACGCGGCTTTTTTTCTTTTGCAGATTTTGCTGTGGTTTTTTTTGAGCCAAAGCCAAGAATGGTTTCACAAGGAATAGGAAATATAAAGGAATCTTCTATTACTTCTACCTTCTGCTCAATCCTTTCCTGGCATTGGCTCAAAAAACTGCAACACAATCTGCAAAAAAAAAAAAAGCTGCGTTCCCGTAACATTTGGCCTTAGCCTTAAAGTAGCACAAGTAGATTTTGCGGAAGATTTATCACAGATACATGGCAAACTGTGTTCAGAAAAATGTATTACTTATTAAAGAGGACAAATCGGAGGAGGCCTAGGAAGGTGAAACATAAAGGCAATACTCACCTGACTGTTTGGGGTGCCTTCACCACCAAAGGTCCTGTGCACCATGTTCCGCAGGAAAGGATCCAGTGATGTCAGCAGGTCCTTTCCAGCCACTGCTTATTGGATTAAGTGGTGGCATGCCGGGCAGAATTTCCAGCAGTGAAGGCATGGCACGTAAGCAAATGGTCATTGATGGCAAACACTGGAGTGCAGAGTATAGACGAGTATGATATTTTTATGTTTTTACCTTCTTTGTGCTTTGTCCAAATCCTAGGCAACCCCTTTAAGGCTGCTATAACATGAGTAACTTGCATCAGAGTAGTAGTGTGCCATATCCACTTATAAGGCGCAGACACATTACAAAATCTGGTGAAGAAAAAAATATGGAAAATGGATGTTTCCAAAGCTACAATATGTGTAATCGCTGAGTTATGTTTTTTCTTTTTCTATATACACATTTATTTCAGCAGACTGAGAGCTTGTCGAGTTGGTCTGAAAGTATTGTTGTGGATGACATGTCCAATACACTAAACAGTCTAGAGGAACAGACCAGCGAGTTCTACAATATTGACGACACACAGAATGTGACAGGCCAAGTGACTTCTCCAAGGAATATATTGGCTGTGGAATCCAACGCTGTAATACCTGCACTTGGTGCCATTCCAGAATTCGGTGAACCATTTGATCAAATTGAAATTGTGAGTAGCATTTTATAAAACTCTGTTTTCTATATAGCCAATGTGCAGGGTAGGAGATATGGATACGCTATGTCCTGAGCTTGTGTTTAGTGTTCATTGGTTGGTTATCAGATCTCAGATACAATTGCCAGTTACTATTGCTACCTTTCCGAGTTGGAAATGTTGCCTTCTCCTGGATCAACATCATGCTTGTACTATCTAGCTACAGTACAGACCAAACGTTTGGACACACCTTCTCATTCAAAGAGTTTTCTGTATTTTCATGACTATGAAAATTGTAGCTTCACACTGAAGGCATCAAAACTATGAAGTAACATGTGGAATTGTATACTTAAAAAAAAAAAAAAAAAAAAAAAAAAAAAAGAAGAAACTGAAAATCTGTCTTATATTCTAGGTTCTTCATAGTAGCCACCTTTTGCTTTGATTACTGCTTTGCATTCTCTTGATGAGCTTCAAGAGGTAGTCACCTGAAATGGTCTTCCAACAGTCTTGAAGGAGTTCCCAGAGATGCTTAGCACTTGTTGGCCCTTTTGCCTTCACTCTGTAGCTCACCCCAAACCATCTCGATTGGATTCAAGTCTGGTGACTGTGGAGGCCAGGCCATCTGGCGTAGCACCCCATCACTCTCCTTCTTGGTCAAATAGCCATTACACAGCCTGGAGGTGTGTTTTGGGGTCATTGTCCTGTTGAAAAATAAACGCAAACCAGATAGAATAGCATGCCACTGCAAGATTCCCAACAGTGTCACCAGCAAAGCACCATCACACCATCTCCTTCTCCATGCTTCATGGTGGGAACCAGGCATGTAGAGTCCATCTGTTCACCTTTTCTGTGTCGCACAAAGACACGGTGGTTGGAACCAAAGTTCTCAAATTTGGACTCATCAGACCAAAGCACAGATTTCCACTAGTCTAATGTCCATTCCTTGTGTTCTTTAGCCCAAACAGGTCTCTTGTGCTTGTTGCCTGTCCTTAGCAGTGGTTTTCTAGCAGCTATTTTACCATGAAGGCCTGCTGCACAAAGTCTCCTTATAACAGTTGTTGTAGAGATGTGTCTGCTGCTAGAACTCTGTGTGGCATTGACCTGGTCTCTAATCTGAGCTGCTGTTAACCTGCGATTTCTGAGGCTGGTGACTCGGATGAACTTATCCTCCGCAGCAGAGGTGACTCTTGGTCTTCCTTTCCTGGGGCGGTCCTCATGTGAGCCAGTTTCTTGGTAGCGCTTGATGGTTTTTGCAACTGCAGTCGGTGACACTTTCATAGTTTTCCCACTTTTTCGGACTGACTGACCTTCATTTCTTAAAGTAATGATGGCCACTTGTTTTTCTTCACTTGGCTGCTTTTTTCTTGCCATAATACAAATTCTAACAGTCTATTCAGTAGGACTATCAGCTGTGTATCCACCTGACTTCTGCACAACACAACTGATTGCCCCTACCCCATTTATAAGGCAAGAAATCCCACATATTAAACCTGACAGGGCACACCTGTGAAGTGAAAACCATTTCCGGCGACTACCTCTTGAAGCTCATCAAGAGAATACCAAGAGTGTGCAAAGCAGGAATCAAAGCAAAAGGTGGCTACTTTGAAGAACCTAGCATATAAGACACATTTTCAGGTTTTTTTCACACTTTTTTGTTCAGTATATAATTCCACATGTGTTAATTCATAGTTTTGATGCCTTCAGTGTGAATCTACAATTGTCATAGTCATGAAAATACAGAAAACTCTTTGAATGAGAAATGTTTGGTCTGTACTGTATGTAACCATGATATCTGTTGATTGTATATCTTGTTTATTACATAGATTTTATGTGTACGTAAATGTATTCCATAATTATCTGAATAGGACCAACCCACGTGGAGCGATGTTGCAAGTTTTGAGGCTTCCATCGAGATCACTCCTGCCAAAATTCACCCAGTAAAGCTCATTGCAGTTCAGCAAGAAGGTTCGCGGGATTATTCATTAAACTGCACTTTGGAGCTACTGGATATGGATTCTGCAACTGTGGAAAATAAAGTGGCATTTGCTTCACCTAGTATGTCTAAGTTCAGCACGCCTCCAGCTATACTGCGGAAGAAAAAACTACGATTCAGGCCTTCTCCTGGCATGAAAGGACATGAAATGTTTGATTCTAGCAATGCTGTACTTAAAAGTACTCCAGTCAAAGCACTTCCCTTCTCTCCATCACAGGTTGGTACAGCAAGTGATTGTACTTTACTTTATTTCCTTATTTTTTGCTTCCTTTGTAAATAAATGCTTTCTTAAACACAGCAATTTTCATTGCGTAATGAAGCAGATGTGTCCCTTGGTCTGTAGAGAGGTCTACTTGTTCATGAAATTTCATGCATGTTGGCACTCCAAAACCATTGGCCTGGAGAAATCGAAGCCAAAAATTTAAATGGGTTGTCTGGGATTAAGAAAAAATATACTAAAAAGCTGAGAATGTGAAATGAACATAACGTTTACCTACGTGGTAAATCCCCAAAAACTCTAGTGCTCCTATGTTGGTTCTTAAGCTGGTCATACACATAAGTCTGCCATGATGCTGCCTTTTGATTGATGGTGGGATCCATTGTATGAACAATTCCACTATCAACATATCTGGCTAACCTGGCTATTTTAGGGAAAAAAATTCATCTAGTTTGTACAAAGGCATATGATCAACCAAAGTCCGCCGATCACCCACTTACACCACAGCCAAGATTTTCAACAGGACAAATCAGTTTTTTTGCCAGTTATGGTAGACTCCTGCCTTTGGCCATCTTTATGCAGTTATTGGCTGTAATTTTCACATGACTGGTGGCCTAAATGGCCAGAATCTGCCATTTTGTCCATACATATGTCATAGGGTTTTCATTGCCATACATTCATTCACCACTACTGAGGTCACATTTTGACTGAATGGAAGTAAACTAAGACAAGGTGGGATTTAATAGGACTTATGACATCAGATCTTTACATCAGTAAAACTGGCTATTTGCATCCAGAAATTTTTAACTGAAAGCTATTCTAACCATAGAATAAGATGGGTGCTTCCCATTGACTAGACCTATTTTGGTAATGACAGATAAAGCATTACAATTAGAGATGAGCGAGTACTATTCGAAACGGCCGTTTCAAATAGCACGCACCCATAGGAATGAATAGAAGCGGCCGGCACGCAGACTTTGCCGGCGGCCTAACCACCTGTGTGCCAGCAGCATCTATTCATTCCTATGGGTGCGTGCTATACGAAATGGGAGTTTCGATTAGTACTCGCTGATCTCTAATTCTAATCTCCAACATATATTTGAATATTAACTTTTTTTTTTTTTCCCTTCTAGTTTCTCAATATTTCCTCTGGGAATATTCAAGAACATTTCAATATTGAAAATCCTCCCTACACCTCCACTCCAATATGTGGACAGAAGATTCTTACAACTCCTCTGAGGAAACAGACAACCCCTAAAAAGGAAAAGGAGAATATAGGGCAAGTAGATCTGCGTTTTTTTGTGTTATTTACCTGAATGTGGTCATTCCAGAGAGACCCTGCTGTACTGTACTGGCCTCAGGTGAAGCAATTGCTTTAGTTGACTTGACCACCAAGCATCATTGGCATGAGACCCTTGGCAAACAGCAGGACAACTGTCAACTGGAGAGGTTGGCAGTTGTAGAAATGTCTATGCAGCATGCCAGGTGGCTCATGCCAATACTACTCAGTAGTTAAGACAAGCCAGGCTTTAGCCACGGCCTACTAGACTAGAGGCCAGTGATGTAACTCAAGAGTGGTGGCATTCAAGTAGGTAACACAATTTGGGAGCTGAAGCGCTCAATGTAACTGGAATTTTACATTTTTTTGGTCTAAAACAGGAATAAATCTGATGTAAAGCTTGTATTTCTGGACCATTAGTTAATTTACCCCAACATGTGTGTTTGATACTAAACGGCAAGTCAAAGCTATCATATGAAGGGGGATGTACCATACATGGCATGTAGCTACTGATCACGACCGTACCCATTGCCAAAAGTTGCATCAGTCATTCGAGACCTTTTGTCCTTCTGTCAAAATGATAAGCCGGCTCTAAATGTCAGTGGCTATTGTGTGATGCCATTACATTCTTGTGACTTGCTTCGATTATGAATTACTTATTACCAGTGCCATGTCTTAATTCATTTCTAAATTATAAAAAATCTTATGTCCATTCCATTGTATGTGTATATTTATATATTTCTTCAAATTTTACAGATTTCGTACCCCTACAATAAGGAGGTCATTGTTGGGAACACCCAGAACACCCACCCCTTTTAAAAATGCTCTTGCCGCACAGGAGAGAAAATATGGACCACTGAAAGTAGTGGTATGTATGTAGATTATGTATTACATTTACAGAAGTTAAATCCCCCAGGGGTCATTATTTGCTGCCCAGTTTGTACATATTGGCTTGTTTTTTTGCCAGGCCCATTACCTTAGTTGAGGTCTCAGTCAATTAGACTGAGCAGAGACTGGTTAGAAGGAGTCAGTCTCATGTTCTTGTTTTCTCCCCTTTAAACTATAGAATGAAGTATATAAGACATCTAGCTATGGCTTTACCCTCAGATATTCATTGTGCCTCATTCACACCCAACTTTCCCCAATATACGTGTTCTAAGCTTGACTGTGCATGCGGCAGTAGCCAGTAGCTACTGCATCCCCCCCCCCCCTCCAGGCTTCTCCTCGAGTCAATAAGTTTTCCCAGTTTTTATGTGGTGAAATTAGGGGCCTCGGTTTATATTCAGGTCGGCTTATACTTGAGTATATACAGTAGAATAAGCTGCTGTTAGATATCTCTTGTGGTGGTTTATTTCCCATACAAATCAAGTATTACCGAAGAGAAAATCCAAGATGCCTGACTCTGCTTTCCCTGATCTGCTGTCAGGGAAAAATGAAGAGCACATTAGATGCGGAGAGGGTTGGATTGACTTTCATCGTGTTTGCCTGCCATTGACTCGTAGAAACTTGTAGCTTTCCTGCTTGCTGCACTTGTATAGACGGGAACATTTGTAAGAACATGGGATGCTTACTTCATGTATTTGTAAACTGAGATGGAATTTGTATATTTTCAGTCACAGCCTCTTGCTTACCTTGAAGAAGATATCCGTGAGGTACTAAAGCAAGAAACCGGTAAAGATATTTTTGTTAAAGAGGAAGATGATGAACCTGCTTATAAGGCAGAAAAACAGGTACAATACACACATTTATAGATTTTCTGTTTATGACTTAGGCTTTAGCAACATTTTTCCAAATGTTAATCCTATCTTTTTATTTCTAGCATGTTTCTTCTGTTAAAAAGGTCCGAAAATCATTGATTCTTGATGTTTGGGACAAAGATTTGGGTACCCAGCTTTTAGCTGAAGACACTCCTAACTTGCAGGTATGTAGTAATGGGTCTGGGGTCTCATGTCTTTACTTAAAAACAGCCGGTTATCAAAAGTTTTCCTTTTTCTGCCGGCTGGAGAGAGCTTTACTGAAAGTCCCATAGGTTATTTACATGAGGAACTTGGGGGCCTCTGTTATTGTAAGTGCTAGGGTTCCCATTTGTCTGCCATCAGTGGCTTGTGATACATGTGTGGAATAGGACTGCCATAGTTAGAGCTGCCCCTTGATAGCAGCCCTCAGCTGTGGTTCATAGTTGGACAACCTGAGTTGTTGTGCCTCAGTGACATCCTAAAATGTTAATAAGCATTTGTTAAGGCGAGTTGAGCTTCTTTAACTCAAAACAAAATTTTACAAAATCACATATACAGCACTTTAAGGGTTACAAAATGGCATGGGGTTGTGCAAATTATTGTGAATATTGGTTTACAATAGATGCTACTGATGTGGTCATATGAGTTATATGTGTTGTAGGCAACTATTACATCAATTTATTTTTTTATTTATTTTCATGCATGCTGGTGTTTTTTGTTTTGTTTTTTTCTGAAATGTCCAGGAAAAAAATTGGGAAAAGGAGTTTGGGAATTCTATTACGGTTTACATTTCTAAATCCTTAAGGGGGATATATGTAATAATCTTTTTATTTTCTTTTTAACTTTAAAGAATGAACATGAAATTAAAACTGAGAATAGTCTTTCTGCATCTTCTGTAACACCACCAATGGCACGAAGTGACGACTGGAGATGCTCATATAGTCCTGAAAAACATGGACATAATGTACTTTCCAGGAAGAAGCCAAACACTGACTTCAAAAAAGTAAAATTGGAAAGACTTGACCAGGTAAGTTACCTCAATGGCATATACTGGCTGGTGCACACATCAGCTAACTCCTTTCACCCTGTATGTTTCGAGTACATAAGCAGCCTATCCGATGAATGGTCATCCTGCTGACAGCTATCTTCCCTGATATTCCCACACATCTATGCTTGACATGGCTGTGCAACGCGTGTGCGCTGAAGGGGTGGATGGGGAGACCCTGCCGGTCTTATGCACTAGCAGATTGTCTATCTCTCTGAGGACAAAAGGATTAGACAGATGACCTCTAACTACCCGAAAATTATCTCCCCTGATATCTGCTGTCAGGGTAATGTTGGAAGGTCCTAGTACACTTTAGATGGTTGGCTGAACCCATCAAATTTGGTAGGGTTATCCAATACACCTAATGTGTATGACCAGTTTTTCTTTAAAGAGGACCTGTCATCACTCCTGACATGGCTATTTGTATAAATATGTGTTTCAACAATGAAATAACACTTTTGGAGCATGTTGTGTCTTTGCCATATACTATTGCTGTTAATACGTGTAAAAGTTTAAGACTAAATTGACAGCTGGGTGTTACCAGTTTTAGTTACCATCAGTTCAGTATCTAGTATAACTTTGCTTTTATATATGACCTACCCTTAGGTGGATTGGTTACGCAGCATTCTCGCCAATATACTGTTCTCTTTAGCCTCTGGCACTTGACCTACACTGTGTCCAGAGCTGGTAGCGGAGTTCTTTGTACACTGTGTACTAGCCATGGTGCAATACTGCAGCTCAGCTCCCACATCATGGCGGTATAAAGATGTGCGATCTACAAGGCATTCATGTATCTGCTTTCATTATTACTGATAAGGAATCTTTGTTCATGCACCCAAGTAAAATAAGCCAATCCCTCTGGAGGGAAGAATCAACCAATTTTCTGCAATTACTTTAACCTGATTTAACAATCTTGCTTATGCAGATTGCTAATCTCTGGGCCTGAGCAATTATTTACATACGGCTTATCCATACAGGCTGCTCTATAGATGAGTATTATGTAATGAAACAACTTTCCCCCTGAACCTCAGCTGCAGCCACTGGGGATTACCTTTTCTTTTAGGAAGCAGATGTGCTGTATTAGTTTAGCTAGCTGTAAAGAGAAATCCCCTTTTATCACTTCATTTCTCCCGCCAATCTCTGGGATCTCTTGTCTTTTGACCTTGAAAGTGAACCCAACGGCTAAAGGCACTTTTTGGATGGATTTCTTGCAACCCTCCAGTTCACAATAACTGCGTAGTGCAAATACCAGGTGCTTTCTTAGCTCCCCTGTGCTCTAAGTTGGCATGTATGAACCACACACCATATCCTTTCTCAGATTCCTAGGAACGGTTGTTCCTGATAACTGACCTATATAATGGAACCTGCTATCACGTGACAAATGAGCAAACAGGTGATTGCATTTTTTTATGCAGGGCCATAAATCATTGTTTGTGTCCAGTGTAAACAGTGACGATTGCAAACTGTATAAGGACAAATAATATGTTCATCATCATATAGCGCAGGCAACAAGGTGACTGATCGGAAACTGATGTTCATAGGCAGAACCATAATATGAACCTCCTGGGTCCCTAAATCTGTAATAGAGCTCTTACCTACCTTCTGCCATTTAGAATAGTAGTATATTGTTGTCCTAAAGACTTAAGGCCCCGTAAGCAAAAGGGCACAGTGCAACCTCTGCACTCCCTATAGCTACAACCCCGTCATAGGAACGATGGCTTCTGGTCCTTCCCATCTTTGTTGTCCCATGGACCTTCAGAGTACTAATTATTAACAGATCTATGTAAATGGATATAATTTCTAACAATCGACTGCTTTCAGTTGGGGAGTTCTTGACCATAATAGCTGTGTCCCTCAATCCTATCAATGGATCATATGTACCAACCAGGAATGTGGAGTAAGACTTTGGCTTCAAAATAAAATCATAAATATGTTTATTTATATTATACAATTAGTAATATTAGATCATTAATTAGATACATATTTAGTTTAATAACCATTCACTGGCTTTTTAATAAATGATAGAGTCTTTACTGTTTCTGACAGTCCATGGCTCTAAGTCTTTTGTGAAGGAGTCGGAATCGGTAATTTGGCCTTCCGATTCCAGAGCCCTTATCCCAACTATAGTTTGTACCTAATGTGATAACTTCCAGTATCTTATCTGAGATCAAGAGGACCAAGAATTGCCTATGCCTTGATTCTTTTCTACTGTGTGTGTGTGTGTGTGTATATATATGTATGTGTATATATGTGTGTGTGTATATATATAATTATATGTGTCCATGTGCTATAATACAAATGTACGATGACTGTAGAAAATGCCTAAAACCATTGTATTTGTTTTCAGTCCTTCTATGAATGGGAAGCAGTTGTGTTTGGAAAGACTGAAGACCAGTTGATCATGACGGAACAAGCAAGACGTTACCTTGATGCCTACAAGCCGTCCACCAGTTCTACATCCAGACCTCTAGTTCTATGAATGTAGGATATTTAACTGGTGAATCCAGTTTCCCTCTAAAAGTGCACTAAAATAGGACTTTTCCAAACTGTTAATAAGACAATGCTTTGTTTTGCCGGCCTGTATTATGCATGAAGGCTACAGTATAGCAGCATTTTATATAAAAGTCAGATTTAAGCCTACCAGGTATCTATACAGTCAAGAAGTTCACGCAGGAGAACAAAAACAGTAAAGCTGAGGCCCCACATTGTGAAAACGCAGTATTTTTGTTGCAGATTTTGCTGTGGTCTTTTGAGCCAAATCCAGGAGTGGATTGAAAGAAGGGAGAAGTTTAAGGGCTTCTTATAGATTTGCCATTCCTTTTGTAGCCGCTCCTGGCCTTGGCTCAAAAAACTGCAACAATCTGCAACAAAAAAGCTGCATTTCCGCAATGTGGGGCCACAGCCTAAAACAAATCCACTTTCCAGACCTTTACATATTTGGGACCCACACTTCTTTTGAGGTAGTTGAAATATTTGTGAATATAAGTCACTCTATAACCCACAGTGACATGAAAACAAAAACCAACATCCTTAGAATTTTTAATAGATCTTTTATTGTTGGGTAAATGACAATGGTGACTGTTTTTAGTTATTATTGTATTAAAGGTGTTGTCAGATGGTAAAATATTTAAAAGCAGGTGAAAATGGCTTAAAGGATGGAGGAAGCCATACTCTTATATCACCCATCCCCCAGTGCTCCTGTTTCAGTGTTTCCTGGGTTCCCAGCTGGTCTCTACTGCCTGGTTCCTCTCAACACATGAAAGGCCACATTTCTGTGTTAAGAGGGACCAGAACATGGAGACCAGCAGGGGACTGGGGAAGCGTCAGAACAGACGCAGTATGTAATTGGTGGGATCAGTATCACTTTATCTTTTTAAGCCCTTCTGACCCCTTTTGACTGACTGGAAAACATTATTTGAAGTCTACAAGTAGGAACCTAGCAATGTCCTAAACAAGTAGGCCCTGTTGCGTTTTTCAGTAAAAAGATGTGGCACCTGTTCTGACCCTATATTCACATGACTGTTAATATCAGTTGTGTGTTGGCCATATTAAATTCAACACGTGAATAATTCATATGACTGGTTGTTTTAAAGGATTAAAAAAAAAAAAAAATCTTGTTTCAATATTATAAATTGAGACTTGGCCTATTTTTGTCCATTTTCATGGATCCCTCCAGACACTCATATGAGGGATCTGTCAAAACAGATGGAAAATGGATGGTTTTTCTCAATTGGTTTTGTGAATGTAATCTTTCATTGCCTCGATGGGAAATCGTAGTTGCTAGAGATGAGCGAGTACTATTCGACATGGCTGTTTCGAATAGCACGCACCCATAGGAATGAATGGAAGCGGCCGGCACGCAGACTCTTAATGTCCTGTGTGCCGGCTACGTCCATTCATTCCTATGGGTGCGTGCTATTCGAAACTGGAGTTTCGAATAGTACTCGTTCTTCTCTAGTAGTGACTGCGCATCTGGGGCACCTTTCTTCAGCCAAGACCAGGTCCGAGACCAATTTGAGACATTGTTGGGCACCTCTCAAAGAATTTACCTCACATTGTGGCTAAATTGTCTTTTAATTTTACCTAATTCTTACTTTTTAAATCTTATGCGCAAAGCTTCCCTTTCTGCGGCCTATAGACTGTAGTACAATGTAGAGGTGAACGATTTTATGCTTTGTAAGCTTTACTGTATAGTATAGATGTAAGATATGTTGTAAGCTATATGTGGAGTGCAAGGGAGAACTAATGTCAGCTCCTTCGTGGTTTCTGAATTGTGTAACCTCCTCTCGTAGTCGTTTTTCTATGTTTTAAGAGCTTTGAGTTCTGGTATTTTTTCTATATATATTTTTATTTTTCTATAGGCATGTGCGGAGAGCGTTTGCATTTCTATTTCACGGCTTCGCAGGCGTCTGTTTATACTGTAGATGCTTGAGAGAACAGGAAGTTGCACTAGTAAGATTTGGTATGCTGCGTAGTAACACATGAATGAGCTCCAGTGTTATATTTTTATATACTAAGGTACTTCATGCAGATCTAGGTTGAAAAGCAGAACTAAGTTTTTTCCTAAATAGAATTTATCAGTATTTTTATTCTCATGGTGAGGATAATACTATGTTTGAATGTAATGTACAGGGCATGGGGACGAGGAAATGTTGTTCCTGGGATCTTTTTAATTTATTTAATGCTTACAAGTAGAGAATTGTATTATTAATGTGTAGGTGGTTTTATAGGAGCCTGAATGCTTTCTTGGTTTAACATCTGGGACTTTCCTTTCCGACATTGATTTTTACTTATTTATAAAGGACCGCTGTACCTGGAATTCAAGCTGGCTTGTATGATCTCTAGATATATATAAATTATATATAGCTAATGCACAAACTCCGACATGTGGCTGCCATCTTTGGGAACAAAACGGCACAAGCGTTACACTTGTAATAAAGGTTTTTCAGCCTTTCTCAGACCAATTCGCGCAGCATGCAAGAAAAAAATACAACTTTGTTAGAACATTTTTAAGCACATTTTAATCTTTTTCTCAAAGAATTAAAAATTGTATATTCCGTGTAAGGGGATTTATGTGGTTATAACACATACAGAAAGCCTTCCCTAGACTGTTACCAGAACCCAGCCCTGCAGATGGATAACTTGGGGTCACCTGAATTTCCCCTAGTGCATGGATACCTCTGATGCTGAGGTCGCCATTTTGGTTGATATGTAAATGAGCTTTTTGGAGCAACAAAGGTGTTACCATTGTTCATTAGAGAAAAGTGGCAACACCCTCATTGCTCCAAAGGGCTCATTTGCATATAGATAAAAATCTATATCGATTTGTACAGCGAGAACAGTTTGATTCAAGTGTCCTAAACCGATCTATCTATGGAGCTGGGTTCTGGTGACAGACTTCATTTAAATTTTCTCCTGGGGTATTAGGAGAGTCCTGATTACTCCGCCCACACACTTTTGATTGACAGCTTTCCTGGTTGTCAATCACTGTTTATGGGCAGGATTATCAGGACTCTCACCATCTCTGCTAGGAGTCCAGTCGGAATTTGCTATGATTTTTATTCCAAATGATATAAATCGCCTGATAGTTTCACATTAACCGTCTTTAGGCCATCATAAAAATGAGTGTGGTCTATAACTTTTATCCTATAAGCCTTCTTGAATTACAGGTTTTCTTGCTCCTGATGAAATGCGCATAGTAAACTAAAATGGTCTTTACATAGACAGACTGCTGACAGTTTCCCTTTTATCTGTTTCCATTCTATATGAAAACCAGCTGGACATTTTGTCTGGGTTTTCCACATCAGACCTGTGTGGCCTGCAATAGACTGAGCATCCTTCTGAACAATGACATGTTGCACTATACAATTAATCATGTATATGTACGCAGGCCGGCAGTACCATCGCTAATCTACCTGTAGCCAAGGGCGCTATATATCAGAACGTATATGACACAATACGTACGTTCTTGCTCAGTTGTTCCAGATTGCACTCCAGTCAGTTCTAGATAGCATTATGGCCATAGAGTTGTTTAATGCATTTGGTCTTTCTAAGCTTTGCACATCTAAACCAGGCGACTTCAGTTGCTTCATTTGCCTATTTTTAGGTATTTGCACTTATTATTTATTTCTTTGTTTTTTGAAGGATTGTTTTGCTTGTACTGTAGAGAATGTAATGTATGTAGCATATCGGTGCGCTTGGCAACGTATTTACTGGTTGGTAAATAGTGTGCTGTACTGTAGTATTTGGGATTTTTTCTTGTCTTTATTTATAGATCTTAAGTTCCTCTCCATTTCTGAGATGTGCTGCTATACCTGACAGCAGAATCGGCTTGCTGCTACTGAGAGATGGAATAAAAGAGCATAATATGCACTGTATAAGGATTGTAACAATAGTCCACTTTCCCAATACAGCAAGTAGTCCTATTCCAGTGTAACCTATTACCATACTTCCGTAACTTTACAGTCGGAACACGTCATAGATAAAATACAGCAGTACGGGGGTGTGAAGAAGGTTTATGGGGGATAGCAATGGTTAATTTTAAAATAAAAATTGAACTAGTTTTGTTTTGTTGTCGATATTACAATTTTTGGAATATTGTAAAAATCATTTTAGATACAGAAAAATTTTAAATGGAGTTGTTGGTAGTATACCTACTAATGCTAAGAGGAAACGTGAAAGAATTACCAGCTGTTATATCTGAAAAGTAATTTGGAGAATGAAACGGCAACAGCTTCACTTTTCTTCCTTAAAAGGGTCTCAAGATTTTAAGAAATGTCCCTAAATGCAGGAAATGATATAAAATGAAGAAGTCTCCAATACTCACCCTTTAACACTGTTGGCCTTGCAGTGAGGGCATCTCTTACATCATTCATGTGATCACTGCAGCCAGACATTTGCTTTGGCAGTCACATGCCATACAGCAAATCTCTTGTGTAAGGCCAAAAACCGGGTGCAGTGGTCACGTGTCATCATCGCTGCTGGCCAGCGGGACCACGAGAGTGGTTGGTTGTTGAATTAATCCATTATTATAAGCTAATTCTTTCAATTTCTATAGAATATTTTATTTAAAATTTCTGTAGGATATTTATATTTGATTTATAAAAATTTCTGCCGTTATGGAAAGTTCTTAAAATCTTGGACAATATGTCTTTTTGTTTTGCATTCCCCCACCACAACTCATTCTTGAAGGGGTTGGGTCAATATGGATCACTGGGGGGGCCCAACTGCCAGGTCCCCTGGTAATCAGAATGAAGGGGGGACCAAAAGTCCCCCTAAAACCTCTTTGGGAATCGAGCTCCAATTTGACTAGAGTTCCATTTACTGCTATGGAAGTGTAATCTCTGGCACAGCCCACCTCCCCATAGAAGTGAATGGAGTGGAGGTCACATTGGTACACTGGTGTTCCATTCTCAAGGAGGCTTTAGGTGGGCTTTCGGTCTCCTGTCGACCCCAGCGATTAGACACTTATCTCCTATACTATGGACAGGGGATAAGTGTCTATAATAGCACAGCCCCTTTAACTCTAGAGCCTCTCCCTTGTAAATATAAGGGTGGTTCTGATGTACTGCTTTCATCATAGCTAAGAAAATTTGTGTTATGATCTGTTCCAAAATGTTGGTACCTGTATATGCAAGTAGTTTCTCTAGGGCTGCTTTCCTATACAGGAGTGACATGACACATATTTCCCTCTGGCTGCTATGACAGACGTGATCTGTGCCACTTCATCATTGCCAACTACATATTTAGGAAATTGCATAGAAGAGTAAGGGATTCCAGAGCTAGTCAGTACTTGGAATATGTGTGTATACTGTAATAGATGAGTCGCAGACCATGCACCCTCATCCTAGTCCTATAAATAGGGGCGCCATATTAACCCTCACTGGTACTGGTTCAGTGCTGCTTATTTACTTACAGTGCCCCTTCCCCCTTCTTTTTGTGTATCCACTTCCATATTAACCTTCTGTAGTATCTTGTTCATTGCCATTATATATGTTTTTGTATGTGTTGCCTTTATGTTGTACACTACCAACTTTATAATATATAACTGTCAAACATGCATGAACAAATTGTGAACTAAGCGTTGTATAGCCTGTATTATCACCGGGCAGCAGATAGTCTTAGTCGAGCTCAAACCAGTCACTCTTCTGGCTGACCAAAACACTAGGATCCTTACTATATTACTCTTTCATGTGCAGTACACTTTTTTTTGCCAGTAATAAAATAAATAAAAATAAAGTGATTCTTTTTTTAAAGCCCTATCTGTTTTGTGTCCTTTTTTTGTATGTATAAGAAGTGTTTGTTTATACACAGAACTGTACATTGGTGAGGTTGTCTGTTTTTTCTACATGAAGCTTAAAGGGGACCTTTCACCACTCTAGTTCTTTTAATGGTTGTCCCTCCATTGGTCCATTTGGAGGTTTGTTTGTTTTTTTCTCTCTAGCCCCCTGCATTCCTGAGCAATGAGTGCTGTTAGTTTTGGTGCCTTGATTCAAGTGGTGGTGTTGGGCAGGACAGATCAGAATCGCACCCCTTGCCTTCTCCTGCCTCCTGACATTAGAGAGTCTAGTTATCATATTAAAAAAGAAAAGAGAGAGACACCGAGCGCCAATAGTGTAGTATTCCCGATAAGATGAGGCAATAGGCATAAATTAAAGCCCCTTACCGTGTTGTGTTGTGATGTGACAAATCACAACACTATTAGCACACAAAATTAAAGCGTGGTGGCAGCAGCTAGTCCCCTTGCGACAGCCAAGGCTCGCAAAAAGTTAAATGTACAGGTGGCCCTCAAAGTCCAAGACCAATCGGGTAGCAGAGGAGTGGGGTAAGGCGCGCACAAACCAGCTGGACATAAATTCTTCCAGAACCTTTATTGACAAGGCACTACGCGTTTCGGGCACTAGCCCTTTCTCAAGTGCATATACACTCACCGGCCACTTTATTAGGTACACCATGCTAGTAACGGGTTGGACCCCCTTTTGCCTTCAGAACTGCCTCAATTCTTCGTGGCATAGATTCAACAAGGTGCTGGAAGCATTCCTCAGAGATTTTGGTCCATATTGACATGATGGCATCACACAGTTGCCGCAGATTTGTCGGCTGCACATCCATGATGCGAATCTCCCATTCCACCACATCCCAAAGATGCTCTATTGCAGGGGTAGGGAACGTACGGCTCTCCAGCTGTTGCAAAACTACAACTCCCAGCATGCATACTGGCTCTGCTGTTCTGGGAACTCCCATGGAAGTGAATGGAGCATGTTGGGAGTTGTAGTTTCACAGCAGCTGGAGAGCCAAAGGTTCCCTACCCCTGCTCTATTGGATTGAGATCTGGTGACTGTGGAGGCCATTGGAGTACAGTGAACTCATTGTCATGTTCAAGAAACCAGTCTGAGATGATTCCAGCTTTATGACATGGCGCATTATTCTGCTGAAAGTAGCCATCAGATGTTGGGTACATTGTGGTCATAAAGGGATGGACATGGTCAGCAACAATACTCAGGTAGGCTTTGGCGTTGCAACGATGCTCAATTGGTACTAAGGGGCCCAAAGAGTGCCAAGAAAATATTCCCCACACCATGACACCACCACCACCAGCCTGAACCGTTGATACAAGGCAGGATGGATCCATGCTTTCATGTTGTTGATGCCAAATTCTGACCCTACCATCCGAATGTCGCAGCAGAAATCGAGACTCATCAGACCAGGCAATGTTTTTCCAATCTTCAATTGTCCAATTTCGATGAGCTTGTGCAAATTGTAGCCTCAGTTTCCTGTTCTTAGCTGAAAGGAGTGGCACCCGGTGTGGTCTTCTGCTGCTGTAGCCCATCTGCCTCAAAGTTTGACGTACTGTGCGTTCAGAGATGCTCTTCTGGCTACCTTGGTTGCAACGGGTGGCTATTTGAGTCACTGTTGCCTTTCTATCAGCTCGAACCAGTCTGGCCATTCTCCTCTGGCATCAACAACGCATTTCCGCCCACAGAACTTCCGCTCACTGGATGTTTTTTCTTTTTCGGACCATTCTCTGTAAACCCTAGAGATGGTTGTGCGTGAAAATCCCAGTAGATCAGCAGTTTCTGAAATACTCAGACCAGCCCTTCTGGCACCAACAACCATGCCACGTTCAAAGGCACTCAATTCACCTTTCTTCCCCATACTGATGCTTGGTTTGAACTGCAGGAGATTGTCTTGACCATGTCTACATGCCTAAATGCACTGAGTTGCCGCCATGTGATTGGCTGATTAGAAATTAAGTGTTAACGAGCAGTTTGACAGGTGTACCTAATAAAGTGGCCGGTGAGTGTAGGTCTGTTTAAATCGTCTGCAGCATCTGATGATTTAAACAGACCTATATGCACTTGAGAAAAGGCTAGTGCCCGAAACCCGTAGTGCCTTGTCAATAAAGATTCTGGAAGAATTTATGTCCAGCTGGTTTGTGCGCGCCTTACCCCACTCCTCTGCTACCCGATTGGTCTTGGACTTTGAGGGCCACCTGTACATTTAGATATCATATTAGGCATTGATATCTGGCAACTGTTGTGATTGCTCAGAAGTGGTGGGGCTAGAGAAATAATTCCAACTGCACTGTATCAGTTGGTGGAGGTGTGAGACTGCCCTTTAAAGAGGACATCACTTCCCCCAACCAACGTAAACCATAGGCATTGTAATGTACATGATATGAATACATTTTCAACCATATATCTTAAATGCTGATGATCTCCCGGGATGCCTATAAAAACTTGTTTTAGCCGATATGCACATTAGCTTAAGGCTAAGGCCCCAGGTGACCTCCTGCAGCAAAAAAGCAAAAAATTGCAGCAGCAACGCATCGTGGTTCTTTCCACAGCGCTATTGACATGAATTTGTCCGAGTTTTCCTCTACAGACTTTCTGCTTCAATTATACCTATTGGGAAACCGCTGGCGTTTTCGTAGGTATAATTGACATGCTGCGATTTCCAAAACCATGATAGTTTTGGAAATCGCTGCCTGTCCGCAGCACATATTTAACACAAAAGTGGAGGATGGGATTTACTAGAATACCATTCACTTTGTTGTGACTGTAAAACGCCACGTGGGACCCCAGCCTCACGGAGCGTTGCCTTCAGTCCCCAAGCACAGCCGCTTCATCAATAAACAGGGCTCTATCTTACAGTGAGAGCCTTTGTGATACATCACCTGTTTGCCCAGTCTAGTTTAGTTAAAGACTGTAATAAAAAAAAAAAAAAGTCTCTTAATAATATAGATGTGCTGAGACAAGAAGACTGGTCAGTATGGGCATATGGACTTACATTACCTGAAAATCTACAGTACAGGTACCACAAGCAGGTGTAGCTGTTGTTCAAAGTATGGTATGTGGTGAAATAATGTCCCAACTAGAGCATGCTGCTTTGTGTGTGTGTGTGTGTGTGTGTGTGTGTGTATATATACATATATATATATATATATATATATATATATATATATATATATATACATAGTTATAAACAAACATAAAAATCAACGGTCCAAAGAACATCACAAAAATGGTTTAGTGTAAGTTACATTCATGTATCCATGGTGGTTAAACCTAGTGCTATTTTTCAAATGTTTTCTGCTTGGCAAAGCAAAGTCTCTGTCTCGTCTGCTTGATATTCTGCTCATATGGTTATATGGATTATTCTTCAGACTCTTTTTGGAGGGACTTTACAGATTGAGTCATTTTCTGAAATCCCAATGACCTCACTTTCTAAACATTATCTATTACAAGTCTTACTGCTATTTGCAGAGGACAGAAGAAGCTTTGTCTACATTTCTTCTGTAAGGCTGTTCACTCAGATTTGTAGAATTTTTTAAGAATAAATCTATATCGCGTCTTGTTTTTACATGCACCATCATTCAGATGAATGGGACAGTTGCAGAAATGTCTTCAATAAATCTGTCAATTCTGAATATATTCTTACATTTCTGGTCAATGTGGGATTTTGATTTTACAATGCTAGTGACTTGCCAAAAGTTTTGATCAGTGACTGTCCTGGGTCTGAGACCCCCCCCAAAAAATTGCTTGACAAAAGGTGAGTGATGTTCCCTGAGTAGTGTATAGACAAGGAAAATGTTTGTTCTCGTATCGTGTTAGCCAGTGGGTAGGAAGTATAAAAAAAACAAAAAAACTTGATAGTCTTCAGTAGTTGATACCTTTTTTTAATGGCTAACTAATAATGATGACAGATTACCATATAGACCAGGGGTCCTCAAACTTTTTAAACAGTGGGCCGGAGGCAGAGCAGGTCGCACAGACATCTGGAGCGGTGCCCTCCAATAGGTAAAGTGAAGTGCGCTCCATGGCCTGGCCCGCGCTCCCCAGGAGCTTCATTATAAATGCACGCCTGCTGGCGTTGTCAGCGGGGCCAGACAGAAGTGCTTGGCGGGCCGCATGTGGCCCTCGGGCCGCAGTTTGAGGACCCCTGATATAGACAGTGGACTTTCTGCAAGCAGATATAACAGGCGTAACACTTAGCTGAGTGCTTTTGCCCCTTCATTTTGAGATGGGTGTGGGTGGTCTTAGCACCAGGACCTTCTCCATCAAAACTTCTGATATGTCCATGATGGATGTCATTGCTGGAGCTGGAATTATAGATACTAGAGATAAGCGAACTAGTTTGTAACAAGCTGGGTTCGCCACCAACAAATCAGTATTTATGATGTCAATTCTCCCTATATGACATCACCAGGAGGCCAGAAGATGACCAGGAGAAGGAGGATAGAAGGTGAATATCCAAGTCTATTATATTTTTGCACCAACCCTGGGCCTCCACTTCTTCTACTGGGCACGGAAGAGACCCCACAGTATAGTAATAGCACTTCTGGTTCAACCGGCAAGTGTCAGAACAGGAGCAGCGGGAGATTAAGAAGGCGTTTATGGCTTCTTTTATTATTTTATGCCGTTGTAAGCGGTTTCAATAAAAATGTACTTGCCTGCACAACCGGAATAATTTCTGTCACAATATTGACATCCGCACCTCAACTGTGTGACCTGAGGCCTGTACCTAGGGCTGGTCTTACCTATAGGAACAAAATGCAAATCAGTAAGATTTGATGATAAACTGAATGGCCAGAACAGGTCAGCTGTACGTAGCCTAAAGAGTCAGTGTGGCATGAAGTAATCCCATTGACTACCTTTTGTCCTAGCAGCCTGCTAGACTAGAGAGCAAATGCACGTGATTGTGCTGCGAGCATGGGCGCCACACCGAGCAGTCAATAGCCCGTCTGTTCCCGGACCACAGACTTTCTCTGGATCATTTCAGCGAAATGTGTTGATTTATAACCGAATCTCTCACCCCTTAGTGATATGATGTGTTGGATGCAGGTGCCTGCCTGGCTGTGTTGCCACAATTCATTGACGTTACACAACCAAGGGAAGAAAAAGCTGTCAGTCCGAAATATGCAAATGAAGAGCCTCAATTATGCTTAATGAGATGTTGGAGATGTTTGTATGCATGGGGTATGAAGAGCGACTATTGTCTGATTTTATGGGGTTTTATTGTACAGTTCATGCACAAATGCTGTTTGACTATAAGACATGTCTGCTGGTAGGTCAATGGGTAATACAATGTAGATGAAACTTGCAATATGTATAGGAGCTGTGGAAAGTCACTGCGGTCTAAAGGTAGATGGGGGAGCAGCAAGTCTAGGATGGAACAAAGGAAATATAACCTACATCTCACAGAATCCTTACAACACCTCTGCAAGGAGAAAATATTTCAGTTTTTATATTAGTCGAGAGATTTACGAAGCTACATGCTCCAGAATTGTGGGTTAATTTGAGCCAAAAAGCGACATAAATATCTTGCGTCACGTTTATTACGTGCTTTAGGCTAAGGCTACATGGTGACTTTGTTGTGACTCCCACATATTGCTTGGTAACCCCTCAATTCCTTCGCTAATATTAGTGACTGGCCTCTCCTAAGGTACCGTGATGTCTGGTTGCAAAAAAAGATCGAGCTGTGTGTGATTTTTTTTTTTTTTTTTGTGACTAGAAATCATGGTAAGGGCACCCTGTGGGTCACAAATCAACTCCATTTGCTAAAATTAATGAAAGAGTCACAGGATGGCTCGGCAATCCTTGGTTGTTGTGGCCAAAGATGCCTTAAGCAATTTCGAAACTCAATCCGCAATGAGAGTGGCTTAGTTGGAAGGGTATGGTTTAAATGCACAAGATAATTTATCAAATAAATCCAGTATAATTTGCAAGTATATATAAGGAATTGATGCAGAAAGTATATTGGAAAATTGTTGAACATTTCATTATATAAATAATAGCATTTGTCTCCTAATATTGGTCTGAAACAGGACAACCCCTTTAACCACTTCCCAGCCACCCATTGAGTATATGTGTCCGGAAGGTGGCTGCCTTGTTCTGACAGTATGTACTGGTACGCCCAAGCAGAACTCAGCATCTGTACGAGATCATGCAACTGCTGAAACTGGGAGCCGGCTGTAATTTCTGCTGGAGCTCCCAGACAGAAGGCAGGGAAGGTTTATTACCTTCCCTGCCTTCTCGTTCGCTGTGTATACAGCACGCAATGAGCACTGTATACACAGCTATGGGCGCAGCCATGATGCAGCCATCCTCTTGCAAGAGCTGCTGACTCCTACAGGACCCAGATCAGCTCTGTAAGCTGTGTATACTAACGTTCAGGAGGCTGTATTCCTCCTGCAACTGGGGCTAAACGTACCAGTCCCAGTTGCAGGGGAAATCAGCCTCCAACACAACAAAAAAAAAGTGATCAGATGTCCCCAAATGTCTCTTATAACCTTATGGGGACACAATGTAAAAAATAAATAATAGAAAAGTTTTTAAAAAATGTAAATAAAATAATACACCAATAAAATGCCATGATTAAAGGCCCCTCCCCTGATGACACCATACGAAATAAAAATTACCGTAACGCAGAGGAAACAAAAGGTTATTTTAGTAGCACTTTGTGTTATTAAATGAAAAAAAATAAAACAGAAAATTGAAAAACAGACACGGTTTCCCACCTATTTTGTCTATATTTTCCCAGATATAAAAAAAATTTAAATACAGTACAGACCAAAAGTTTGGACACACCTTCTCATTCAAAGAGTTTTCTGTATTTTCATGACTATGAAAATTGTAGATTCACACTAAAGGCATCAAAACTATGAATTATCACATGTGGAATTATATACTGAACAAAATGTGTGAAACAACTGAAAATCTGTCTTATATTCTAGGTTCTTCAAAGTAGACACCTTTTGCTTAGATTACTGCTTTGCACACTCTTGGCATTCTCTTGATGAGCTTCAAGAGGTAGTCACTAGAGATAAGCGAGTACATGTTCGATCGGCTATCAGGCTGTTCGAGATGTTCGATTCGAGTCGAACACTAGGTGGCAAACTCACTAAAAATTTGATTTCCCTCCCACCTTCTCTGGCGCTTTTTTTGCACCAATAACTGTGCAGGGGAGGTGGGACAGGAACTACGACAACGGAGGCATTGAAAAAAATCGGAAAAAGTAATTGGCTGGCTAAATCAGATGACCTCCACTTTATACGAACAGTGGATTTCATATCCAGTTCATATGAGACTGTGAACTATGTGATTGTGAGACAGGGATAAATGTACAGGCAGGGATAGCTAGGGATTACCTTTATTTAGGTGGGAATGTCACTCACCCAGCTCTTTGGGGCTCTATCTGGTTGGGATCCCTGTCAGCTTGCGATATGCGGGAGAAGACTTTTTCCCATAGGAATGCATTGACCAGCGTTGATTGGCCGAATGCCATACAGAGTACAGCATTTGGCCAATCAACGCTGGTTCTGCCGGAGGCCCGTCTGTGAGGAGGCGGAGTCTAAGATTGGACCAGAATGGAGACTGCTGTGGACCGATCTTCGGCCAATCAATGCTGGTCAATACATTCCTATGCCGAGATGTAGCAGTGCTGGCCATGCGCTCAGTTTATCTACTCCGGAAATGCAGCCGAGCTGAGCACACGGCCAGCACTGCTACACCGGAGATGAAGCAGAGATGGCCGTGTGCTCAGCTCAGCTACTCTGGAGATACAGCCAAGCTGAGCGCACGGCCAGCACTACTACACCGGAGAACCACTGAACCCTGCTGCACACTCAGCTCTGCTGCATCAGAGATGCGCTGAACCCTGCTGCACACTCAGCACTGCTGCATCAGAGATGTAGCAGAGCTGAGTGTGCACTGAACCCTGCTGCACACTCAGCACTGCTGCATCAGAGATGTAGCAGAGCTGAGTGTGCGCTGAACCCAGCTGCATACTCAGCTCTGCTGCATCTCAGCAGAGCTGAGTGTGCAGCAGGGTTCAGTGTACACTCAGTCCTGCTACATTTCTGATGCAGCAGAGCTGAGTGTGCAGCAGGGTTCAACACACACTTGAACCCTGCTGCACACTCAGCTCTGCTGCATCTCAGATGCAGGAAAGAAATCCCACTTATTAAACCTGACAGTACACACCTGTGAAGTGAAAACCATTTCTGGTGACTACCTCTTAAAGCTCATCAAGAGAATGCCAAGAGTGTGCAAAGCAGGAATCAAAGCAAAAGGTGACTACTTTGAAGAACCTAGAATATAAGACAGTTGTTTCAAACTTTTTTTGTTAAGTATATAATTCCACGTGTTAATTCATAGTTTTGATGCCTTCAGTGTGAATCTACAATTTTCAGTCATGGAAATACAGAAAACTTTAAATTAGAAGGTGTGTCCAAAATTTTGGTCTGTACTGTACATGCAAAGATAAAAATATAAACATATAACATAAAAATAAAGCCCTATGTGGTATCAAAAAAAGACGCAGAAATTAGGTGAATAACACATATGATAAAAATGTTACAGCCATCAAAAACGCACATACAAAAAAAAAAAAAAACCTAAATTGTGTCTGGTCTGGAAGGGGGGGTAAAGGATCTGGTATGGAAGTGGTTAAGCCAAGGGGAGGAGATACCTACTGACTCTCAGTCTCAGCTCTGTGCATACATAGGTAGCTGTCAGTCACTGCTAGGACCTCTCTTCTAAATTTGCATTTATAGTACAACGCTTGTAGAATAGGCTGGTGGTATATAAGTGCAAAGGAAAAACTGCAAGATGTGATGTGAGTATTCTCATATAATGTCCATGATGGCGATATAGGGTGTTGTTATGGTATTGGAGCAAAACCTCAGCTCTACTGCAAAGCTACACTAAGCCCATCCAGTCTGATCACAGAGAGAATGTGCTGTGTGACGAAGACATTGCAGGACCAGAAGGGCCTAGTGCCCGGGTGAAGCAGCTGAGTAAATAGCCATGGCTTTGGTTTACTAAGTTGAATGGAGTTTGACTTGACTTTATTGTTGCAGAGGGAACTCTGAGATGCTAAAGAGGGAGGGTGACAAAAAGTGTATTAACCCTTTGTGAAGAAATGCTCTTGAGTAAAGCTAGAAATACTTGCAGATGTTTTTTTTGCCCTTGGCAGGATTTGAACACCAGGACTCCAGCGCTGCAAGGCTGCAGTGCTAACCACTGAGCCACCATGTGGCCCCTGACTTTTTTTTTTTTGACTGGTGAAAAACAACAAGAATTTAATGTATTTAAAAAAAAAAAAAAAAAAAAAAAATTTGGTGTCACTTTACTCAATATTAAAAATTATTTTTATTTTCTATGATTTTCTCAACCCAAGTGCTACTTAAAAAAAATGACAGAAAAAAAGTGCACAAGAGAAATAATACAATGGACCTCAAAAGGTACCAAAAGTGGAAAAAAAAAAAAAAAAAAAAGGTTCAACAAATTTGTAGTATTTGCAGTGTATTTGCCTATTGACTTACAGCTAATATCTGGCTGAAGTGCTTTTTAGGGGAAACAAGGTTTATAGGGGTTGTCCAGGGAGCTAAATTTAATTTCCTTCCTTTGGCAGTTTGGGTCTGGTCTCGACCCTGGGTCATGAGATTGGAACCAGCCTCCGATCTCCAGGTCGCTCTACCCTCTACCTCTCTTCTCTCCTGATTTCACAGGCACTTAACATGTGCTGTGGGGGATGACTAACTATAGTAAAGCAAGCCCCCATAGCACCTGTGAAATTAGGAGAGAAGGATAGGGGCGGAGCGACCCAGGGATTTGGGGGCTTATTTCAATCACAGAAGCAGGCCAGAACCCCTGGGTCCAGCAATGAGGAAACTGTCAGTGGAAAGAAGGTAAATTTAATTTCCCAGACATCCCTTTAACTTGGAGGGCCCCAAATGTCAGGCATTCTGCAATATCTTTTAAAAATATTTTTACAGATAGCAAGAAAAACTAGAAATATAAAAATTACATAATTATAATGCCCTAAATATCTCCAAATAAAAATATCTTCTCACTTTTGAAATGGCATGTTTTAAAATACTCAACGATGTATCTGGTCCTGAAATGGTTAAAACAACATTAGGAAAAATTCTGTAAAAATGTGTTGTTTTTTTTTACCCTAAAAACACTAAATATGCAAACACCATTGTAACATTATGTGTAGGAGCAGTGACACTGAAGAATACTTCTTCTTAACTCCTTTAAGAAGTTGGTGTCTAAATGTTCGTATCAAAATTGTATTCAACTTGTATTGAAAGTTATTACTTAAAACGTATTTTTTTTATATATGCTTTTTCATATATATGTTGGAAGTTTTTCATATACAATGACAAGAAAATCTATGCATCTAAGGCTGAGCCCCCAGGTTGTGGAAACGCAGCTTTTTTTTTTGTTGCAGATTTTGCTGCGTTTTTTTGAGTCAAAGCCAGGAGTGGATTAAGTGGATTGAGCAGAAGGTAGACGTATAAGAACTTCTTATATATTTCCTACTAGCAGTTACCCGCGACTTCATCTGCGGGTTGGTGGTGGCGCTGAACCTCTTATATTTCTTTTCCCCCCATCTCTGCGCCCAGTTTCTTCTCCCCCTATCTCTGCCTCCAGTTTCATGTCCCCCCCTTCATCTGCCCCCAGTTTCTTGTCCCCCCCATGTCTGCCCCCAGTTTCTTGTCCCCCCCATGTCTGCCCTCAGTTTCTTGTCGTGGCAGAAATGATGCAGCAAAAAAATGTGTTTTACAGTACCTGCAAAATGGATGGGATTCTTCCTAATAACATTCACACATTGCATCAAAAAGTCTTCAGCGTAAAAGCTGTTTGCAAAAGTGCTCTTATTTTCTAAAATTGCAGCTTGTCAATTCTACCTGCAGAAACGCTGCAATATAGGTATAATAAAGGCAGAAAGTCAGCAGAGAAATATTCTGTGAAAACACAATGAAAAACGTTGTGGAAAAAACGCAATGCATTTCTGCCGCATTTTTTTCTGCTGTGTTTTTATGCTGCATTTCACCACGTGGGGCCTTAGCTTTAACCCTTTCCCGCCGATGGCATTTTTTGATTTTCGTTTTTGACTCCCCTCCTTCTAAACCCCATAACTTTTTTATTTCTCCGCTTCCAGAGCCATATGAAGTCTTAATTTTTGCAGGAAAATTTTTTCTTCATGATGCCACCATTAATTATTATATATATATATAATTCAGAATGGGGTGGATTTGAAGAAAAAATGCATTTCTGCGACTTTCTTACGGGCTTTGGTTTTACGGCGTTCACTGTGCAGCCAAAATGACATGTCCCCTGTATTCTGTGTTTCGGTACGGTTCCAGGGATAACAAATTTATATGGTTTTATTTACATTTTGACCCCTTAAAAAAAATCCAAAACTGTGTTAAAAAATTTTTTTTTCTAAAAGTCGCCATATTCCGACAGCCGTAACTTTTTTATACAGTGTACGGGGATGCATAGGGCGTCTTTTTTTTTTGCGGGGCCGGGTGTACTTTTTAATTCTACCATTTTCGGGAAATGTTATTGCTTTGATCACTTTTTATTCAATTTTTTATCAGAATCAAAACAGTGAAAAAACGGCGGTTTGGCACTTTTAACAATTTTTCCTGCTATGGCGTTTACCGAACAGGAAAAATATTTTTATAGATTTGTAGAGTGAGCGATTTCAGACACTGGGATACCTAACATGTATGTGTTTCACAGTTTTTAACTACTTTTATATGTGTTCTAGGGAAAGGGGGGTGATTTGAATTTTTAATACTTTTTATATTTTTTTATATATATATATATTTTTT
This sequence comes from Leptodactylus fuscus, assembly GCF_031893055.1. Classification (NCBI taxonomy): domain Eukaryota; kingdom Metazoa; phylum Chordata; class Amphibia; order Anura; family Leptodactylidae; genus Leptodactylus; species Leptodactylus fuscus. Next base: position 52,007,572 of record NC_134268.1, read on the forward strand.
TTTTTGCATTTATTAGACTCCCTAGGGGGTGTTGAACCCCAGGGGGTCTGATCACTAATGCAATGCATTACAATGCTAATGCATTGCAAAAAATCATCCTTTCTTTTGCAGGCTGCATAGACCAGCCTGCAAAAGAAAGAGGCTGCAGACCGGCCGGGGAGCCTTGTAAAGGCTCCCGGCTGTCATGCCAACGTGACGTCGGCCCTGGAGCATGCTCCAGGAGCCGGCGATCACCGGCAAAATGGTGGCGCCCATGTGCCACCTGGAAAATGGCGACTCCGGCGCCTTTGACCCTGGCGCCGGAGGGGTTAATGCCTCCGATCGGTCCGGAGACTGATCGGAGGCATTAGAGCCGGTTGTATACTGCTTAAAAAAAAACGCTTGTGGAAAAAGGAAATGACCGGCTCCCATTGATTTTGACGGATTCCGCGTCAAAATCCTGACCAAAAAACTCCCGTGTGAACTTAGCCTTACTTAGGGTCAGTTCATATGGCATTTTTTAAGCTGATTTTGTTTTCTGCCTCAAATTTGCAGAGAACACATGCAAATGTTTTCTTTGGGTGGATTTGAACCTAGGGCAACAGCACTGCAATGCTACAATGCTAACCAATGAGTTACTGCAAAATATTCATTCAATTTTTCCGATGAGTATTTTGCAAAAAAACTCAGTATGACCCCCAGCCTTAGGTCAAAAACTCACCTGACTTTCAGTTCCAACATTTCTCAGATCAATCCTATATCATTTATGCTAGTTTGCTTATGACCCTCAATGTCATTTGTCATATTACATTAGTATTCCAGACTTTTTACTATGCTGACACTATTACTACTAGAGATGAGCGAACACTATTCGAAACAGCCGTTCCGAATAGCACGCTCCCATAGAAATGAATGGAAACGGCCGACACGCAGACTTTGCCGGCGGCCGGTTGCTTAACCCCCCGCGTGCCGGCTACGTCCATTCATTTCTATGGGAGCGTGCTATTCGGAACGGCTGTTTCGAATAGTGTTCGCTCATCTCTAATTACTACGTCTATGGGTAGGCTATTCCAAAGCTTTACCACTCTAACTATAAAGAACTTTTTCCTGTATTAATACCTAAAATAAATTTCCTCTGCATGTAAGCAACGTTCAGGTCTTTTATACTTTTCTTTGCTAGTTCATTGTATGGACGACATTTACTGTAAATTGTATTTACACATATTAATATCACCTTTAAGACAAAACACAAAAAGAATTATCCTTATCATACAAAATTCTGCAGAATAAAATGTGTGTAAATGCATCCCTGGAAGCAGAGGACATCTCTATAGTGAAGTATTTCTAGTGCTTTTCATATATCGCTATTGTTCTTCTACATTATTTCTTATTATTCCCCCCAGTATTAGGTGCAATGTATGTGCATTTAGGAGCAATCACTATCTAGTTAAATGTACTAAAAGCAATATTAAAATGTGACCTTTCTGCCAATAGTAAAATGCAGTGCTTTGTGTGACCGTGCTATTAAACTGTCGTATTGTGTATGTGATGGATATCCAAAGTTTGCCTTTGTCTTTTGTAAAGGCCTCTTGACTGACAGAAGTGTGCCGCTGTTTAGAGAGGAAAGCCGAATAATTCAATAGACAATCAGTTTACAAATTCATGAATGGTCCTTCAAACTAAAGAAATGGCCGGGTCAACATGTGTTTGGGGTGTTTCTTTATATGAGTGCTAGGATATATACATCCCCCCTGCTCTGACAAATGCCCGTGGCTTTGTCTATTCCAGACACCAGATGGGAGGCAATTATATGAGTGACAAGCAGGTCATCTGGCAGGCATATGAGGAACCTGCATACATTTTCATAGAAAGAGCCACTTTTTACTCCTTTTTCAGCTGTAAAATAGGACTCTAATGATCACTTCTTATTATCGCCTTCTTTTGTGCTTGTATTTTTGTCAAGGGACAATGAATTTGATATGTACTAAGAGATGTATTCATTTTTGCTAAGAGGAAATAGTTTTTTATTATTACTATTATTTTTATTAATTTATTTTAATTTCTATTCATTTTATTTGCATTTATTTTTAGAATTTAATTTATTTTACAATTGAATATTAGGAAAATTTGAGTTAGAAGTGGCTGTATGACTAGTGAGATTGTCCTTCATAAGGTCAACTGTAATATACCATATATACACACTGAACTTGTCTGTATATTTGTATATACTTGACCCTTGAATGGTTTCTGCTTCACTATCATAGGGATACATTCACACATATATATATTGTAATATGAAATAAAACATTGAGCATGTTTAAAGAATAATAATGTCATGGATACAAAACACTTACAAATACTAGTTCTAAAATTTGTGTGCTTTTTACTTAGCTTTTTTTTAAAAAAAAAACAAACAACTTGGTTTTTAGGGGTTGTCATGTATTTGAAATTAAATATTGTTGTTTGTATATTGCAGATTTTGTAATATACTTTCTGTATCAATTCCTCAGTTTTCTAGATCTCTATTTGCTGTCATTCATTCTGCTTACTGACAGTGGATAAAAAAAAAAATCAGATCATGGTCATGTGATGTACAGTCCGTGGTCATTTCATATACAGTCCATGGTCAGTGATATACAGTCCAGGGTCATGTCATATATAGTCCATAGTCATTTCACATATAGTCCATGGTCATGTGATATACAGTCCATGGCCATGTGATATACAGTCCATGGTCATGTGATATACTGTCTATGGTCATATGATATACAGCCCATAGTCATTTCGTATATAGTTCATGGTCATTTCATATATAGTCCAGGGTCATTTCATATATAGTCCAGGGTCATTTCATATATAGTCCATGGTCATGTGATATACAGTCCATGGTAATTTCTTATATAGTCCATGGTCATGTGATGAACACACAGGTGCATGGCTCATTTTAAAACAGATATCTGATTACTGTGCTTTAACTTAACAAACAAATGAATACGCCTATGTCTTCCACGTGAACTCTGTGGCGTTGGTATAAATGTGAGTTACTGGATGATACTCCAGCTACTTCCTATATATTTCCCATTCCTTTTGTAGCCATTCTTGGTTTTGGCTTAAAAAAAAAAAAAAAAAAAAAAAAAAAAAAAAAATCTGCAACAAAAAAAGCTGTGTTTCTGTAATGTGGGGCCTTAGCCTTACATTGTAATTCACCTTGTACTTCGGAAGTGTCAAGTTCCCAAACTGTTCTCTCCTGAGATGGACTACGTTTAACTTTTCACCATCGTATGGTTGTATATGCAGTTTAATTTCATTGCATTGAAAAACGCAAAAATAAATACATCGCATCACCGTCACCTATCTTCATTATATGTACACTAAGCGTTGTGTCTGTTACACTGAATTAGTAATTCTGTATCATTTCTATATCAGTTAATTACTGAAGATTCTTAGACATTATTCACATATCCGTGCCATATTTTTCGTATCTAATGGTTCTGAAAAAACGGATGTAGATGTCCATTTTTGATAGCAGTGTGACTTCCATTTGCATGCGTTCCTTTTTTCTGTTTTTGACAGCCAAGTGACATCTGTTTGGCATCCATTTTTAACAGACATTAAAATAATGGATGAATTTCGTGGTCTGTCTTTTTGGACCCAACCTACTGATCCGTATTTAATGGATGTTAAATAGATCCATTTCATATGGATTCCACGCCAGAATCAGTGCCAAATATTTCTGTGTGAATGTATCCTTACACTCTAAGGCTAAGTTCACATCTGCATTGTAGTCTCTATAGACTCCACCGCAGATTCAATATATAAAACAGTGGTGAGAATAGTCCTGTACAGGGGACTTTTCTCTCTGACGATTTCAGTATAAATCCGGCAGAATCCTGATGGATACCCGATGGACCCCTTCATAGTCTATGGCGTCCAAGGGTAACTGCTTTTTTAGCGGACAGGATCTCTGTCTATGGGTCCCTCCCAAAAGATGGTGAGACTAATTTTAGTGTGTCTACATATTTATATTTTGTATCAGTTTTTGCAGCCGTTGTAAAATCTGCCATAATTTTATGCAATTATTAAAATCACCAAAATAAAAAATACTCACAATCTCAGAGGAAACCTGTATGGGAAACACTAGAGAATAGATAAAAGAAAGTCAACAGAAGCAACCGCCGAGCATTAGATTGGAGGCTGCTGATCGATGGGGGTGCTGGGTGTTGGACTATCACGATCTCATATAGATTATCTATCATATCTATCTGCATTTGGTAATCCGTTCGGGGAGTCCGCATGGGGACACCCCGAACGGAATACCAAACGCACTGGTAAGCAGTGTACAGTAAAAGCACACAGACCACATAGATTATAATGGGGTCCGTGTGCTCTCCATGCCGTGTCCACACGGAACATGCAGACAGAAAAGTACTTCGTGATCTACTTTCCTGTCCACATGATTCGTGCGGGCAGCACGTGGAGAGCACACAGACCTCATTATAGTCTATGGGGTCCATGTGCATTCACTGCACACCGCTTGCCAGGGCGTTTGGTAGTATGTTCAGGGGGTCCCCATGCAAACTCCCCGAACAGATTACCAAACACAGATGTGAACGAGGGGTTAGTGACATGGTGAACATACCTTTCTTGTGTTATAGTGCAATCTTACTGTCAAGAAAATCAACTTTTAATATGTATGTAAATGAACTATTTGGAGCACCTGGGGTCAATCTGCATTTTATAGGGGACAGAGCTGGGTGGTGACCACTGGTTAATTCTTTATTCTGGCAGGCATGTCCCAGATGCACTAAACAGCTCATTTGCATATGGATTAAAATGAGATTTTCTTGACAGTAAATCTGCTCATTGGAGTAACAAAGGTTTGTTCACTATGTTAGTAACTGCCCCTACAACAACATATAAGTAGTTCAGGAGAGACTCTAATAGTGTTAGACCTACTGTAATGCTATCAATGCTAATTGACAAAGGAGAGCTTGAACCTGTAATACTTATTGGCCAGTATGGAGATCTAATGACCTATTCACATGCGGACATGATTCATGCAGAAAATCGGTGAACAAGATCCAGCTCCACTCCAAGGTCTTTTCAAATAAAACTTAGCATTTATTGATGCACTGAATAAAAATCCAATCAAAATTGAAGAAACATAAGCACCATTATGGTGTTTCCATTGTTTCCAACTGACGCGTTTCGAGGATTGTTCCTCTTAGTCGTAAGTCGACTAAGAGGAACAATCCTCGAAACGCGTCAGTTGCGTCTTCTGTAACAATGGAAACACCATAATGGTGCTTATGTTTCTTCAATTTTGATTGGATTTTATTCAGTGCATCAATAAATGCTAAGTTTTATTTGAAAAGACCTTGGAGTGGAGCTGGATCTTGTTCACCGATTTTTTGCATTTGTGTCCCAAGCCGATGGGGCGTATCCGGGCTTCCTCCAATTTCTAATACTGAAACGGCATCACCGTGGATAGACTTCTCAAGTTATTTGAAGGTCAAGTAAGTGGGCTGTGTTTTCCCCTTTCCTTTTCCCTATTTTATGATTCATGCAGGCAGTGCGCCGCAAGCACACGGATCCCATTATAGTCTATGGGGTCCATATGTTTTGACAGCACAGCGCTTGCAATTGCGTTTGTATTCTGTTCGGGGGGTCTCCATGCAGACTCTCCCCGGACGGAATACAAAAGCAGATGTGAACCAACCCTTAGTTTGTGGTGCTACTATATGGATTGATACACTATAATTGGCTGAGAGTAAGTAAAAAATAGGTTCCTCAAGATAACTTACATCACAGCTAAGTACTTAGATAAAACACAACAAACCTCCTTAGAAAGTGTTACCAAGTGGAAGGCCATAGTTAATATGTTTACCAACCTTCAACCATGCACCTGCACCATCTTCCTTCGCCATGGGTAACCCCTGCTCATTCACTACTTCTTTGGAGCCATGAGTCTAGTCATGTGTCACTGTACCATTACAATTTCTTCTGTTTACCTCTAGTACTTTTTTTTATGGCAGTTTTTCTTGGAGTATATATTACATACAATGGTCTTTTACGTGTCCCCTGATGAGCCAACAAGTTTGGGAAAATGATATATAACTTGTGATGACCATTATAATGTTAGTGTTGTGTTACAGCTGCGGTTACACTTCTTTGGTGTGTGATGTTATCTAGGACTGATACTGAGCTCCACCTCTTCCTCTCGGGCAGTGACATCACGACTTTGCTCATGTAGCCATGCTACAGCAGAGCCCCATTTTTTTGACCAATAGAAGAGATATCAGTTCCTGAAGTGGAACTCAGTATCATAGTCCCAGATATAGCCTTTAGTAACCTGAGAGTGCCTATGGGATAATACTCAATACTGTATTTATTTTTTTTTTACAATGTAAATTTTTCCTATCAGTATGTCTTTGGAGTGTGGGAGGAAATCCATGCAAACACAGGGAGAACATACAAACTCCTGGCAGATGTTGTCTTGGCAAGATTCGAACCCAGGACTCCAGTGCTAATCACTGAGCCGCCATGCTGCTTCAGTACTGTATTTTTCAATAAAATTCTATCTCGACCTATTGATGAGCATCAAGAATTGTTACGACTGTCCAAGGATTTAGCTAGAGGTGATATTTTCTGCATCCTGATACTTAACATATTAGATTTATCATGTCATTATATTATACATATTAAGGGTTATGTTTAATGTAGGGTAATACCAGGGCCACTTTACCCATAGGTGCAATGGAGCAGCCGCACTGGTCCCTATGGATGCAGTGGACCCCTCAGTCGCCCTAGATGGAGCAGAACAATCCCACATTTCGGGTGATGTCTGGCTCTTCCGGGCAGTAGGTAGTGGTTTCACCTCTAGATAGAGGATGAATACTATAGTGAAGCATGGAGCTATTAGCCTTTGTCTGATAATGTCTGCGGCAGGAAAGCGCAATGAGCATCAAGCTGCAGACATTACAGTTGGAGCCTGCAGGTCCACAGGAACACAGTTCGATGAGAATTTTTTTTAATGTAAATGTAAGGGGAAATTAAGTTATGGGAGCCACTTTGCACAGGTCCGCCCAATACATTAAAACGGCCCTGGGTAATACAATACGGATTGAGACAGAATGGGTCAGTCCTTGCGATGACATCTATTACATAGAGTAGACACCAGCACATATTTGTAGGAAACTGATCTTGATTTTATTAGTGTTAGTTTTCCAAGTATCTCCCTTCCCCCTCTAAGCAGCCCGAACATGTTGTGAGATTTAATATGCCCCAGCAGCCCACCCATTAGGTAATCCAGATAAATGATTATTGATATCCTGTTATCACCCTGCAGAGGAGCTGCTTTCTATTGTTGTGGAGACTTCGGAGAATTGATCTCCACACAAGAACACCTGTCTCTGCTGGTAATACTTTCACCGCAAGCCCTGGGTCTCTTTTAACAACCAGCTGGCAAAGAAAAGGGCAAAAGAGATTAAAGTGCAAAGCAGGCAATAATTGTAATATACCGGCAATTACTTTAATAGCTGCTGATTTCCAGTCAATAAATTCCATGGGACTCCGTACAGGAGCGCTCAGATAGTCGCCTCAATAAATTATAATAGTCATAAAGCAAAATGAGCTTAAAGACTCGGGTATCAACATATGGTATATTCTAGTCCAATAGAGAGGTAAGCCTCTGAAAAGCTATAAAACTATCTAAAAACTGCAATACTTCTTGAAAAAGTACTGTATATTTAACACCAGGGGCTTGGGTAGAGTGTTAAAAGATGAGGGGAACAAGCCAAAAGGTATATATTTTGTCCCTCACCCATGCCCAACCCCACCAAGATAAAGTCATAGAGACAACACCGCAATAAGAATTACTGTAGATTTTTAGAACAGATAAGAGGCTCAGGGGCGTAACTATCGTAGAGGCAGCGGAGGCGGCTGCCACGGGGCCCCGCCATTCCTAGTTACGCCACTGAAGAGGCTTATATACACCGCCACAGTTGTACCCAGTGTGAATATCATTCAATCAACCCTGTCCACAATTGTCTATTATGTTCTAACCATTAGTGTACAAATGATAGTACACCCCTGAATAATTTAGTCACAAAGTTTGGATGTATTAATACCGCCATACCAAGACTAAATGTATTGAGCGCAATTACCAATAAAATAAATAATATCAGCATATAGTGTAACATACCACTACTATACTGGCACAATATTAACATTCTCTAAATACAATTAAGTTAAATCCAGTGACTCACAGAAGACAAATTCTCCATCTTATCCAGACCAGCATGATGGCTTCTCCTGGCCACAACCCATAGATTTTATCTCCTTGCTTTTCCAGCACAGCTCCACCATTCCTACTGAAGTGGCAGCCATTACTGATGTCCTGCTTCTGCACCACACAGATAATGCCCCTAAAATAACAGTGGCAAATATATAGAACCCTTAACTGTAATAGTGTTACACTAACTTAGTCCGCCTCCACAGTAATTGTGCCACACTTCAGAATAGTGCCCTTTATGACCTGCACAGCGTTGGCACCCACTTTCGTCCCACACACATTAATATCCACTTAGTGATCACATACAATAACAATACCCCCTCTCCAAAGTAATAGTACCCCCTCACAATAGCAATGTCCCATTAATTGCTCAAAAACATTTGTAATTCATCTCACACAGTAATGATGCCCCCTTATTGCCCCCCCACCCCAGTAACTATGTCCCCAATGACATCCTCATAATGCCTTCTACCATATCACTTGCAAGGGAAGGTTTTCCTGTGCTGTAGAAGAAGGGAAAAGTTAGAAGCATCAGCAGTCCGCACCATGGACTGTGCCGCATGCAGTATTGGGACGGTGGTGCTAAACCAGTGAGGTGAAGAAATAAACCATGGATTGAATTTATCATATATTTTGGGTCAGGTTTCTGGTGTAAAGGAATGATAAAAGTCACTTTTCAGCCATGTTAAAAAATTGCAACCTTTTACTTTTTTTACATTACTCATACAGCAATGCATCATGGTTTTTCTCGGATCGCTTTTCACTGAAAGTCCACAGAAGCTTCCTCTATGGACATTCTGCTTCCATTATACCTATAGGGAAATGGCCAATGTTTCCGTAGGTATAATTGATATTCTGCGATTTCCAAAACCCCAACAGTTTTGGAAATGGCAGTGTATCCGGTACATGTATATCTATGTGCAATATGTGGATAGGATTCTCTACAATCCCATCCACTTTGCAGGAACTGTATAATGCTGAGGTTTTTGCAGCCAATCTGTGGCATTTACGTCACGTGGGGCCCCAGCCTAAAAATAATGAACAGACACCACAAAATTATTAAAAGGCATCCCTCATTATTTTTATCCTGACTAGTGACTTGGGACACAATACTGTCCATGTTTGGCACCATATATGATTTATACTTCAGATGTGGTTCCAGATACTGTATGTGTATGCATGTTACATTGAGCACTGAATGATGTGCTCTTTGTGCTAGAATCTTAGGTAAATGTAAAGATTATACATGGAAGATGATACATCTTAACATATATGTAACAGTTCTCCAAGTAAAACATTCTATTCAAGTTCCACAAATTGATCTGTAGATAGATGTCACAGTATTTTAAAGGGAAACGGTACAGAATTTCCAATGAATATATTGTATATTTTCAACATACTTACTCTGTATTTCCCAAGTAGTGTTTCTCAACCATGACAAGTGAAAGTAGCAATTAGTTGTAAATGTTAAGAAAATTAGGATTTTTTCATAGCCTTTGTCAGTTATGTCAGATATGATGTACAGCGTGCAGCTCTGTTCTTCCCATCAAAGTGACAGACACCATCATTTAACCCTGGCAAACCTCAGTATAAGGCAATTGCTTCTGTGGTGACATTAGGTGGCATAGGATCCATCAATTTCAAAAGGAGATTCAAAATTTTTGTGGTGTGTGAGGATAAGAGACTCCCAGCTATGTATACATAATTGAGAAATACTATTTCTCAATTATGTATTTGGCTTTGGTGAGTTATTACCTGGCCAGACTTCTCATACACAGGATGGCCTTGGTGTCTGTTAACTAACCTGTTTAATTGCAGGAAGGTGGTTTGTCTCCTCTGTAATCACAGCAACTTGTTCTTTCATGCCCAGCACCATTAGTATACCTGTGCTAACCTCATTATGCCAGCAGGAGGCCACCCTGGAGTTGTATATTGAAATACCTCTGAATACACATAACCCAGACAGGTTGTCTTCAAGCCCATCTTCAAAGGGAATATAGTTTTCTGATAATATTTGCCTAGGAGAACATGCCACAGTTGCACCATTAAATTCCTCGGGTGTGCCAGGCAGAATCAAATGCTCAAAGTCCAAACTCATTAGTGTTGAGAGTCGAGGAAAGGTCCAGACACTGAACTCAGTATCCAAAGGATATTAGGGTTTCATTCTTGGTGTCTATGTGATGGGGACCTCACCACGAACCCCATCATATCACTGGCATGACCCTATGATCATCTGGCGAGGAATTATGACTGTTCTTATTTAGTTTCAAGGATCCCTAATGACATCACTCTGGGAGGAAACTGGGGAGAGTTGTATTATCTCACATGAGGAGACAAGGGGTTCTACTTCTGGATGCCATATGAGCAGATTGGAGCTCCTCTTACTGAGGAGGCCTGGAAGCAAGACCCCAGAAAACCAACCCCATACAGACTCTTGTCAGTATTTTTCTTTTTCTAATATTATTTCCATATTATTTTATTTATGGTATTATACTTTTAACTGTATTTGCTTGTCACCCACTGATATGTATTTCTGTACATGTCAGTGGCTAGTGCCGACCCACTCGGGTTAATAAATATATAACATTTATAAAGCTCATTTTTTATTATTCCATAAGACCTGGGTACACTCACGGGGCGCGAGTGAAAAGTAATGATGAAGGGTGATCGCCAGGTGTTTTAAAGCGACTTTGGTAAGGTGGTATCCTTCACAGGGTGACTATACCCCCTTTTGCTAAAGCCAAAACTCTTTTTGTGTGTGTCACACCTCTTTCTATAGTGCAGACATGCAATGGTATTAGTAATGCCCTTTTTTTTTAAACATCATTAGCACATAATGTGTCCATGTTACGTATGAAATGCGGGATGATAATATTCCATCAGTCAGCATGCCAGGTAGGATGGCTGCCAGTGACCATTGCTGCCGTCAGTAATTCAAGGTAAGTCGAGTGTTTGCTTTATAGGATGTTGGTGGTATAAGAGGGATGCATATGGTCACCAAGAATTAAATGTTTCATTTATATTAAGCATTGTTTCTCTTTTTGTCTTCCTAGCATAGAAAAATATCCATGAGTGTGTTTGTATGATAAGTAGATATTGTTGCATATGTCACTGAACCACAATTCCCTTTCTTACAATTTAACCAATTTAGGAAGTAACAAAGTAGGTCACATTTTTTTGCGCAAATGTGGTGCATGTCATCATAGGCGACATTTTGTAACCGGAAGCTGGTACAAACTCAGTAAAATATGGGCCATGAATTGTCAATGTAGAAAAGTGTAATTATTCTTTGGCTACTGTGTAGGACAATACACACAACCACCACGTAACCTGTAAAATGTGAAGACCCACTGATTTTAGAATAGCTTTTCTGTCTGAAACTTGTTAAAAACAAAAGTATATTTACATTTTTTCCCAAAACTAACTTTCTTGAAGACAGAATTTCACCATTCATATGTGCATTATGTTTTGTTTTTGCAAGATGTATACATTCCTTGATAACACTAGGATTTGGCAAGTAACACCACAGAGCCATTCGGGACAATTTGTTTCATCATATAGCATGGGATGCTTTACCGAGCTGATGTATACATCTATTCTACTTTAGATACAACACTTCTAGGCTAGAATACTTCAATGCTGCACAAGGCTGAATTTCTTAAAGCTGGAAAATTCAGCTTCAGGAATTTTCATCAGAATTTTTCTGCTTGACCAAATTCCACCAGGGAATCTGCAAATTCCGCACTGGCCAGGTAGTATTTCTCTGTGTCCCACTTACTTCAATGGAAGTTATCAGGCAGAAAGAGACACCCTCTCCCGACGCAACCATGGCCCTCATCCCCAACTCCTGTGGCCCCCCCCGCACCTGCTGCCACGGCCCCACCGCACACATCCCTCTTGCGGTGCCCCTCACCCCCCTGGAACCCCCTCCTGCGGACTTCTCCCTTCCTGCTGCCCTGAAGGGCCCTGGTCTCCTCTCGTCCACATGACCCCGGCCCCCCACCGGGTGCTCCTCGGTGCACCACCCACAACCAACATCCGTGGCCCCAAGCTCCTGCGCTCTGCCACATAGTGTGGTGGCACTGCTTCAGTGAAGTGTCCGCCGGTCTATGGATGCAGCAGCATATATGGGCCAGACTGAGCCGGGCAGCAGCGCTTCCAGAACATGTGCAGCTGATGGTGTCCTTGGCTACCTGTCCGCTGGTGTCCTAAGTAAGGCTGCATGTCGGCGGCGCTCGCGCTCTTTGTTTTTGGCCCACACAGCAGCAGCAGCCAATCGGGTGGCAATGACGTCATTTCAGGTCCTTGAATTTCGCAGGAACGGAACTTTTCCAGTCGCAGTCGGGCAGCCCAGGAGTGTAGGCAAAAAGTAAGTAGCCTATGTTTCAATCCTGCTGCCAATGTATGTTTGTAGAAAATTGCAGGCAAATCTGTGCGGGTGTGTGGCCGTGATTTAGGAACAAACAAACACACAAACTCTCACATTTATATTATTATTAGAGATGAGCGAGTACTGTTCAGATCAGCCGATCCGAACAGCACGCTCCATAGAAATGAATGGAAGCACCTGGTACTTCCGCTTTGACGGCGGCCGGCTGCTAAACCCCCCGCGTGCCAGCTACGTCCATTCATTTCTATGCGAGCGTGCTGTTCGGATCGGCTGATCCGATCAGTACTCGCTCATCTCTAATTATTATTATTATTATTATTAGTAGTAGTAGTAGTAGTAGTAGTAGTAGTAGTAGTAGTAGGAGGAGGAGGAGGATAGTAGGAAGTAGGATATATATAATTATGTAAGTTATTATAACATTCTGTTATAATAACGCACAATAATAACATGTCTAATGGAATCAAGATGGAACACGCCATGATTTGTATTCTATTTTATCTGTATGGAATCTGTCCCCCAAAAAACTTTGTATGAAGAGATTCCAAAGGTCTGGTGCACTTCTATAGGCGGCCTAGTGTGAAAACATCAGCATAACATGGTTATGGGGTCTTAATCACATTAAAGAATGATCTTGGTACCCTGGTATCTTTAGTATTATACATTGCTTGGACATAGTGCCCAATAAGTTTAAAACAGATAATGAAAGGAAAAGTGTTTGATTTTTAATCCTTATTGTGCATTCACACTGAGTATTTTTACGCTGTTTTTGCCACAATAACTCATGTAAAGGATCAGCGCTGAAAAAAGCCTCCCATTGATTTCAATGTGTACCGTGCTGAAAACGAAACCCATTGAACTCAATGGCAGTCTGTTTTTCAGCGCTGATTCTTTACAAGAGTTATTGTGGCAAAAACAGCGCAATGCACTCTAATAGCGGCCCTAGGCCACTGCCTACTCCACCTACCTCTCATCCTGTCCAAGGGAGCAAGAGCAGATATTATTATACTATCACGATCTGTACAAAAAGTGTTAATGAGAAAATACAGAGCTAATTCTTCCTTTTACTAAGACACAAGACTTCAGAAACTGGTGTTGAGTTATTGTCCATGAATTACCTCCAACAAAATGGTTGCCTACGTACATTTCTCTTGTAGAAAAAAAATCACATACTTAACGCATGTAGTAAAGTCATGAGGCAGTTTTTATTTTTCGTTTGTCTGCACTTTCCCCTGTGACTTGAGTGATATAAGACAAGTATGTGGCAGACTAGCACATTGTCAGGTATGTTCACACTTCAGTTTGGCAGCTAGGCCTTTGTGTCCACTTAGCTCTCTGACAACTATGGCATTGTATTTAAGTGTACGGGCAGACCAATGTGTGACATACCTTATTACCATTCACAATAAATCACTACTTGGAACAGGATTGTAATACAAAAGATATGACAAGAATTACTTCTCAATTATCTTCTTAGAGGGATCTGATCAAATGCTTCATTGACTGAAAACTACCAAGGACAGTTACTAAGAAGGTAGTGAATATGGCCGCACTTCCTGTCTTCTATTTGCCTCTCTTGCAAAAAATGTAACTATTTATCTTACTTGTACTGCGCCAACATATTTCGCAGCACTTTACAGACATTGTCAGTCGCTGTCCTACATAAGGCTCACAATCTAAATTTCCTTTTAGTATACTGTATCTTTGGAGTGTGGAAGAAAGCTGGAGTACACAGAGGAAACTCACAAAAATGTGGGCAGAATGTACAACGTCTGCAAGGAGTTTGTATGGACTCCCGAGGTTTGTCTTTCCATAACTTTTCCAAGATTTTCTCAACCATCTTGGTGGTGATAGTCTTTTATCATAATCAGCTGCCAACGCAGGAACGTTCTATGGTCTAGCACTTGGCTGAGGTCCAGCCATGATTTCTTTAGCATTGCTGGTTATCTTCTCCTGCATGTAATGTCCCTGTCTGATAACCTGGTCACAACAAGGAAATCATGGCTGGGTTTCTGACGAGAACCAGACCATAGAAAGTTCTCACATTCAGGCCCCATGCACGCGACCATAATTATACCCACCATTGCAGACACATTCATTTATATGGGCCCGTACTCATGTCTGCAATTTTTGTGAATGTGTGTCCGGGCCATAGGAGGGGTTAGCAAATTATGAAGCATGTCCTATGTAGGTCCGCATTTGCGACACAAACAAGTGTAGTGTATCTATACAAGACATTTTGCAGATCTGTGATTGCGGATAACCTACTGACGTGTTTTTTGAGAGTTGCTGCTAAGTAGTTGCAGACAGCAAAACCATTATGGTCATGTGTAGATGGCCTCATGGTCATATCAATTGTCAATTGATCAAGTTTGCATTGCTTATTGTTTTTAAAATATTTTTTTTAGGTTGTCTTTTTTTACACGCTCCATTTTTCAGGTTATGCAATTTAAAAAAATGCATTGAAAGCAAAAAAAAAATGCACTGGAATAAAAAAAAAAGGAAAGATTTAAAACTAAAATAGTGTTTTCAATGCCAATCTTCATAACCATCACTGGAGTAGGGGGCTCCTCACTTATGATGAGGCACACCATCCAAAATTACAATATTTTATTGCATTAAACTGCAAATTTTTATTCCCTGTACACACATACAGCCTATTATGAATCTGACCAAATGTTTGTAAGGCTTTTCATATTTTCCAATTGAGTAACCTGCAACAGCTTGCTACAGCCTGAAACACAGAGAAAAAGCAAATAAGAAACCTGTAGTGTGCAACTACCCTAAAAAATATCGAAAGCGCAGGTCATATGATATTATGTGCAGAGTACAGAACATGCTACAATTCATTCACCTAATAGTAACATCTACCATAAAGATACTCTAATAGCCTCACTACCTGCAGTGTGTAAAAGCACAGATGTAAGAGAGAATATTATACGTGAACTATGCAGCAAATACTGATAACCCCGTGTGGTTAGCTAATACTAGTACAGAGATCCCTGAGGTTACAATATGAATTGGTTCCAGGACAACAACTTGGTAAGTTGAAACCATTGCAACGTGTGAGCATAACGCAATGGAAAAATAGTAAATGGTTCCAAAGACCTCCCCAAATCACCAAAAATATGAAAAAAGGAAGGTAAAATAAAAAAATCATGAGATAACTAATGTAGTTATAGCACATCCTTACACATAAAGGAAAGTGATGTTGAAAGCAATAAATCTCTCTCTCCTCCGTGTACAACTGGTCCAGTGTTCAACCTTTGCATTGCATGAGCTGACAACCACAGGCAAACATGACATGCTGCAGGTTCAAAAGCTGCGATGCAAGAAACTTTACAATGCTGATTTTTTTTTTCTTGAGTGTGCAGTTGGGATTTGTTTAAAGGGACTCTGTCAGAGTGATTTGGGACACTAAGCCACCCATAGGTCGTTATGGACTGGGGCTTTAATGTCCCAAATAGCCCTGTTATATCACAATCTGTGGCTGCATTAAAAATAAAAAAAAAGCTTTATACTCACTTATCAACTGTACTACCTACACCGGCACAGTTCTTCAATGAAGGCAGAGGAGTACATCTCAGCTTTACTGTGCATGCGCAGGACCTTGTGCGCATGTGCAACGAAGCCAGGTGTAATATCTCCAGCTTCACTGAAGAACATCACAGGTGCTGAGGACAGATGAGACGCATTGGACTCATCTCTAGGTAAATATAAAGCTTTTTTATTTTTAACGTGGCCACAGATTGTGTTATAACAGGGCTATTTGGAGCTAAATCCTGGTCCACCTGTAAGTGGTATAGGACCCAAATTATCCTGACAGGTTCCCTTTAAATTCTGTCCTACCAAGGACAGAAATAGACTTGACAGACTGGTTAGAAGGGCCAGCTCTATCCTAGGGAGCCCCCTGGACCAGTACAGGTGGTGGGTGACAGAAGGATACTGTCCGTGGTGAGCTCCATGCGGGAGAACAACTCCCATCCCATGAGACTATGAGGATGAGACCATGATAGCACTGGGCAGTACAGTCAGTGACCGACTGCTTCACCCCAAGTGTGGGAAGGAGCGCTATCGGAGATCCTTCCTCCTGGTCAGGCTGTATAATGAACATCAGGCTAAGTGAAGATCACTCTGCACAGAGAACTAAATGATCCTGAGTCTTTCTTTTTCTTCTTAGCTGCTATGACTCCTAGTATCTTTTTCTATCTGCTATGAGCTTGTACGTGTTCTTTCTTGTAATATATTACTATATTATCTAGGCTGCTGTATCACACTGAATTTCCCCTTGGTGGGACTATTAAAGGATTATCTTATCTTATCCACTACACCACTACTTCAGTTCCTAGTAGGGTACCTGGCTACGAGCTTGGTCGCTGGCATAAGACACACAGAAGATGGACCCATATTGCAGATCCAAATAACATATATTTGTAGTACTGCCATTCATAGGAGGCTTTATAATCTAAAACCTATGCAAAAATCTGACAAATATGAGACAAGACCTATTAATTTTATTCACATACATAATTTTATTGACGTAAAAGAAAATCCACACATAACAATATGGCCTTCCATCTATTCACATCAATCATCCATCCCTTCATAACCATACACAGTAACATCCATAAATACATATATTAAGGAGATTTTAGCATCTGTATTGGATTCATTATAAAATGTTCATTATAAAATATTTGGGTCACATTTACATGACAATCCAGTTATAAATAAATACCTTAAGCTAAAAAACCTTTATACATTATAAATAGGTAAAGCAATAAATAACCCTTTCCCTGCTTGGCTTCACGAGTGGGCAAATAGTAGCACCTTCTGTCTGGGGAGGAGCGCAACCTGTGGTCCACCTGTGAGCCCCCTCTTAAAGGTTGATCATTTTACACCAGCCAAGCATTTGGTAAATTAAAATATAATAGTGCTGAAAAAGAACCAGCCCCTCCAGCGCTGCCGTCCTGCAGATTAACCTCCATTATAACTAGAATCTGATCTTTCAATAGGAGACGGCTTTATAAAGAGATTCATTACCAGGCAGCATCTTATCGGGTAACACAATACATAGTACAAGATATAATGCTAGATCACCGGGCTCTGCCTCATTAAAGCATTGTCATGGGAGGAGACCTCATGTTCAGTACTATAGGTGGCAAGTCAGGAGATATAGGGGGAGCTTATGTTATGGGTCTAGGAACATGTACCCATTTAGTTAGCACGTTCTACTAAGAGGTATATAACAATCATACACTACCTACATAGGTATAAAACGTAATAAAAAGTGGTCAGTTGGAGCATATAGAGATGTATCCCTGCCACTATTGATATGTTCCACTAGCATTTCTGGATGAAGATGAATGAGACCCACATTTTTACTGAAGTGGTGTGAAGAGTGACCATATGCAAGGGGCTCCCTATTGCATAAGTAATAAGTTACCTTCTATCCACTGAATAACCGCTTCATCACTTCTGAAGGATGTGTCGCTGACCCTACATTTAACTCAGCTCCTTTTTGCAGTTCCATACAGATGAATGGAGCAGTAGCGCGCATGCGCAACCACCACTCTGTTGAAGTGGAGGAACTTGAGATTCACAATTCTTATCATGAGGATTCCTTTAGTCAGTCCCCTACTGATCTAGTAGTTATTTTCTATAAGATGGCTAAGTTGTTATTACACAAATATTCCCTTTACATCTGAGGCCCCACATTGTGGAAACACAGTTTATTTTGTTGTAGATTTTGCTGCGTTTTTTTTTTTTTAACCAAACCCAGGAGTGGATTGAGCAGAGGGGAGAAGTATAAGAGCTTCCTGTATATTTCCCATTCCTTTTGTAGTCATTCTTGGTTAAAAACAAAAGCTGCAACATGGGGTTTCAGCTTTAGGGTGCATTCAGACTACGTAACGCCGGGCGTGTATGAGAGCCGTACACGCCGGCATTACGGCAGACTGCCGAACACTTCCCATTCACTTCAATGGGAGCGCTCGTAAACGCCGCTGTTACGAGCGCTCCCATTGAAGTGAATGGGAAGTGTTCGGCAGTCTGCCGTAATGCCGGCGTGTACGGCTCTCATACACGCCCGGCGTTACGTAGTCTGAATGCACCCTTAGAGGGGTTTCCCATGACTATCATGGGAAAAGTGAAACATTTTGGTAAATATAAATAATTACAAATTTTGCAGTGTTTTAAAGATTTTCTCTAACCAACCTAGTGGTGACGTGTTTTGATCAGTTTCCAATGGATATGACCATGAATGCAGGAACTTTGTATGGTCTGGCACTTGATAGAAACCCAGCCATGGTCTCCTTATAGTGGACAAGTAATCACGCAGGGTCATTACATGTCTGAGAAGATAACCCAACCACAATAAGGAAGTCATAGCTAAGTTTTTCCTAATTCCCGACCATACAAAGTTCCAGCATTCATGTTGTATCGGTTTTGGCAACTGATCAAGATTTAAGATGTCACCACTCGGATAGTTAGAGAAAGACTTAAAAGAAAATGTTAATTATTTATATTTGCAAGAATGTTTAGCAATTAATTGTCTACAATGTTATATATGGTTACAGTCATAGGAAATCCCCTTTAACTACATTTTATACTATTGCTGTTCTACTAAAATTCTAGATATGGGCTAGACAGGGTAACCTGTCACTACCTCTCTATGCTCCAAACCACCAGCATGTACATTGTATGTAAACTCCCGGGGAATTGTCTGGAGCATGCTGGTAGTTTCACACACAAAACACAATGGCAAGTTCACTTTAATATGCCTGAATAAGAAGACAGCAAGTACTATAATAAAATGTCTACTTCCTTTGTTCATTGCATGCCCCATCTCATGATGAAAATGTTCAACCATTAAAGTCTGATTTTAGTCACATATTATATATGGTCTACAGCCAGTCTGCATTGTAGAGTATGGAGACCCCTTTTAGACATGGGCCTTAAAAGCTTGGTTACAATGGACACAACTAATGTCAGTACAATACAAGACATGGCAAACATAATATGCATGGTGTGGATGTCTCAATTGATTACATTTGTACAATGGATCTGTACTAGCAGAAAATCCTACACAATCTACTATAGGACATATTGCTTTAGCTGCTGGAAGCCCTGACCATAGATGATATAATGCAGGAACACTCTATGCAGCGAACCACTGGAAATATTGTGCAGAATTTGGCTTTATTGGTTGAACAGAAGCAGGACTTTGGCATTACTTAATAAGGAGACTGGGCAAGGGAATTAAGATTTTCTACCACTGTCACGAAGAGGCAAATTGCAGCCACTGAGGCCTATTTCTTGTCAAAGTCCTGCAGCTACAATGCATATACAGAATACAGGTCTGTGCATAGCAAGGTGGAAATTCAAGTAAGCAGGTGTGCTAGATTTCAAGTCAGGGGAACCATCTTTAAATTCCGCCCAAAACCTCACTCAAGGGAGTATGGCTTCTCATTGAAGAGACACAGCTGGTGAATAGAGACTTATTTTCAGCTAAGGCTTCATGGGAAAAAAATATGCAAATTGGTTCTCATTCATAAGCAAGAACAATGGGGGAGATGTCTCCTGCGTCACGGAACGATGTACTTAATTCATGGCGAAGTAAGCGCCTCATCATAAATTGTGCAAGTGCATCCTCCGGCAGTCTTTGTGCCTAATAAGACATATTCACCACCTTGTAGCTGGCTTAGATTTCAATCATCTTTTATGCCAGAAAACTGGTGCCAAGGTTGGTAAATCAGAAGGTGCCAATGGAAAGTGGTGAGTGTGGCGTAGAGTGTCACAAAAACATTGGTGGTTCATATGTTTTTTTATACTGGTGTTCTGGTGTAAGGAATAATAAATCTCCCCCAATATCTCAAATCGGAATCAGAAACTCCTCCTGCAGGGGTCCCCCCTGTTTCGGGGTATTCTCCTTAGTACCTCACTTAACCACACTGTTCTGTACTGACTCCAAAGCATCTGTCTGCAGATGGGTCCCACTTCCTTCTGGAGATGTGTTTGAGTTGGCTCATATGAGATATTGGGAAGGATTTATTACCCCCACACCAGAAAACTGCTGTAAAAAAAGTTGCAAACCACCAATTTTTTTTCCCACAAATAGTATTTTTATGCCACCTTCACCAGTCTTCTTTCTTATGAAGGAGAGCTAGTTTTGATATTTATTTCCAATACGCAAAACATCCTAAATATAATGCATGCCGTTATGGATCACAAAACTTGGGTACCATTCTCCATGGTATATGTGCTACTTATCAGAGATATTGCACCCATATGTAGTTTATTAGGCTTTGATCATAAACCACCATAGAATTCCAAGCTCCCAATTGCTCAGAGTTTGCCGAGACTTGAAGTACAACGTAAGATCAGCGAGTTACCTTCTCCTCTGGTATACAATGAAATCTTATATGACATTTCTCATCCAGGTAAGGTTCCCTTGTTTAGCGTCCAGATCTGTCAATCAAGTGCATTTGTAGAAAATATATAGTAAAGCAAACAGGTCCATATTTTTTGGCTTGATAACATGAGAGTGTAGTCATGATCACAGCAGCGCTACCCATGTCACATCGTTCAGTCTTCCTCAAAGGCACAGTTGGAAGCCCCAATATACTCCACAGACTTCCTGAACTTTAAGCCCATTTTTTGGAGTAAACTTGGTGATTTTTTTGGTGTGCAATCGGCGGTTAGAGGCAAATAAGCCTCATTTTCATAGATAATGTCCTCTTCAGTATCAACAAGCCTTGGATCGCGGCACCTGCAACAGAATAATAGGAAGCAATTTTAATTTTTTACTTTTTTTGTGTATAAAATGTAGACTCGTGATGCCAAAGAGCATCCGTACCAAAGAGGACATACTGTGCCAAGTGTTCTTAGTGTGCAAGGGTAGAGAAAGTGACTTCCTGTACCCTTCATCTCTCAATGTGTACCTTATTTAAGTCCTTTGTAAAAACTTCTTTAAAAGGGTACAATCATCTAATGGACTCAAAATATCCCCATCAGCCGTATAATTAAGTGCTTTGTATATTAAGCTGCGGGTTAATTTGGGCCCAAACACGTGCCAAGATGAACGGGTACAACTGTAATATAAGCAAATGTGCACCTGCTTACTGTAATTACTTTAAGTGTCCTTATCTGGGCACCTTAAACGTGAGGTTATTATAGAGAGAGTCAATAAAATTATGTTGAAACAATGTACTTCTTGCATATTTAAGGCGTCGTATTAGACTGTGCAAATTGGAGCAGGACAAGTCATGAATATAGTGGAAACGTGGGCTCTTTCAGGACAATGGACTGCTATTTTTAGTACAGGAGCGCTGTACTTTTCCTAGGATGTTCATTGTCATTGAAATGCTCTTCTGCTTGCAATCAGTAGGCAATATATGATTATGATTCCGCCGACTGAAGTTTCTAATTAGATCATTTGTAGTTGCCTGCGTTTTATGGTAAATAGTTGACCCCTAACCCAAGCCACCTGTTATTCTCTTAAGTCCAGGGGACATTAGGGACCTGACCTACTTCAATTACACAGTGCGGCTATTGTCACACAAGCAGCAGCTGCTTACTTAGAGTTAGCTGGGGAGGGGACTTACCCTACTGTGACAGCAGTGACGTTTGTTGTAGGCAAAGTGCTGGCAATCTGTTTGGTCACACTGCGGACTGAGGATGAGGAGGGAGCAGGTTTCTAAAAGACAATATTAAAACAATAGTAATTTGTCCTTTCTATCAATCATCCTCTATAGCATTTAGTGAAACAAGCGGGTGGGAAGGGGGGAATATGAAAGTTTTTACTCCAAAAACAGGTTTACTATAAAACTTTTGTGTAATCAGTATTGTGTCACTGCTCACAGCGATTTTGTAGAAATTGAGCAAGGGGACAAGATAATCACGGAAGGGGGACAAGGTCATCAGACTGACAAATTTGCAGTAATTTACGCCAGGAAATTGATGTAAATTCTACCTAAAATCAATCACACCTGATTCCATTTCTGGCCTATGGATATGTCTGGGATGTTGTATAATTATTTGCCCTGTGTCTCTTAATAATTGTGGTGGTTTAGATTAAGATTATATTAAGGTGCAAAATGGACGTGAAAAACATAAATTTTTCACGCCCGTCTTGCGCCCAAGGGGCGGCTGCTTTTACAGATACTTCATAGATTACAGTGTATGTAGGGATCCGTGAAAATGGACCAAAATAGAACACGATCTATATTTACAGTGGACCGTCAAAATAGTGGTCATGTAAATAGCCCCATTCATTTGAATAAAATTTAATACTGCCGCGTGATGTTTAAAAAAAAAACACGGATGTCAATTGGCCATTATTCACTGTTTGTTTGTTTTCATGTGTATTGTGAACCCCATATAGGGGATCACAATGTACATTTTTTTTCCTATTAGTATGTGTTTTGGAATATGGGAGGAAATCCACGCAAAATGAGGAGAACATACAAACTCCTTACAGATGTTTTTCTTGGCAGGATTGGAACCCAGGACTCCAGCACTGCAAAGCTGCAGTGCTAACCACAGAGCCACTGTGTTGCCCTGGCCATTATTCACAGTTCTGTGAATGTAGAGTCAGTCCTTACAAGTTCAAGTGCACCAGCTATACTGGGAGAGCTGAGACTTTAATTACTGTGTAATGTTAGGATCAGATATAGAAAGATATAAAACATTACATTATATATATTACATAATTATACATATATATATATATATATATATATATATATATATATATGTAAATCTTTATATGTGTAGGAATACCATTACAGACAACAACACAAATTTAAAAAAAAAAAAAAAAATTACATGTAATTGTTTTAGTTAATAATTTTTTTTTAACCTTTTCTCAGGAAAGACAATAGCGGCTATTATGAGTTGCATGTGGTTTATGGCATGTCAGTCTATGGCATGCAGCTGGGAAGCAATTATCCATTCTAATTTATTGGCTTGTCGCATCATTAGAGGCAGCAGGTGGGTGTACGCATTTCACATGGCATGACATGGTACATTCAAATTGCTCGATTTTTGTTTGCATGAGACAGTAAACAAGTTTCGATATGAGCTTAATATGTCAACAAATTGTTGGCTTGCAAAATATTACAATAGTGGCAATATACTGTATATGTATGTGTATATATAAATATATATATATATATATATATATATATATATATATATATATATCCTACTAATATTATAAATGTGAAAGTTTGCATGTTTGTGTGTTTGGATGTTTGTTACTCAAGTAGGAAAAATTTGTCTGAAATTTGGCACATAGCTAGATAGGAACCCCGATTTAAAGTGTAGGTTACTTTGTATCCCAGTAAATAATGTCACTACATGACTGTTAAGCACGAATTTACACAAACTATGTTTGAGGACCTTTGATGATATCACAGGCCCTTCAGCCGTCCCATAGGCTCATGCTATGTGGTGGGCGGAGCTAAACAGGAGGGTGCTGGATAGTGTGCAAGCTGAAGACAATTGAGTCTCATAGAAGATCAGGAGATTACAGAACATACAGGCTGTCTGGACAAGAGGAGTATATCAGCTGGCTGTAGAGTTTCAGTAAGTAGGACGGGGAATCTGTTGTTCTGCCTTGGATGGGGGAGGGGGGAGAACTGTTGTACATTTCAGCAACATCCGTTCAGCCGTGTCTAACACATAAGCTGCTCAGTCACACTCTCACACAACACAAGCCTGTAGTCTAAATCAACAGATGTAGCAGAGATGAGGCAGCGCTAACAGTTTGTGTGCGTAACACAGAGGCATGTGGGCTTCGGACTGTGCTGGGGGGGTGGTGGGGGGGTGTTAGGGCAAACTGTGTCAAATTTCACCAGCAGCCATTCAGCTGTGTCTAACACAGAATTGCCCGATGTAGCCGAGCTGAGGCAGCGTGGTACCACAGCTTGAATTGCTCTCCATATGGATGTGCATACAGCTGGGGCTGCTGCGCATAAGTACAGATGTAGCAGAGCCGACACGCGGATGCAGGCGGATCACTGCCAACCACATTTGGCTAATTATTAGCGACTTGTCACCAACATCAACCCGCAGACAAAGTCGCGGGCAGAAGCTAATATATATATATATATATATATATATATATATATATATATATATATATATATATATGTCTGCCAGTAAATTGTGGCATTGTATGACAAATTTGAACAGTCAAGCTGTGAAGCTGTGAATATAGAATAGAATGTATTACAGATGATGCTATTACTTGAGGTATTACAAGAATAATCACATTAGTATAATTAATTATTATTATAACCAGAGTATCATATTAACACAGCATAGATACATATTTTCTCGATGTATAAATGTCTCCACTTTATTTGACCATTTTGCAATTTTTTTCAGGACAGCATAAATCCTGCTAATATGATCTGGATATTTGTGTGTTTGGATGTTTGTTCCTCAATCACGCAAAAACGACTGAACGGATTTGCATGAAATTTGCCACATACATAGATAGGAACCCCGATTAAAACAAAGGCTACTTTTTATCCCTGTAAATGACGTCGCTACACGACCGCAGTGAAGGAATTTAGGTTCACACAACACTAAAGGACCTGTGATGACATCATCACAGGTCCTTCAGCCATTCTCAGAGAGGATCATACTAGGCAGTGGGCAGAGCTACACATGATTTTGTGGGCGGAGTTATATAGGATGAGGCTCGACAGTGTGAAAGCTGAAGAAAATGGAGTCTCATAGAAGATCAAGAGACTACAGAACATGCAGGCTGTGTGTGGGCAAGAGGAGTATATCGGGTGCACAGTTTTAGTGAGTACGACGGGGAATGTGTTGTTCTGCCTCTGATCGAGGAGGGGGGAGAACTTTGGCACGTTTCAGCAAAATCCATTCAGCCATTTGTAACACAGAAGCTACTCAGTCACATAACAAACCCCTGAAATCACAATTGCCCGAGCTTATGCAGAGTTGTAACGCACCTCTGTAGGCTCTCCATGTACAAACATGTACATACAGCTGGGTATTCTACGCATATGCAGTGATGTAGCAGAGCTGAGACACGGGAGCAGGATGACCGAACTCTGGCACATTTCTGCAACATCCATTCAGCCCTTTGTAACACAGAAGCTGCTCAGACACTGACATAAGAACACCCCTATAATTCAAATGGCCAGATGTAGCAGAGCTTAGGCAGTGCTGTAGCACAGCTGAGTACACTCTTCATATGCAGAGATGTACATACAACTGAGTATGCTGCGCATATGCAACGATGTAGCAGAGCCGAGACCAGGGCCGCCATCAGGAATTTTGGGGCCCCATACAGCCTAAGTGTCTGGGCGCCCCCCCCCTGCCATTTTAAAACTACCTTATTTTGCGACATACCCATTATGTATTACATTTCCCTTTATTTTGCAGCATTACAAGGCTTAATCAGATTCTATTTGCAGGTAAAATCTGCTACGTGTGAAAGCGCCTATAGAGAGCCAACACCATCTATAAGAGCCCTCCTAATAAATCCTCAGGGCTTTTTCACATTGCGTTTTTGGCCTCCCTTGCCGGGATACGTTGGTAACTAGTCAGAATCAGCTGTCAACTTATCCCTGGACAAAGAACTGGCCAAGAAAAAAAAAAGGGGGGCCTGCAGTTCTCTGTGCAGGGATAAGTGGGTAGCTAATTGTGACTGGTTATCAACGTATCCCGGCAAGGAAGGCCAAAAACACAATGTGAACACTCCTTTAAAGTGAAAGTCCCACCCCCAAACAGGCTGCTATGCTAGCAGCATATCAGCCTACATCATTATTATTCTCCAGCTAAAAACTTATATATTAAATATTATTGCTCCAGTTCCCTCTCCGCAGTGCCGCACACCCGATGCCCCAACAATCCCCCCCGTCCACCTTCTAACATCTTTCCATTGCCCCCTGTACCCATACCTCCCAACTTTTGAAGAACCAAAAGAGGGACAAAATGTGCGGCGCGCTTTGCGTGCCTTGGGAAATTTAGCCCCACCCACTGTTATGTTGACTCCGCCCACTCATTAATTTTTCATGTGCCCGCACACTGTATAATCCTCCTACAGTCACCCGTAAATTATATGTCCCCCCTCTATCTCTCCCCCAGCTTCATATACACCCTTCATCTGCCCCCAGTTTCATGTCTCCCCCTCCATCTCTGCCTCCAAATTCATGTCCCCCCTCCATCTCTGCCCCCAGTTTCATGTCCCCTCCATCTCTGTCCCCAGATTCATGTCCCCCATTTCTGCCCAGTTTCATGTCCCCTATCTCTACCCCCAGATTCATGCCCCACATCTCTGCCCCCAGATTCATGTCCCTCCATCTCTGCCCCCAGTTTCATGTCCCCCATATCTGCCCCCAGATTCATGTCCCCCATATCTGCCCCCAGATTCATGTCCCCCCAACTCTGCCCCCAGATTCATGTCCCCCCATCTCTGCCCCCAGATTCATGTCCCCTCCATCTCTGCCCCCAGATTCATGTCCCCTCCATCTCTGCCCCCAGATTCATGTCCCCTCCATCTCTGCCCCCAGATTCATGTCCCCTCCATCTCTGCCCCCAGATTCATGTCCCCTCCATCTCTGTCCCCAGATTCATGTCCCCCAGATTCATGTCCCCTCCATATCTGCCCCCAGATTCATGTCCTCTAGACGCAGATCTGAGTTGAAATAGGACATACAACTTCTGCGGGCGCCAGGGGTCCGGCACACGGTGGCGGGCCAAAACCGGGCCCCCCCCCATTTTTCAATTTGGCCGGGCCCCTGACGCCAGTAGCAGTAGTACTGGCCTATCGGCAGCCCTGGCCGAGACGCGGGAGCAGACGGATCATCCACAACAGCAATTGGCTAAATATAAGCGGCTCAGCGCCAACACCAACCCGCAGACGAAGTCGAAGGCAGATATTAGTATACTATACTACTATTATACTATAAAGAAAATCAATGCAGTCTTACATTTTGGAGTGGCACATTTTGCTTAGCCTTGGCACATTTTGGTGTCTTGATTTCCATACATACACCTGTAAAATATAATAAAAAGCATTTTAATTTTACTTTTTTGCATATTATTTGCAAACTCATAATACCAACATACAGCTGGAGCCTACAATGTGACAATGACAAATGAACATGATGTCAATGGCACTGTCAGGGAGATTTAGGACACTAAACCACCCACGCTGGCCCTCATGGTCCAGGGATTTAATAAGATTAAAAAATCTTTATACTCACCCTGTTGCTGTACACCTTGGCTTCAGTGCGCATGCACCATAACTCAGATCAATGCGCAGTGCAGCCAGGGTATGCAACCTCAGCCTCACTGAAGAACCCTGGGACAGGGAGCACCAGAGAGGAGTCTGATAACGCTCATCAGACTCATTGCTAAGCAAGTATAAAGTTTTGGTGTTTTTAAATGCAGGAAGATGGCGATTTGGGACACTAAAACCCTGGTCAGTAAGGACCTGTGAGTGGTTAAGTTCCCACACCAACCTAAAAGATTCTCTATAATTTCACTCACAGGAAGTTAAACATTTGCTGCCAGGTTCCCTCACAATTTACTGCTGGGGGTCTGCGCAGTGCAACATCTTGTGGTCATCCTATTGTCAGCCCTTTTTCTATTACAACATACACATGCATATGCTCACAGAATGTATTTGAATGGATTACATGAGTTATGTGAATTCGGCCTATATATAAGAGTTTTACTTACTATGTTTCGTAGGGCGTCGATGCCTGAATGGTTCTGGTGGAGGAAGTCTCCAAACTTCTTCACTTTTGCATAGAACTTGTAAAAGATCAGTTTGCTGGGGCAGATACTTCTTTGTCCAGTGAGGATCAATTACCTGCTTACATAATCATGTACAGTATGTGAGAAATGCTTTGACAATTAGATTTTTTACGGTTTTGCACAAAAGACTTGTCTTTTTCTTTTATCTCTTCAAATCATATTGTATATACCATCTCATATTAGTTACTATGAATATCATAGGATATGAAGATGACTGATATTCCGACCTACCATGATTTTTGGTAGTCCTATGCACATGTATAAAGTCATAACATTAGTCTCCCATGCCTACACCTTACTGTCACCGATATCTTCAGGAACATTATAGTTACTTATACAACTTATAGTTGTATATGAAATCTAGGACCTATTTACAAGGTCCATTCACTGCAGACTGATTTCCTGCAGGACTGTATCACTTTGGTCCAGAGGTCTAGTATGGGGGTATAGATGATTTAATCACACTCAGGTCAATGTTTCTGTATAAATCTGAAAATCGCTTTGCAGTCCTATACAGTAAAGTATGTGATAGTTGTGAGACCTGTTACAGGTCTATGGTTACAGGGCTATGAGTAACATAGAAGATACTTTCATATGTTCTTATATTATTATTACTTTTATTTTATTAAATTTTTTATTAGGATTTTTAATAAAATATTAGAAATTGTATTTGGACATGTAGATAGAGAAAATATATTACTAACAAATACAATAGACAAATAATTGGGAATATAGGGTCTTACATTATTTGATGGTATCCTCTGGTTACTCGACAGTCTTCTTCTGGATGTGCTGTGGACTGAAAAGAAGAAATAATAAGTAAAAATCTAATACGGAAAGATGTAAATATGTATGAGGAAAGTAATATTTCTGAAAAATTAGGTAGGACAGAAAGAAAACAACATAGGGCTTAGAACTGAAACAGGGCCTGTAAAAACCGTACCTGGTCCATTATTTTTAGTATACGAGTTACTTATACACAAGCTGGATAAGAACATTGCACTTTATAAGAATTTACCTCCTGGATGTTTTTTTTTTTTTTTTTTTTGCAGGTTCTGTAACACTGTCTTGTTAATCTCTGTAGTTAGGAGCTATATTGAGCCCTGGCAATGTATGGAGCAGGCTGGTAGAGAATAATGACACCACTCAGTGCAGTCTGTCTATCCACCTTCCACTGTATATTTGCTAGGTAGACATTTTGATAGATCTATACTAAGCTAAATGCAACATAAAACTGTAGAGTTCCACTTTAATAAGTGCTGTATTTAATTGAATGGCTATGTGGCCCTCTAGCCATGAATCAAACAGTGCTGAAATATCCAGTCTCACGCTGCATTCATATTTATTAAGGTTTTTAGTTTTATTAATGTAGCATGGATATTCTTGGTGCACACTGATGAAAATGGAGCAAATATGAATATTATCACATAGCTCAACTGCAAAATTTGATAACATGAGTTGCAGCAAATGAAAGTGTCAAAGATCTAGAAACCTAAAGATCTGCTAAGACACATGGCAGGGAACTCCTTCACATCTGCAGCAGGCCTGCTATCAGGACAAAGGATCTAACAACACGACATTTCATTCTGATGAATGCAGGACTATCGAGTGTATCATCTGTGGCATAACATGCAAGAAATATGGAGCAAGTCAAGGAAATAAGATACTGTTAGACTAGGATCATATCTACTTTTGAGAAACCTAATCCGCTTAAAAAAGCGGTTATCCGCTGAAACCCATGGACCCCATAGACTATAATGGGGTCTGTGTGGTTTCCGCCTGAAAAATGCAGAGAGGAGAACGGTATGCCTGTACAGCCTTAGGAGCATGTTGTTTGAGGACATTGCATTTAAATAGTTAATTCTTGTTGTTTCTAAAGTACTTGAAAAGGAATCAAATGCATTGTATTCTACAAAAATGCTAATGCTCAATGATAATGCTATATGACTGCATAGAACTGTGAATACTACAAATATAAGCAACATCACTTCTCACAGGCAAGTCCCTTAATGGGGTTGTTTAAAGATTGCTATGTATGGCCTATCCATAGAATGTCTGATCTCTGGTGGCCCTTCATCCTTCTTACTGCATGACCACAGCAGTGTTGGACTGAAGTTGCTTGGACACACCAGATGATAAGATTCTAAGGGTCCATTCACATAGAGGAAAATGGCACTTTATTTGGCGCTGAATTTTCAGTGCTGAAAATTGGAAAAAAAATTATGGAACATGGAAAAAAAAAGCTAGCAGAACCCATTGAAATCAATGAAAGGCTTTTTTTTCAGCATGGAAAATTCAACGCCAAATAAAGCACCATTTTCCTCCATGTGAATGGACCCTAAGGGTCAACAGTACAACAAATCTTAGGAAAAAAAATATAGTAGTCTTCAAATTTGGCCTGCGCCCCCTGGAGGATCCACTGGGCCAAAGTAAGGCGGTTCAATGGAGTGAGGTTGAGCATACACTTTACCGCTCCAGTTGTTTGTACTGGCAGAGCTAGCTAAGTACAACGATATTCCACAATCTACCACACTATTCAGTCTCCTGACTGTTGTTGTCCAGTAAGAAGGGGCTTGTGACCCCTATTATAACTGGACCCCCAGTGATCAGACATTTAGCAACTATCCTATAGAAGGGCAAGAGATGTAGATTATGGGACAACTCTAAAGTTGTGCTTGATGTGCACAGTGCTAGAGCCATTGACCTATGTGGTCACTTGATTATGTCATCTGACTTATGGGTATGATGTATGGATGACACCGCACTGCAGCCTTATAAGCTACATGTGGCCTGGAGGTTTACAGGAGCAGCAGAAGGCAGGCACTCCTGATACATGGCGAATATTAGTAAGATATTTTTCTATATGTACAATTTATTTACAAAAAAACAAATTTTCATCACATTTTTTAAACTAGGCCCGTTTAAATAAAACTATCCTTAAATATCAAAGATATTAGGGAGCGTTCACACTACCGTCGGTGTCCGACAGCTAGTGTCCGCTGCCAATGTCCGTTCAAAATCTTGTGCGGACATTAGCAACAGACACTAGTTGTGTCCGTGACATTTTGCATTGATTTAAATGGACATTGGGTGCGTTCTTTTACAGTCCGTGTCTGTCCTTAACTGTCCGTTCCCAAAGATGTCCGACTTTTCAAGTGGACAGCAAAAACCTACATGTCGGACATTAGCAATGGACATTAGCTGTCGGACACTGACGGTAGTGTGAACGCCCCCTAATACATATTCTTAATAATATATTCACAGAATAATTAATGGAATAGCTGATTGAAGAAAAACCATCAAACATTTTATTCATAGCGTCACTTACAGGCCATGAAAGGTTACTACACGTCACCAGATTCTGGATTATTAGCACAGATTCTTTTATCAGTTGTTAAACAGTAAAATATCCACCTAAATCTATACATATCTATTTATTCTATAGATTTTTTTGTTTTAATTTAAATATTTATTTATTTTTTTCATTCTATCCGGGAACCTTTCTGTCTAAAACCGCATGCGTAACATGGAGAAATTATACCAAATTAGATACATTAATATTATACAAGTTTATACTTCGACACATTAATAAAATTTAAATAAAAAAAAATACATTTTCAATGATCGCGACTCTTGTGGTTTAGAGTAATACGTCTGGCCAGTACGGAGGTGCCATGTAGGAGACATTTACGTTCCTTACCTTTGGTAGAGAAAGATGTGTTAAAGGTCTGTAAAGTGTCCTCCTTGCGGCTGCATATTGTGCTCATTTTCTCGGAGGTAGTGTTGTGTCCAGCAGCCTGATCAAACTGATCTGAGCCTCTCATAAATAGGTTGCAGAATTCTGCACCCCTGATCATTGTCCAGGTTTACAAAGGATGGCCAGGCTGGAGCTGTGATCTCATCTCATTCCTTATTCCACATTGTAACATTATTTACTCC
The DNA here is from genome assembly GCF_031893055.1 of Leptodactylus fuscus. Taxonomy (NCBI): domain Eukaryota; kingdom Metazoa; phylum Chordata; class Amphibia; order Anura; family Leptodactylidae; genus Leptodactylus; species Leptodactylus fuscus. Next base: position 52,039,974 of record NC_134268.1, read on the forward strand.
CATCTGTCTTGCCAAGAATTCCATTCATACAAAGGTTTGTTGCCACTGTGAATAGTAAACACCCCAGGGCAGTTTCCTGCATTGTCTCTTTAAGGCTTTGTATATCACTCTGGCACACTTCTCTGACGGGATGAGTGTGTCACAAATTTGAGTGAGTTATGCTTAGACAGTAGACGGACAATGTGTTCTGTTATGTAATATCATGTCCATAGACGTCTGTACATCGCTCATCATTTTTAGACTATCTTCCTATACAATATATATAAAATTCAGTTACAAATTTCTATCAAATATGGCTGCGTTACGTCTTGATTATAATATTTGGGTCATATTTGTGTAATAAAATATTTATTACTTGCTTAAGAAGAAGCACCAATAAAGAATCGCATTATTGTGACGGATAAAAAAAAATTAGATATAAATATTTACTAATATATATAAATTTTGGAAATTCGTTTCCAATATTTTTTTTTTAACTATTCTATAAATACGGATGCAATAGAAGAAAGATCCTTCTCGCCTTTATATAACTGCAACCTATTTTATATATAAATATATGGATTTTCCCCCAATTCTAAACAACAATGAATTTTTGTTACAGCATATAGAAATTATGACACTTTTTTTTTACTTCCCTGAATTTAGTTTTACCAATATGTAAACTGCTAAGATCTTATTTGATAAATATATTAAATAATTCAATATAATTTAATATTTTCCTTATTTAGGTGTAATCAATTAATATTTTCCTTATTTAGCCAGTCTGGTCTGTTCTGTAATGTGCGGTGTTTTAATTACTAATAATAATGATAACAAATGACATTGTTATTATATTCTTATTAGTAGTAGTAGAAATAGTAAAAATAATAATAATAATAATAATAATAATATCAGTATAAACCATTTGCACTTGTCATAGTAATGTACTATATAGTATCTGGTCTACTAGGTAAGTATAGAATATATGACATAAATATTGAAAAATGAACATGAACAAGCCTGAACCGTCTCATATTCTGCAGACACAAGATTTACCCATAGGGCGTCAGGTAGCGTCTCTCATACCTCAATACTGAATCCAGTAAATTTTGTGGAATTTTAACGAAATGTATAGAATCACAAGGAATCTAAGTAATATGGTTATGCATACAGATGTAGTAGAGTTGTGTTTGTCACCAATTAACAAGATATGATGTCTATGGTCTTCCATAGTAAGATTTATGTCAAAACTGATCATATTCTACAAACAATGGAGTCACAAACGAACAAAATCAGCTCTGCTACATCTGATATTCCGATCAATTTGTCCTACGTAAAACTAAAACATACCGAGCTTAAAAAATGTTCCGATTTTGATCCATGACATATATTTTCACAATAGGCATGTAAATACAATGGGCTTGTCATGCTAGGAGAAGGACTATGGTATGATGTAAATTGCCTTGTCCTTCAGATTAATGTAGAAAATTCAACATAAACATTAAAATCATCATTAAAAAATGTGTTGAGCAGAATTATTTATGTCCCAAGAAGTGAATTATTTATGAAGTACACAGCCCTGAAATCCATCTCTTTTGTTACATATGAAATCACGCAACTGACAGGGGGGTGTGAAACGTGACCCAAAGACTCAATTACAGTGTGATTTATTGAGCCACGCGTCCAGCTTTCTGCATTGCATGTCATTAGCATGAGATTGGCTGGCGTGCTCATCTGCTTCAGGCTTGACTCTCCCCTGCACTAAACACTCTCAGCAGATGGGGAATTGCATGTTCCAGAAAGGAATTGTTTATCCTTCCATTGATGCTCACTCAAGTGATCACAACAAATCCATTACCCACGCATAAAAAGATCAGTAGCCCGTCTATCTGGGAGTGAATGGGACTTGTGTAGTACAGCAGGGATTTAATGCTTTAATAGTCATAAGCATAATACGCACTGTCACTGAGATCCACGCCAAATGAAGGTATTTAATGTGACAGGGAAGATGAGAGACAAACACAAAACTTTGCCGTACCTTCTTAAAATTGGCCATTAAAATCCAAAGCTGGACAAGACTTAGGTGCATTGAGTATTCAGTGTAGATCTGACTTATGATCCAGTTATACTTATTATATTGATTATTAAAAATTGTATCTTTACATTATGGGCCAACACTAGTGTGAACCTAGTGCAAGGGTTATACCATGTACTCCATCATAATCTATGGGATCAGATCTTTCTTTATTGTTCTTTCCATTTTTATGTTTCTATGAGAGAACAGAAGAATGGAAACAACAACACGAATGGGTGGATTGGAGTACAATGATAGATTAACAAACTTGGGGTTATTCAGTTTAGAGAAAAGATGTCTACGGAGAGATCTAATGTACAAATACATATAGGGACAATACAAAGAACTTTCTAAGGATCTTTTTACTCCTAGGCCAGTGACAGTGACAAGGGGACATCCTCTATGTCTGGAGGAGAGAACATTTCACCAGAAACATAAAGGGGATTCTTCACAGTAAGAACAGCGAGGCTAGGAAACTCTCTGCCTCAAGAAGTTGTGATGGTGGATTCACTAAACAAGTTCAAAGAGGGCCTGGATGACTTTCTTGAAGAGAACAATATTACGGGTTATGGACTCTATATTTTAAGGACACATTGATCCAGGTTTTTACACTGACTGCCAGATTGGAGTCGGGAAGGAATTTTTTCCCCTGAAATGGGGCAATTGGCATGGGCCTCATGGGGTTTATTTGCCTTCCCCTGGATCAACACAGTAGGGGATTGTAGGGTTATAGGTTGGACTTGATGGACTGATGTCTTCATCCAACCTCATCTACTATGTAACTATATGTACCCTAATATTTATTGTAAGCCGATGGCTGGTCAGGTAATGGAGGGGGTGTACATCTCATCCAGACTACTAAGGGGGGTGAAATGAGAAACTCCAGAAAGAACGTTTCTCAGCAGATAACTATTGCCTGCTGAGGGTTATTTCAGAGTTCCGGTTACTGGGCTGGATTTTTAGGAATGGCAGGTAGGTTGGTAGTGGGACCTGTCATTCCACCCCCCTCCAGTCCACACTTTGGGGATGTTCCAGCAGCGACTCAGCTGCAGAGAGTCTGCTCGTCAAGGGAGGCTTAAGAAGTCAGCTCCAGCAGCAGACTTTGGGCAGAGCTTGGCTGGAGAGCCAACAGAGAGGTCATATTTTTGGAGCTGTGTCCTGAATGATTCTACTGGCTTTTGGATTTCTGTTATTCTAGGTGAGGTAACCTATTCTATGTTAGTTAGAGTCTAGCTGGGCAGGTATTTATTTTTGTATTGTTTCCTTTTGTTGCTGCACTATATTTTTGAGTGAAAATAAAACTCTACCTTTGTTTTGGACTAAAGAAACTGGACTTGTGTTTCTATGTCACCCCACCTACCAATCCCAGACCCTGACATTATACTTTCTGACAATGACTCCCAAAAATTTATATTTTAACCTCAAAAAAGCTCAGTGTGAAAAAAATATTCCATAAAGCTCCGCCTGAGCTATATTCTGCACAAGAAACTTTTACCAGGGACCACAGAATATTAGATAACATGTTGGGGGAAAACAGGGCAATAGGTAAGGTGAGTATATTAAAAAAAATAATATTTTTATCATAAAAAAGCAAATAGGAAGTACTTGAACACCAATGGATCAATTTTTTGTATTACACTACATAGCAAGCTGCAGATTGCCATTCTGTGCTAAATTTGTCACTATTTGGTCTGAATGCTTCTAAACCTGAGATCCATTTTGTTTTAAGTTTATATTATTTGGTTGTAAAGATGTCAGCTTAGATTTTGTACAGGTGACTAAAGAGAAGGATTTTGCAAAGGACAGCATTCAGCAGCTTGCTATTTATTGTAATACATACAAGCTGCATTTCATTGCAAAGAATAAAATATATATACCATTACTTAAGTTATAACTTAGTTGTTCATGCGTCATAACATATGAATAAGCGAATCCTGTGGACCTTATTTGCACTGTCTCACATTAAGGAAACTTACCTTCATTGTTGAGTGCTTTGTATCTCCATGACATTGTGGTAGATATGTAAAGGAAATATAAAACATGCACATAATTGGTAAACTAATACATCGCTGTATCTGTATCATCATGTTCAGCTGACATCTGGTAAGAAGTTGGTTAATAAGGAGGCCCAGTGCTCCATGTCTGTGGTTTTGGGTGTCATTAAATCCTAGTGACAATATGTGCCCTTAATATGCTATGTGCAGAAGGTTGTGCTAATTCTATATGAAACATAATATTGTGTAAAAATCAGCTCCATGTGTCTGCTTATTGTGTTTGGGGATTGTGGGCTGTGGGCGCAATGGCTCCTCTATTGAAGACCACATGTATATTGTCACGGGATGGTTAGAGTCCGGCAATAGGCAATGTGTAATATATATTTCATGTGGAATGTATTCTCTAACCTGTTATATACATCAATGTGTAGTTGGCTGATTAGGGTCTAGTGTGTTAGCACATTGTATGCAAATACCTCTAACTAGTGAGGACCAGTGAGGACAATGGGTGGAGATAATCTGATCCGTGTCTCCAAGAAGATGTTGGACTGTGCATTGTTCAAAAGAGACAGGGAGTCTGCTCTCCTTGGCATAGGTGAGGGGGGAAGGATCTGTGACTCAGCCCTTCCCACCCCCAGATATAGGTGTAACAGTTTAGTATATAGTTGTAGCTTGGAGTTAGTATGTGTTAGCCGGCCTGTGCACAGCTCTGCAGAGAGCCAGAATTTAGTTACAGGACCAAGGAACCAAAGTTATCATTGGATTGTGACTTCTGTGGACTTATTGTTATTACGGTTGATGTGACCGCCGCCGGCTACTAACTTTGTGGATTACAATAAATTGCTGTTGTCTCCCGACCTCTTGCGTCCGTGTTGATTCAAAAGACCTTCCGGAGGAAGACGTATACCTTCGCTCCGTGACAACTGGTGGCAGCGGTGGGATCAACAGCGGACAGCGAGATGGACTACAGCAGCTCATCGATTAATGGAGCCACAACCTCAGAATACAGGAACTGGACTATGGCAAGTCTACAAGTAAGGGCCCGGGAACTAAACCTGAGTTACCAGGGAAGAACGAAAGATCAACTGATCGAGGCACTGGAGGAGATGACCCTGCAAAGCGACCATGAGGAGGGCTGCCCCCAGGAGACAGTAGAGATACGGGAGTGGCAGGTACAGACCCAAAAGAGCAGATGGGTTGTTTTGTATGAGGAGGAATTGGCAGTGCTGGGGCTAGAAGCAACTGCAGAGCAAAGGAGTAGAGCATTACAGAGGACTCAGGAAACGGAGAAGGAGGAACAGAGAATGGCGCATGAAAAGGAAAGAATGGCGCATGAAATGCGAATGGCTGAGATAACTACGCGGAATTATAATCAAACGTCGACCCCCAGCCCAACAGTGAGAGAACCACCATATGTCTCCCATAAACACTTCAAGACCTTTGATGAAGCGGCTGGGGATGTTGATGGATATTTTCAGGACTTCGAACACCAGTGCCGCCTGATGGAAGTCCCAGAGAAGGATTGGGTCCGGTATCTGGTGGGGCACCTACGAGATGGGGCTGCGGAAGCTCTCAGAGCCATGGACCCTAGTGATCAGCGGGACTATGAGGCCATTAAAAGAGCGGTGCAGAAGTATTATGCAGTCACTCCAGAGTCCTACCGAGTTCAGTTCCGCTCTTTGTCTTACAATGGGGGAAGCTCCTTCCACATGTTCGCCCACAAGTTGAAGCAAGCATGCAAGCGCTGGCTAGAAGGAGAGGAGGCTGTCACAGTCGATAAGATCCTCCAAGTCATACTTAAGGAACAGTTCTTTTCCCAGTGCCCCGCTGAGATCCGTGAGTGGGTGCTGGAACGGAACCCAGCCACAGTTGAGCAAGCTGCTTCTCTTGCAGATGAGGGCCTGACCATCAAGCCGCAGTGGAAGAGGTTGTTTGCAGAGGAGCGGAAAACTACCACAGTTCGCCAGACAACCTTCAGCCAGCCACCCACCTTTCGTGCCCGGCCTCAGGATTACAATTCCCCCTCTACCCCTGCCCCAGCCCATCGGCCTCCAGCTATGAACAACCCTGTCCCTAGACAACGACCCACTGGAAGAATGCTAGAGCGCAGATGTTTTGGGTGCGGGCGGCCTGGACATTTGCAAGCTAGTTGCCCTGCTAACATGGGGGCACGGGCCACCGTGGCATCCCGGCCTATTCACTACCTGGGAACCACCCCTAGGACAGAAAGTTTGGCCCCATTTCCAGATGACTCCATGAATGACCCATCTGTTCCACCTCCAGGGGTCTATGGGATTCAGCCTTCCGCCACACATCCCGCAAACCTTCAGAGGAAGCACTTGCAGGAGGTCCTACTGGATGGCCGAACAGTTGTTGGATTCCGGGACTCGGGAGCTTTCCTAACGGTAGCGGACCCCCGAGTTGTGCGACCCGAGGCCCTAGAGGAGGGCCCTGGCATTTCTATCAAGTTGGCAGGGGGTACTCAAAGACGTATTCCTAAAGCTACCGTGGAACTCGACTATGGTTATGGACCAAAACGATGCACAATTGGTGTGATGAGCGGGCTGCCGGCCGATGTTCTGTTAGGCAACGATGTTGGAAATCTACAGTGCCACTTTGTGGGAGCAGTGACCCGAAGCCAAGCTCAGGGAGAAGCCAACATGGATCCACCGGATTTTCTGACAGATGCCAGCCCTTCAACCCTACAACTTTACCATTCAGCACCGCCGAGGGAACCAACACCAGAACACAGATGGGTTATCCCGGCAGGAGGAAATATGAGCTATAGAGACTGATGTGCATTCCCCAATTTACCTGTGTAGGCCAATTGTGTCATGCACATGTTTTGAGAGGGGGAGGGGTTGTCACGGGATGGTTAGAGTCCGGCAATAGGCAATGTGTAATATATATTTCATGTGGAATGTATTCTCTAACCTGTTATATACATCAATGTGTAGTTGGCTGATTAGGGTCTAGTGTGTTAGCACATTGTATGCAAATACCTCTAACTAGTGAGGACCAGTGAGGACAATGGGTGGAGATAATCTGATCCGTGTCTCCAAGAAGATGTTGGACTGTGCATTGTTCAAAAGAGACAGGGAGTCTGCTCTCCTTGGCATAGGTGAGGGGGGAAGGATCTGTGACTCAGCCCTTCCCACCCCCAGATATAGGTGTAACAGTTTAGTATATAGTTGTAGCTTGGAGTTAGTATGTGTTAGCCGGCCTGTGCACAGCTCTGCAGAGAGCCAGAATTTAGTTACAGGACCAAGGAACCAAAGTTATCATTGGATTGTGACTTCTGTGGACTTATTGTTATTACGGTTGATGTGACCGCCGCCGGCTACTAACTTTGTGGATTACAATAAATTGCTATTGTCTCCCGACCTCTTGCGTCCGTGTTGATTCAAAAGACCTTCCGGAGGAAGACGTATACCTTCGCTCCGTGACATATATGATTCAATAATCTGTCCATGGGTTATAGTGTTAAAACATCAGAAACTTTAGAAATATCAATTTGCAAGCACAAAAAAAATCAAGCAAGTTTATGAAACTTCAATGGGTTACTATAAATGGGTTTGCCAGTCTTTTGATATTGATAATCTATCCTTAGGATGGGTCATAGATACCACATAGATCCAACATACTGTAGATCTTCTGTTTCCAAGCAATCTGGACGGAAATATATTTAGTTATGTATAAGACATGTGATCAACTACGAATATGTACCACAACTAAAAACACAAAAATAAGAGACAAAACCTCACTTATTCTTTATTTTATATACAGTTTCTTGAAATTTTGCACAGTGCACTGTTATAACAATGTGCAGGAAGTATGGTATATAACTGCCCTCAAATATTTCCTTCCTGCCCTAGTAATAACTAGAGATGAGCGAGTAGTATTCCATCGAGTAGGTATTCGAACCAATACTATGGTATTCAAAATACTCGTACTCATTCAAATACTATCGCTATTCGCAGTAAAGATTCGATTCAGAACCAGCGTTGATTTGCCAAATACTATACACTGTATAGCATTTGGCAAATCAACACTGGTTCTGCAGCAGGCTCGTCCTTGCTAGTCGGGAGAGCTGGCAGCTTGCGTTTATGCGGGAGCTGACTTTTTCTCATAGGAATGCATTGACCAGTGTTGATTGGCCAGTGTACAGTATTCGGCCAATCAACACTGGTTCTGCCGGAGGCTTATCTGTAAGGAGGCGGAGTCTAAGATCAGACCACAGCAGTCTCCATAGACTATAATGGGGTCCATGCGCTTTAACTGCACAGCGTTCCTCTTAAACACTCTCCTCCTGCTACTAGTGGACTTGGTGACTCTCCTTTAGTTGAATAGTGGTTTCCCCTGAAACAAGCATTTTTTCCCATAGACTATAATGGGATTCGATATTCGATCGAATATTTCACTACTCGCTCATCTCTAGTAATAACGCATGGTTATGACAAAGTGCAATCCAAAAACCTGCAGCAAAGATCAACTTACACTGAATTTTTTTTCCAGAATGTGGATGAGATTTGATAAAATCGATGGCTAATTCACAGTGATTGATACTGTACATCTAGGGTTGCACCTGACATGAGGCCATCTGAGGGGCAAAATTTTTTTAATCGTCCACTTCCTACAGGTTTATTCCAACAGATATCTTATTCTCTAATCTCTGTTCTGTCCAGTCTGGCCTCCGTTATTCCTCCAGAGGGCGCTGCAGCATCCCTCAGGTTTTGCACCCTCCATTCAGAAGTGGAGGCCAGATGCGACATAAGTGGGGATCTGTATGTAAAGCTTCTACCACAACCTATTGGAATAATCTAATAGGTTGCGGATGAACTTGTACAGCACAAGGGGAGGTGAGTGAAAAAACAACAGTTAAACTCACCTCTCCTGGACATCCAGCAGATCCTCAGCATGCTCTTCAGGTCTCTTACAATTGGCATCTGTCACGTGCTCCAGGGTCAACACTGAGGCCTGTGATTGGTCCTAGATGGTCATGTTCATTAACTGTGGTCACTAACTGGGCTTACATGCCCCATGTGACTGCAGAGGCCCAATCCCAGGCCTCAGCGGCGACCCCCACAGAATGTAATGTTAGATGGAGATCTGAAGAGGACACTGGGTACTGCCAGCACCATGAAGATGCCCAGGAGAGGTGAGCCAAGGTGAGCATAGGTGTTTGTTATTTTCCTCACCTTCCCTGGGCCTTCTCCTATTATACTCTAGAGTCTGAGGAAACCCCAGAATATTGGTGAAGAAAATTCAAGTTGAATCTAAGGCAAACATATCATTGTGTGGGGGCATAGTCTAGAATAGTCTATGAATATGGAGCAACCAAGCAGCAGCCAGATGTGGCTTGAAACCATTCCAGCATGTCGTGGGCATAGGTCTTTAAATGGTGGACATGTGGCCATTACCAATTCATTAGAAAACAACACCAATTTTTGGCCGCTACTTGAGACCGTATCTTGAAAAGGCTTCAACTACGGTAACTAAGATTAATACCATCTGATGTTGTACCACACATGATCTGATTAAGCCAAACCATTATGAAATGAATTAAACTGGCCCAGATTTAGGCTGGAGCCCCACATAGCATAAATGCTGCGGAAAACCCCCCAACATTTTACATTCACTGTGTAATGGATGGGATTGTAGCAAATCCCATCCCCATAGAGCGGTAAAATACGTGCGCCAGACACGCTGTGATTTCCAAAACCATTGCAGTTTTGGAAATCACAGCATGTGAAATATACCTGCGGAAATACCAGCGGTTTCCTATACCTATAATGGAAGTAGAAAGTCCACAGTGGTTTCCTGTGAAAAATGCTGTAGGAAAAACCATGATGCGTTGCCACTGCGTTTTTTTCCACAGCGCTTTTTTTTTTGATCTGGCTCAGGGTTCAACATGAAGTAGAAGGCTAAAGCCCCACTTAGAGAAACACTTTTTTCTCATAGTGTCTTTCACTGAGATTTGGCTGTGTTTTTCTTCCTGTATTAAATCTATTGTGAGAATACTTGCAATTCCAGCTAAAATTAAAATGCTGCATTTTTTTTTCAAACATGCATACGCACCACATTAGTAAATCTGGGTCCTTACACCAACACCAATAACTGTGGTCAGTTTCCAACCAGTTTTAGGTAAAGGATACTCTGTGACAGGGTGCGGTAAAGAAAGATGGAAGTAATACCAGCCTATAGATGACACCACAAGGTGATACCAGCACATTGACTTTTACCAGCACATTCACTTTTAAGCCAATAAATAATTATTGCTGTCACCCAAACACAAAGGAAGAATCTAATGGCCTTTTGGCTTTGTGTGGGTGACAAGAACAGCCCATGAATAGTGAATATGGGATTCATCAGACAACTAATATTAATCTTCTCTACTCACCACCTAAGTTGTGATATTGGAGACAATCGGTTTCAAATGAGATGGAAGAAAAAGCACCATATGGCCAGACATGGGAATGGGGAAGAGAAATAAAGTTCCATTTCTCAAATTTGGCAGGCTGTGTTTCCAATTATGATGAAATCCCCTTTTTCGTTGACCGGGGGGGATTGTTGATACTTGATCATCTCTTCCTGCGTAGAAGACCAGCCTTTATTCAGAGACAATCAGCCTATGAGTGGACTTAAAGGGGTTAAATAAGATTAGAGAAAAGGGTATACTTTACTTATAAAGCGTCACCTTTTACCTAGGGGTGGTGTTTAATATTGCAACTGAAGGCAAGAATGATGCTGTATCTTGAAAAGTGAAAACCGTTTCTTGTAATCCCATAAACCTTAATGAGCAATTCTGAATATAATATTTTCATCGGAATTATTTTACGTAGTATTGAGAGTATCCTCAATAATACAAGCAATGCTATATCTTTTACATAAGGCCTTGTTCACATCTGTATTGGTATTCTGTCCGGGGGAGTCCACATGAGGACCCCTTCCTGAATGGACTACCAAACGCAACTGCAAGCGGTGTGCCAGTGAAAGCACACGGACCTCATTATAGGCTATGGGGTCCGTGTGCTTTCACTTCACACCGCTTTCCGTTGCATTCGGTATTCCGTTCGAGGGGTCCCCATGCAGACTCCCCGAATGGATTACCGAACACAGATGTGAACGAAGGGTAAGGCAGATGTATTAAGCCAGAGATACAGCCATTTGAAGTGACCATCCCCCTTTGGCAAATGCTACAGCTCTACATACTGCATTGAGTACAGGTGTATGGGAAAGACTCTATCTGCCAATGATAGAAGGATTTGTATAGTCTGTTTTCTATTAAAAGGAAGTTAGATAGGTTAATTAAATGCATTACAAACAACCCCGAAGACAACAGCAACAAAAATAAAATATGTGTTACATGTTAAGGTGGTAATGGTAGAGTAAAACCTTATTACAAGATTTGTTATGGGGCCGCACGGTTACTTGTTATCCCTCTGCATGAACTAAATAATTTTCCACAATAACAAGGCAATAGATATGTTTTATTTAATTGTTTAATACAAACCTTTTGTTCCTGTTTTTAACTTAAATTTAGAATAACCAAAGCTAGAATGGATATTTCCAATATGGCACATAAGATTCACAGTTTTTAAAAAGATCAGAAATTATCACTGAAATGCAATACTTTCCTGCATGGTAGTTACATGGAAACAAGTCCTATATTTGCTCAGATTTAATGTATCTATTGTAATGTCATTTACTGTAATTCATAGGTATTTCCCTCAGTCCACTTGTGCATATACTTTCTCCACTAGTACAACCATTATCCTAGTACTTGTAATCCCCAAATCAAATGAATGATACAATGTGCGATAAACCTTATTTAGAAATATCCAGAGGCCTCTTTAGATTTGTCATGTATGCTGTAGGTCAATAAAGCTTCATGGATGCCTCAAACAACTTAGAAAGGTCTTCTTCAGAGTGCTGTCTAGGGGATAATCGTGTTACTCTTTCCTAAAATGTAAAAGAATACACACATACATTTATTAATTAGTCAGAAACAGAATGAAAGTACAACACAAATAATATTATTATGACATTATTGTTACATATTTAGTGTTCACAAAAAATACAAGTCTTGACTAAGGGAGCTTTCACACTACCGCCACTGTCCGCCCCAGGGGTCCTGTCCTAAATCCTAGGGAAACTGGATAGGGGACGACTTGCCGGCAGTCAGTTTTAAAACCCATTAATTTTTTTTGCACGGGCACAAAGTCCTGCATTTCCCACTTTGCAAAATAAGCAGTTTCCAGGTGGAGAGGCTGCAAATGGATTTAGGACAGAAACCCTGGGGTGGACAGCGGCAGTAGTGTGAACGCCCCCTAGGGTTACATTCAAATTTGTGCTGGAGTCTCAGTGGGAGAATTTGTTGCAATGTCCACCTGTAATCAGTAGAAGAAAAAATCTTGCATGCGTGGTTTTTCGTCCATCAGTTTAAGCATAAAAACAACAGATAACTGACAGACAATTGATAGCTATCACTATTAGATGTCTGGGGGTCAGGCTCCATTGCCAATCAGCTAACTGAAGGGACCGAAATGTTTGGGTACGCTCTGTAACCATTTCAGTGTTTACCAACTCAGTCCCATTTAAAGAGGACCTTTCATGTTCTCGGCACTTGCAGTTTTATATACCACTAGAAAGCCAACAGTGCGCTGAATTCAGTGCACTGTCGGCTTTCCCGTTATGTGCCCCGGGGGAGAGATATCAGTGCAATTACTGATAATTCTTCACTGTCAGAATGGTGTTCCTGACAGTCTAGCTGGGAACGCCCATCCTGACAGTGCTTTGTGTTTCACTATACTGTCAGAGGGGACGTTCCTTACTGCCCAACCATGACGCTGAGCAGTGAGGAACGCCCCCTCTGACAGTATAGTGCTAAACACAGTAATGTCAGGACAGGCGTTCCCAGCTAGACTGTCAGGAACGCCATTTTGACAGGGAAGAGCTAGCGGTAAATGCACTGATATCTCTTCACCCAGGGTACATAACAGGAAAGTTGACGGTGTGCTGAATTCAGCGCACTGTCTGCTTTCTAGCGGTATATAAAACGGCATGGGCTGGAGAACATGAAAGGTCCTCTTTAAGTGAATGAGAATATGTGCATGACCCAGCAAAGTGTCTATACAATGTATGGAGCCATTTCTGGTGAAGAAAAGGTTGCAGCACGTTCCTGATCACTGCAGCTCTTTAAATTAGCTGATCAATGTGGTTGCCGGGAGGTAGACTCCCATTTATCTGATACTTGGGGATTATTCTCTCCAGGTAAAATGTAATAAGAGGGTTAATTTAAATATCATGATATATATTTCCTGCGTAATCTAACGTCGCGAATATGCCCTATGACCCCTAGTATAATGTCACATCACAATACGTCCCATACCTAGTAATGTTACAAAACAAAATTGTAGTGGAGCCATAACTAAATAAGGTTCCAATATATACTCAGCAGGGGAATAAAAGCTAATAACATCAGTTCCTTGGTACATAGTGACAGATGTGCAGTATTTTCAGACTTCTCATAAGAAATGCAAATCATCATATATCTACGGCAAACAGGAGCCAAGCACAAGACAGCTGTTTCCTTCTTAAAGAAGTACCAGTCAAGCACAGAGTGCTCCTCCTACCCTTGTATAGCGAATGATAAGGAAGTTCAATGAGAATAGGCTACTTTATGTAAGTAAACCCTCCACTTTGTACAGGTTTTGAGACCACCCAAGTTTACTTTATGTAGAGTCCACTATTCAGCCCACCACTCATTGTTGCATTATTGAGATGTTCAGCTGTTTTTAGACTTTGGTATGGTTTTGTGATGTCTCTTTTATACTGATATAATGCAGTATAATTATAATATAATGATATTTCCATCACTGAATGCTTTGTCTGTATTCATGTAGGTTTTCTATTGTTAGTCCAGTTTTCTCCTGTATTGGGTACACATAGAATAATTTTATTCCCATAAATCTAGGACTACAAAGCAACATCACACATCACACAGCCAAAGATCTCAATGTAGTACTGCCTGCATTACAGCTAATAAAATGGAAGGTGGTAGCGTTGTGACCCACAAGTTGCTTCTAGCAAAAATCACTAAAAATCCAGAATGATGCCATGCAACCCTAATCTGAAACTGGACTAGTAGGTTTATATACCAGTGTAAGGAAATATAATAATGAGCCCCCCTGGTGAAATGATCAACATGAATGAATGTCTGTGCCATAGTACTCTATAATATACATGAACAATGTCAATGGAGGCAGAACAAGTCATAGTTACATAGGCTGAAAAAAAGACATACTGTATGTCCATCAAGTTCAACCAGGGACCATCTTGTAACAATGGATGGACTGGGTCTTCCAGAATAAGAGTTGCTCTTTGTGGCTCCTTACTATGATTGACAGAGTAATTTCATGATCAACGAACCCCTATCCTCCATATATAGTAACAATCCATTCCCAAGGAGGTTCTTTTAGTTAGAAAACCAACCCCAAGTATATGACCAGTTTAATGAAAGAATTTGGTTACTACTCACGACAGGTGCCCCCCATGTTGTGTAACTATAATGTACAAAGCTGGCTGGATTGTCCTGAGTCCTTTTAGATATAGATGTGGTGGTGAATGCTGCCATCTATTGACCAAATAATTGGTGTGCCTGTGGTGAGTAATAGGGGGGTAGCTATAGGAGTAGCAGTCGCGAACCAGGCCCTAGACCCTGAGGGAACCCTGAAATTCCCTCAGTTCTATAAAATTTACCAGTATTCTAAATAGCACAAGGTAAGTAGGGCCCCATTACAGATTTTACATTGGGGCTCAGCAGCTTCTCATTACACCTCGTATAGAGGTTTATGTTTGTTATGACTGGTTTTGTGCTTTGATTTGTCTAGAAAGCGTGTAGGGCCGGCTTTTGACCATCTCACTGTCTGGTTCTCTGAGGGGAGGTTTTACAAAGTCTGACAGTAAAATGTAAAGTTTAGATTGCAGTTTGAGTGCTAAAGAACACAAGTAAGATCAGGTGCCAATCCGGGGATCCCTGCAGGGACAACCCAAGCTGGGATTGAGCCTTATGCTGTTGACAACTGTCAAGCCTTGTTTGATGTCTCCAGTGTGGTCAAAACAATCCAGAAATAACATGTAGGCAAGGAGAAGGAGACTCCCTCCCCACAGGCATATCACTGAAGATGGGGATCTCTGTAGAACATAATGGCTACTGAACTGTGTTATCGCTTTCTTTAATTCTACTCTGTACTCTACTAAAGACTTACAAGTAAATAGTACTTATACTGCTAATAGACTCTCTAAAGTTTGTTGCTATCGCGCCTCTACAACGTTACATGACAGCCTCTACAATGCTATATTGATCATTGACTCGGGATCCAGTCATCCATTATAAAAAGAGTTCCTGAGAGTTCTGTGACCTGTTTACCAAAAACATGGCAACAAGGAAGACTTTATATCAGTTTCCATTTATAGTGTTACATTATGGATATCATACCTGAGGCAAAGTTCCTTTCACTAATGCAGGAATATCTGTTGTACTGTACCCCACAGCTGCCAAACCATCATCCACGTTCAGGTCAAAGAGAAATTTCCGTAAAGTGTCGGCCAAGATAAGCCCAGCGTCTTTGATTTTGGCATTCTGGACGTCGGCCCCTAAATGAAAACATAAAGGTAACTTAGCATCATGTATCCACTGTAAGGGTGCTATGCCAGGTCTGCCTAGTTTTAGGAATTTCAACAGTGCCAGGCCTAGGTCAAGTGTGGGATTGATGCTGATGGAAAACTGCAGTGGTAAAGGAAGGAAAAAGCCAAAGACACCGATTTCAGCAGCCAGACATATGCTCTGCGCCTGCCTGCGGAGCCCTGCAGTCAAGACTGGAGCATAATATTGGGAGTCATTGTTTATCATAGGCTCAAAAACCTTCAGGTTCCATGGAGCAGATTAACGAAAATGCAATTTTAAGGGGCCGTCCTGGATTTTTATTTTTTATGGCCAATTATAGGCATTGAATCCTGGTTCCAGTACTATACAGTGCACAGACCAGGATGCTCAGTACACTGCTCAGTGGTCAGGTGCCGTTACTGCAGCTCTGCTCTCATACAGTGTATGGAGCTTCCAGCTCTGTGCACTGTATAGTACCAGTACCAGGATATATGGAACTAGGATTAATCTGCTCCACAAAGTCTGAAGATTTCAGAGCAGATGATAAACAATGACTCCCTGTATCCGGTGCATTTCCAAATGGTGGAATAGGTTGACAACCCAAGATAACAAGGTGAATTTCCCTTAGCTGTCTGAGGATTTCTAGGTCTGGCTGGGCACAATATTCATCAAAGGTTAATGGCAGAAATTTTGTGTGCTACAGCTAGATAAATTAACACATCATATTGTGAAGAGCCTGTGCATGTCTTAATAAATCTCTCAGTAGTAGAGACATCATGCAGCATCTAACAATATGTAAAAAAAAACCTGACTGAATCAGTATATTGTCCCTATAACAGCATTATTGTCATATTATATTTAATTTTGTGAGATGAATGTGGGTGTACAGCGACACCTATTGGTGATGCATGGTAAAGATTGCAATAATTTTCTGTCTGTAGATAATATTTTTTATTCATAAAGAATCAACGTACTCTGCATCAGTTTACAAATCATAGGGCTCATTTACAAACAAAATGAGACAATACAGAGTAATAATTCACAAACCAGGAGCGAGCACCCTGCTCTTGAGAGCTTACTACTTTATATGATGTCATGTATGTTCTAATTAATATGAGGATGCCATTGATGACATCAATGAATATGACATCAATACTATGAAGTCATCCATTATGTCACTGATAATGTCATTATTAGCAATGAGGATGTTATCAATGATGTCATTAATACGAGGTTATCGATGATGTGATTAACTATGATGATGTCATGACAATGGCATTGATGATTAAAATGATGTTACATAAGGTGATTATGACATTAATGATTTCATGGATGATGTCATTATTATCATTGATGGCGGCATCAATGATGTAAGTAATCTGATGATGCCACTGATGATGCCACTGATGATGTCATCAAAGATAATATGCTGTTAATATAATTGATGATGTCATCATTATCAGTGATGATGTAACCACAGATCATGTCTTCATTTACCAGCTTATACTATATACCAGCTACTGCTTATCAGTAGATGGCTTATAGTTATATATTATGTTTAAGATATTAATCATATATAGGTGACTGCTTTACAGCTTGATTGTTTAAAAATAAAATGGATATTAAAGACAATAGCACACAACAAACATATATCATATTAAGGGAGAACCCGTTCTTTGAGACAGAGAAAAGAGCTCCTAGCAAAAGAATGGTTTCTGCTTTGATGGAGCGCCTGTCCATTTATTATATAGTCCGCTATTTATTTGAAGATAATTTGCACCTATGTTAAGAAAGAATCCACTCTAACTATGGAGAATAGGAAGTAGGGTAATATACACTCACCGGCCATTTTATTAGGTACACCTGTCCAACTGCTCGTTAACACTTAATTTCTAATCAGCCAATCACATGGCGGCAACTCAGTGCATTTAGGCATGTAGACATGGTCAAGACAATCTCCTGCAGTTCAAACCGAGCATCAGTATGGGGAAGAAAGGTGATTTGAGTGCCTTTGAACGTGGCATGGTTGTTGGTGCCAGAAGGGCTGGTCTGAGTATTTCAGAAACTGCTGATCTACTGGGATTTTCACGCACAACCATCTCTAGGGTTTACAGAGAATGGTCCGAAAAAGAAAAAACATCCAGTGAGCGGCAGTTCTGTGGGCGGAAATGCGTTGTTGATGCCAGAGGTCAGAGGAGAATGGCCAGACTGGTTCGAGCTGATAGAAAGGCAACAGTGACTCAAATAGCCACCCGTTACAACCAAGGTAGCCAGAAGAGCATCTCTGAATGCACAGTACGTCGAACTTTGAGGCAGATGGGCTACAGCAGCAGAAGACCACACCGGGTGCCACTCCTTTCAGCTAAGAACAGGAAACTGAGGCTACAATTTGCACAAGCTCATCGAAATTGGACAATTGAAGATTGGAAAAATGTTGCCTGGTCTGATGAGTCTTGATTTCTGCTGCGACATTCGGATGGTAGGGTCAGAATTTGGCGTCAACAACATGAAAGCATGGATCCATCCTGCCTTGTATCAACGGTTCAGGCTGGTGGTGGTGGTGTCATGGTGTGGGGAATATTTTCTTGGCACTCTTTGGGCCCCTTGGTACCAATTGAGTATCGTTGCAACGCCAAAGCCTACCTGAGTATTGTTGCTGACCATGTCCATCCCTTTATGACCACAATGTACCCAACATCTGATGGCTACTTTCAGCAGGATAATGCGCCATGTCATAAAGCTAGAATCATCTGAGACTGGTTTCTTGAACATGACAATGAGTTCACTGTACTCCAATGGCCTCCACAGTCACCAGATCTCAATCCAATAGAGCATCTTTGGGATGTGGTGGAACGGGAGATTCGCATCATGGATGTGCAGCCGACAAATCTGCAGCAACTGTGTGATGCCATCATGTCAATATGGACCAAAATCTCTGAGGAATTCTTCCAGCACCTTGTTGAATCTATGCCACGAAGAATTGAGGCAGTTCTGAAGGCAAAAGGGGGTCCAACCCGTTACTAGCATGGTGTACCTAATAAAGTGGCCGGTGAGTGTATTTCCATATTATAAAATAACTGAAAAATTACTGAACCGAATTTTCACCATTTTGTCAAAGAGAAATTTTGAAGATATGTACAGAGTACTACATTTTCTTCAGCGTATAACTGAGAAATTCTTACCCAGTATCTCTGCTGCCTCAAGGTGGCGCTCTGGGCACATTGCTGCAGTAAAGGAGAACACTGCTGGTGATGTGAGCACGACTGACAGTCCATGAGGCTGGGGAAAGATATCATTTATTACAACCAGATGAATAACACATTTACAATAAAGAAATCAGTTCTGATCTAACTAAACTAAAGCCCATAAATCTACCCATACAATGCTATGGGGCACGGTAATGCTCACAGCAACACAAGTGTCCAAACTGAATAGTAAGTTCTATTAGTCTAAATCATTAAACTTGATACCGAGGTGTTACATTACATTTGATACAACATCTACGATTCCCATTGGAGGTGCACTACAAAAAAAGTCAGCTCTAATCTACTGATTACTATGGAGAATATTATCATGAGGCAAGTGAAGATATAGTTACCACTATTGGGTGGTCCACATTGTAATCCTTGGCTCGGTACTTCTTCACCAGCCCTGCAATTGGATAGGACATCCCGTGGCTGGAAATACAAGATATAATAATGGAGTGCTGTCACACCGAGGTGGAATGATGTAATGTCATATTTGATGGGGGTGTATATAGATTTCTGTATGGCATGGGATTTATAGATTTCATCCTTACCTTCAGTAATTTAATGCAAGCATAAAAGCATTATATAGGTCAGAAAAACAACCCTCGGACCCTCACCTATTCTGAGAATAAAGGGGCCCCTCTATTAATTCACATGCAGGTATTTAACACTGAATTTGAGGTGGAATCCACCTAAAATTCCGCCTGAAATCAGTCTCCCATTCATTTTAATATAAGACAATGACAATGAGCAGAAAAATTTTAAATTTTAAAACACGGATTCCGTCTGAGAACTTCCATTCAATGAATAAAAAGTGGAAAACAGACACTCTGTCAGCGCACAATTGGAAGTGGAATTTGTCAGAATTTTCTCATGGAATTTTCAAAATCAGCTTCATATTCAGCATCAAAATCCTTGCCGTTTTTTCTGACAAGCAGAAAAAATCAGCTTCAAATTTCTGAAATTTTTGACAAATTCAGCGTCAAATGTGTGAATGTCCCCTAGAATATTACATGTCAAAACTTTTATAAAAGTTTCATCATCCTTTCAAGGGGCAGTCCAGGAAAATGTTTTTATGCTCTCTTGTTAGGATGGTGGGGGCCAATAGCCGTCCCCCAAACCGATCAGCTGTATGGAGCCGCTTCTTGTAACTATCCTATACACAATACAGAACAAGAAGCAGAAAGCTCCATCTGCAGCTCCCATTGAAGTTAGTGGGTGCCAAGAGGCAGCTCCATGCAGCTGTTTGGTTGGGGGATGGCTGTTAGCCCTCTACCGATCAGGTATTTATGGTCTATCCTATGGATAGCCTATAAAAACTATAAACTTTGACAAGCCCTTTGAAGCAATTTATGAACAATCCTCTGTGGTAAAGTATTTAATAATAGAATATAGATTTCTACTAGAGGATACATTGAAAGTATAGAAAATAAAGTAAACTCACCAGAGATGTACTCCTGCATTCCCAAAGCCGATCCCTGCAAATGAACTTGCCAGGTGCATAGAGAAGCGGGCTTCACGGTCATCGGGGTTTTTAACTGCTCTGTATACAGAAAATTATAAGCATGTTACAAGAATCTTCCAGTTTAGAAATAATAGGAATGCTGTTTTTAAGTCCCTGGGATATATTATAGATTATAACATTCCATTATTTAGTAGACGTTAGGAAAGGCTGACCCACCGCTTCAAGTACTTAGCGACAATCCTTAATGCATGTTTGGCCCACACATCGCTGATGGGGTTACTGCCTTGGTACGCTGGGCGGTTGATGGGATTGGTCGGACAAGGACTGCGCATATTATATGGGATTGCCGTATAGGATTCCAGTGAATGGCTGTAAAAATATTAGATGTTTTACTGTTCAATATATCACAATAATAATAATAATAATTAATAATATATGGATAGATAGCTGGATAGATAAAGAGATAGAGAGATAGATAGATAGATAGATAGATAGATAGATAATTAGATGAGAGATAGATAGATAGATAGATATGAAATAACATATATATAGATAGATAGATAGATAGATAGATAGATAGACACATAGATAGAGAGATAGAAAATAACATAGATAGATAGATACGATAGATAGATATGAAATAACATATAGATAGATAGATAGATAGATAGATAGATAGATAGATAGATACAGTTAGGGCCAGAAATATTTGGACAGTGACACAATTTTCGCGAGTTGGGCTCTGCATGCCACCACATTGATTTTGAAATGAAACCTCTACAACAGAACTCAAGTGCAGATTGTAACGTTTAATTTGAAGGGTTGAACAAAAATATCTGATAGAAAATGTAGGAATTTTACACATTTCTTTACAAACACTCCACATTTTAGGAGCTCGAAAGTAATTGGACAAATAAACATAACCCAAACAAAATATTTTTATTTTCAATATTTTGTTGCAAATCCTTTGGAGGCAATCACTGCCTTAAGTCTGGAACCCATGGACATCACCAAACGCTGGGTTTCCTCCTTCTTAATGCTTTGCCAGGCCTTTACAGCCGCAGCCTTCAGGTCTTGCTTGTTTGTGGGTCTTTCCGCCTTAAGTCTGGATTTGAGCAAGTGAAATGCATGCTCAATTGGGTTAAGATCTGGTGATTGACTTGGCCATTGCAGAATGTTCCACTTTTTTGCACTCATGAACTCCTGGGTAGCTATGGCTGTATGCTTGGGGGTCATTGTCCATCTGTACTATGAAGCACCGTCCGATCAACTTGGCAGCATTTGGCTGAATCTGGGCTGAAAGTATATCCCGGTACACTTCAGAATTCATCCGGCTACTCTTGTCTGCTGTTATGTCATCAATAAACACAAGTGACCCAGTGCCATTGAAAGCCATGCATGCCCATGCCATCACGTTGCCTCCACCATGTTTTACAGAGGATGTGGTGTGCCTTGGATCATGTGCCGTTCCCTTTCTTCTCCAAACTTTTTTCTTCCCATCATTCTGGTACAGGTTGATCTTTGTCTCATCTGTCCATAGAATACTTTTCCAGAACTGAGCTGGCTTCTTGAGGTGTTTTTCAGCAAATTTAACTCTGGCCTGTCTATTTTTGGAATTGATGAATGGTTTGCATCTAGATGTGAACCCTTTGTATTTACTTTCATGGAGTCTTCTCTTTACTGTTGACTTAGAGACAGATACACCTACTTCACTGAGAGTGTTCTGGACTTCAGTTGATGTTGTGAACGGGTTCTTCTTGACCAAAGAAAGTATGCGGCGATCATCCACCACTGTTGTCATCCGTGGACGCCCAGGCCTTTTTGAGTTCCCAAGCTCACCAGTCAATTCCTTTTTTCTTAGAATGTACCCGACTGTTGATTTTGCTACTCCAAGCATGTCTGCTATCTCTCTGATGGATTTTTTCTTTTTTTTCAGCCTCAGGATGTTCTGCTTCACCTCAATTGAGAGTTCCTTTGACCGCATGTTGTCTGGTCACAGCAACAGCTTCCAAATGCAAAACCACACACCTGGAATCAACCCCAGACCTTTTAACTACTTCATTGATTACAGGTTTACGAGGGAGACGCCTTCAGAGTTAGTTGCAGCCCTTAGAGTCCATTGTCCAATTACTTTTGGTCCCTTGAAAAAGAGGAGGCTATGCATTACAGAGCTATGATTCCTAAACCCTTTCTCCGATTTGGATGTGGAAACTCTCATATTGCAGCTGGGAGTGTGCACTTTCAGCCCATATTATATATATAATTGTATTTCTGAACATGGTTTAGTAAACAGCTAAAATAACAAAACTTGTGTCACTGTCCAAATATTTCTGGCCCTAACTGTAGATGATAGATACAATAGATACTCACCACAAAACATCAAATCCACTATTGGCAACTACTCTCTCGGGCATGTGTAAGGTGTGCTCCGGGTCAATCAGTCCTAGAGTCGGCTTTATGGATCTTGAAGCTATACCTACAAGACACAATCTTATGAAGCTATATGCAGCTTGTACTATAACTGTTCTACTTCACTCCAAGGTAGGAAATACAACTACATTTCTGCATAGATCAATACATCTCAAGCTGAAAAAATAGGGGAAGATTTATTAAATGGTCTAAAAGCAAAACTTTCTTAGTTGCCCATAGCAACCAATCACTATACCGATTTAACTTTTCAGGAAGAGTATACAAAATACAATATTGCGTTTGGTATTCCGTTCGGCAGGTCCTCACACGGACTCCCCCGGACAAAATACCAATGCAGATGTGAACCAACCCTGACTCCCATTAAATGAAATCAGAGTCAGAATCCACATCAATATCAGTAACAGAATCTGTCATGTGACGCTAGGTTCACACCTGCGTTCTACTGTCCGTTCTGTGATTTCCGTCTTCTGCATGCCAGAAGACGGAAAGCACAGACCGGGTCCGGCCGTGAGCGGCGGTGAGCGTTTTATGCTCTCCGCCGCGAAACCGGATTTTTTAATCGAGACACAGAGTACTGCATGTCCGACTCTGTGTCCGGATTAAAAAACCCGGTTTCGCGGCGGAGAGCGCAAAACGCTCACCGCCGCTCACGGCTGGACAGCTTTCTCACCCATTCAAATGAATGGGTGAGAGAGACTCCTGCAGGTTTCCGTATCCTGCCTCTGTTTTATGCAAGAAACGGAAACGATGTGAACGAGCCCTGAAAGGACCCTACTATTCCAATTTTACGCTAACTATTAGTTGGCTTGGTTTCCAAAAAAAAAAGATCCAAAATATTGCTGCATTTTTGCCAGGATGTTAGGATGTTGTAAGCATGTCTCTTTCCTGCAAGCTATGCCTTTATCCAATAAACCAAGACCCTTGCTGAATAAAGTGAAGAAAGTATTAGGGTATGTTCACATTTGTGCTGGAGTCTGTGTTGGAGACTCTGTTGTAAATATCCCCCTCAAATTGGAGGATAAAAAAGTCCCACACAGATAACTTTTTTGTCCCCGGTTTCCGTTTTAAAATGACGGATTGTTTCCACATGTATTTGTTGCAGTCCACTTGTCTATTGTTCTGGTCCTCTGACAGACCAGAACAATGAACAGCTCAGAGAAAGTGTGTGTTTAGTGTTAGAAGGCGTCTGAAATGGTTAAATAAATGTGATGTAAAAACATTTATGCCAGTTATTTTTCTATGTAAATGATGCCAGAACTCTGGGGCATTTTCAATGGCAAGTCTGCCCCATTGTTATTTGTGGCTATCTCTTCTGAAGTTTTGTTACAATTTTGTTTTCATTCTTTAACAGGTTTCTGTATTAAGAATAAATTTATTTGTGGTAGTAACACATTGACCTGAAGAGCTTGTAAACCTTTTCACTACATTGGTCCAATCATTGTCATGAATCCCTAATCTGCGCAATTCTCAGAAATGAGTGTACTACTCTTTTCCATGTACCCTAGTTAGTAACATGAATGTCCCATAGGAGAGTCTAACAACAGAAATAAGCAGCACAAACAGCAATCTAGATCCTTAACAGTGGCTGGTGCAAGCGGCAATGCATTCTTGGTCTAAAGGAATCCACTCATCCATAGATAAAAACAAATACCTCAGGATCCCAATTATATGCAAAAGGTGAACTAAGGCAAGAGGGGAGTCCCTCACTAAGGAGCTGACAAAAATGGATCACATCATCACCAACAAATAAGGAAGGGCATTGGGTAATACTGCATTCCCCTATGTAAAAAACTTTTTCCTGGTGATATCAGTTGACTCCTGGGGCTTAGGAAAGAGGGTTCAATAAAAAAAAATACTTGCAGAATACCAAGTGCTAAATTGTATCAGTATATCAAGAAAGATATGCAAGAAAAAAACCCATTGATATAGGATATACAACTTCCTCTTACCAGTTTTGGCTTTGAGTTCTTCAAAATCAAAGATGGCGATTCCTGTAGTTTCACTTCCAGTTCCAGAGGTTGTTGGTACTATTAATAACAAACAGCATGATAGTAAGGTTAAAACTACACTACTTATAGATTCATAACATAATAAGTAATGCCTTACAAATCCCACACTACTATGGCTTTACAAATCCTCAGTCCACCACCATTTTCTATACTCTGGTCTCCAGAGATGACGTCCCAATATGGACAGATCATTGCTGGGGCCTATAACTGGCTGTGATAATCAAATGTCCATAATAGGATATCCTCACTGTAGGTCAAAGTACAGAGATCCTCAGGGGGCTGGGAAGGGGTGAAATTGGAGATGTGGGGGACTTACAGGAGAGTATGGCTGTAGAACCCTTTATTATTGTTCTTATACCTTATATGATGCAATATTGATCTAGAGCAGCGGAACTTTGGTCAAACGACCATTTCACAGAGGTTGCCTCAGACCATCGAAAAACCCATATTTCTGATGGTCTTAGGAACCAGGATACCACTCCAATACCTCCCAACCGTCCCTGATTCCAGGTTGTTTCCCGCAGACCTGGTTGGCAGGAGGCATGCCCCAGATTCCCCGGAGGGGACGCAAATGAGTTAAATACAGTGGTCAAGTAGGAGTGGACAGCCCCTACCTCACCGCTGTGCCACTGCGTGCTACGGCTTCAGGAGCTGTAGGCGTGATGTGATGACATCACTCACATCGCACCTGTAGCTCCAGGCAGGTGAGTATCAGTTTTCTTTATGATAAAATTTTGCAGCTCGGGACCGACTGCACCATGCCTATGATTGTTCCGGCATCAAAGCAGCTCGCTGGGATGCCATATAATGAGTTGGCGAAGATGATACTCCTAAGCTTCGCTTCAGGAGAAGTCTGTGACTTCTGGCTACCTTCATAGCTCTCGTTGTTTTAGAATTTTGCGACAAATTAGATTTTCTTTTTCGCCGACATGTTTAAAATTGGCAAACTGCCAATTTGGATTAGAGAGATTTTCCTATCTGCCTGGAGCAGATCAGATAATATGCAGAGGCTTGGACTCAGTATTATCTGTGTCTTTACATATAAGAGATAACAGACCAGGCTTTATCAGCAATCTCCAATTAACTGAGATACTGCTGCTGCCAAGAGCAGTTTAATATAGTATATGAACATAAATTCATAACAATTTTGAAACCATGTCATTTATCGGGATAAAAATTAGCCTATGTGTTAATCGAGGTTACAAACTATCTATGTGTCAAATTTCATCCAAATCCATTCAGCCGTTTTTGCGTGATCGAGTAACAAACACACAAACTTTCACATTTATAATATTAGTAGGAGAAAAGAGGGTATCACAATCCTCTGGTTCCATGAAAGTTTCCCCAAGCTCTAAAGCAACAAAAATGTATAAAAAAAAATAAATACTGTAAAGTGAAATATATATTTTTACCTGCAATGAGGGGCTTAAGAGTCACAGTCACTGGTTTTCCTTTTCCAATAGGGGCATTGACATAGTCCATAAATTCAGCGTCAGGACTAGAGGCATAGAGATTCGCAGCCTTACAGGTGTCCATCACAGAGCCACCTCCAACAGCGACATAGGCATCAAATGACTTACTTCTTGCAAACTGAATTGCATCCATGAAGCTGTATACATATAAGAACAACAATTTTAGAATTTTCTTTATTAAAGAGGACCTTTCACCACTTTTGGGCACATGCAGTGTTATATACTGCTGGAAAGCTGACAGTGCGCTGAATTCAGTGCACTGTCGGCTTTCCCGATCTGTGCCCGGTGTACAGAGCTTACGGTGCCGGTACCGTAGTGCTCTATGGTCAGAAGGGCGTTTCTGACCATTAGCCAGAGACGTCCTTCTGCCTCGCGGCGCCAATCGCGCTGTGCTGTGGAGCGGGGAGGAACTCCCTCCTCCCGCTCCTGATAATGCTCGTCTATGGACGAGCTGTGTGAGCAGAGGGAGGGGGCGTTCCTCCCCGCTCCACAGCACAGCGCGATTGGCGCCGCGAGGCAGAAGGACGTCTCTGGCTAATGGTCAGAAACGCCCTTCTGACCATAGAGTACTACGGTACCGGCACCGTAAGCTCTGTACACCGGGCACAGATCGGGAAAGCCGACAGTGCGCTGAATTCAGCGCACTGTCAGCTTTCCAGCAGTATATAGAACTGCATGTGCCCAAAAGTGGTGAAAGGTCCTCTTTAAGGGATTTGGCCAGGAGTTTTCATTTATGGGCTATCCTTAGGATAGGCCAAAGGCCATTAATAGGAGACCCCACACCGATCAGCTGTTTAGGGCTGCTTCTGACAGCTTCTTGACTTCAATGGTATCTGAACTGCACAGAAATCAGAGCCAAGTGTTTTCAGATGTATGCTGTGTATTGCACATGTGTCAGAAGTTGCCCCAAACAGCTAATCCGTGCGGGTGCCAGCTGTCGAATAGGCCATAAAACATTCAGGCTCAACCCCTTTAATGATTTTATGGTAGCTTTCCATAAACAATATTCATTATTTACTATACTATGAAAATGGAAATGTTACTATACAATTGCCATAACAGACTAAAAGATTAAAACCTATAATTGTATACATTAGAATTATATTATATTAGAAATATCACAAAGCAGAGTTCATGAGGGGCCTAAATACCTTACTTGAAAGTAGAAATATAACAGATTATAGGAGCTAGAAGTTTTTGGAACATGATGTTGATACAGGAATTTTTACCTGAGAAATGGATCAACTGGTGCCTAGTAGAGATGAGCGAACACTGTTCGGATCAGCCGATCCGAACAGTACGCACCCATAGAAAGGAATGGAAGCACCTGTGACGCTGTATTTGCCGGCGGCCAGCCGGTGTCACAGGTGCTTCCATTCATTTCTATGGGTGCGTACTGTTCGGATTGGCTGATCCGAACAGTGTTCGCTCATCTCTAGTGCCTATAACTATTTTTTTTTTTTTTTTTTTGCCTTCAACTGGATTATCAGGTTAATATATACTGAATATAACCGAGCAAAACCAACAAGGTAGATAGTAGAGATGAGCGAACACTAAAATGTTCGAGGTTCGAAATTCGATTCGAACAGCCGCTCAATGTTCGTGTGTTCGAACGGGTTTCGAACCCCATTATAGTCTATGGGGAACAGATACTCGTTAAGGGGGAAACCCAAATCCGTGTCTGGAGGGTCACCAAGTCCACTATGACACCCCAGGAAATGATGCCAACACCTCTGGAATGACACTGGGACAGCAGGGGAAGCATGTCTGGGGGCATCTAACACACCAAAGACCCTCTATTACCCCAACATCACAGCCTAACAACTACACACTTTACACACTCAATACCACCTCTCTGACAGTAGGAAAACACCTTGAAACATGTGTATTTGGCACTTGCAGTGAGGAGAGCTTGTCACCAGCAGTGAATTTGGCCCTTGTAGTAAGTTGAGGTTGGCACCAACATTTGTTTTGAAAATCAGGGTGGATTGAGCCTCTAACCAGCAGAGTTTGGGCAAATTCATGGTGGAGGGAGCCTCTAAAAACCCCAGTTTGGACCAATTCATGGTGGAGGGAGCCTCTAAAACCCCCAGTTTGGACCAATTCATGGTCTAGGGAGCCTCTAACCAGCCCAGTTTGGACCAATTCATGGAGGAGGGAGCCTCTAACCAGCCCAGTTTGGACCAATTCATGGTGGAGGGAGCCTCTAAAAAACCCAGTTTGGACCAATTCATGGTGGAGGGAGCCTCTAACCAGCCCAGTTTGGACCAATTCATGGTGGAGGGAGCCTCTAAAAAACCCAGTTTGGACCAATTCATGGTGGAGGGAGCCTCTAAAAACCCCAGTTTGGACCAATTCATGATGGAGGGAGCCTCTAAACAGCCCAGTTTGGGCAAATTCATGGTGGAGGGAGCCTCTAATCAGCCCAGTTTGGACCAATTAATGGTGGAGGGAGCCTCTAACCAGCCCAGTTTGGGCAAATTCATGGTGGAGGGAGTCTCTAAAAAACCCATTTTGGACCAATTCATGGTGGAGGGAGCCTCTAAAACCCCAGTTTGGACCAATTCATGATGGAGGGAGCCTCTAAACAGCCCAGTTTGGGCAAATTCATGGTGGAGGGAGCCTCTAACCAGCCCAGTTTGGGCAAATTCATGGTGGAGGGAGCCTCTAACCAGCCCAGTTTGGACCAATTCATGGTGGAGGGAGCCTCTAAACAGCCCAGTTTGGGCAAATTCATGGTGGAGGGAGCCTCTAAACAGCCCAGTTTGGGCAAATTCATGGTGGAGGGAGCCTCTAAAAACCCCAGTTTGGGCAAATTCATGGTGGAGGGAGCCTCTAACCAGCCCAGTTTGGACCAATTCATGGTGGAGGGAGCCTCTAACCAGCCCAGTTTGGACCAATTCATGGTGGAGGGAGCCTCTAAAAAACCCAGTTTGGACCAATTCATGGTGGAGGGAGCCTCTAAAAACCCCAGTTTGGACCAATTCATGATGGAGGGAGCCTCTAAACAGCCCAGTTTGGGCAAATTCATGGTGGAGGGAGCCTCTAAAAACCCCAGTTTGGACCAATTCATGGTGGAGGGAGCCTCTAAAAACCCCAGTTTGGGCAAATTCATGGTGGAGGGAGCCTCTAACCAGCCCAGTTTGGGCAAATTCATGGTGGAGGGAGCCTCTAACCAGCCCAGTTTGGACCAATTCATGATGGAGGGAGCCTCTAAACAGCCCAGTTTGGGCAAATTCATGGTGGAGGGAGCCTCTAAAAACCCCAGTTTGGTCCAATTCATGGTAGAGGGAGCCTCTAAAAACCCCAGTTTGGACCAATTCATGGTGGAGGGAGCCTCTAAAACCCCCAGTTTGGACCAATTCATGGTGGAGGGAGCCTCTAAACAGCCCAGTTTGGACCAATTCATGGTGGAGGGAGCCTCTAACCAGCAGAGTTGTGGGAAAGCAGGGTGGAGGGAGCCTCTAACCAGCAGAGTTGGTGGAAATCAGGGCGGAGGGAGCCTCTAACCAGCAGAGTTGTGGGAAAGCAGGGTGGAGGGAGCCTCTAACCAGCAGAGTTGGTGGAAATCAGGGTGGAGGGAGCCTCTAACCAGCAGAGTTGTGGGAAAGCAGGGTGGAGGGAGCCTCTAACCAGCAGAGTTGTGGGAAAGCAGGGTGGAGGGAGCCTCTAACCAGCAGAGTTGTGGGAAAGCAGGGTGGAGGGAGCCTCTAACCAGCAGAGTTGGTGGAAATCAGGGTGGAGGGAGCCTCTAACCAGCAGAGTTGGGGGAAATCAGGGTGGAGGGAGCCTAGTATTAGCAGAATTGTGCAACGCTTATGGTGGATGAGTATGAGGATGCGGAGGAATTGGAGAGGTTGAGTACAGACATGGAGTTTCATGTTGGGGTGTGTCACGGAGCAAAAGTATACGTCTTCCTCCGGATGGTCTTTTGAATCAACACGGACGCAAGAGGTCAGGAGACAACAGCAATTTATTGTAATCCACAAAGTTAGTAGCCGGCGGCGGTCACATCAACCGTAACAACAATAAGTCCACAGAAGTCACAATCCAATGATAACTTTGGTTCCTTGGTCCTGTAACTAAATTCTGGCTCTCTGCAGAGCTGTGCACAGGCCGGCTAACACATACTAACTGCTAGCTATATACTATATACTAAGACTGTTACTTCCTCTATCTGTGGGTGGGGAGGGCTGAGTCACAGATCCTTCCCCCCTCACCTATACCAAGGAGAGCAGACTCCCTGTCTCCTGTGGACAATGCACCGTCCAACATCTTCTTGGAGACACTGATCAGATTATCTCCACCCATTGTCCTCACTGGTCCTCACTAGTTAGAGGTATTTGCATACAATGTGCTAACACACTAGACCCTAATCAGCCAACTACACACTGATGTTTACAACAGGTTAGAGAATACATTCCACATGAAATATATATTACACATTGCCTATAGTATAGACTCTAACCATCCCGTGACAACCCCTCCCCCTCTCAAAACATGTGCATGACACAATTGGCCTACACAGGTAAATTGGGGAATGCACATCAGTCTCTATAGCTCATATTTCCTCCTGCCGGGATAACCCATCTGCGTTCTGGTGTTGGTTCCCTCGGCGGTACTGAATGGTAAAGTTGTAGGGTTGAAGGGCTGGCATCTGTCAGAAAATCCGGTGGATCCATGTTGGCTTCTCCCTGAGCTTGGCTTCGGGTCACTGCTCCCACAAAGTGGCACTGTAGATTTCCAACATCGTTGCCTAACAGAACATCGGCCGGCAGCCCGCTCATCACACCAATTGTGCATCGTTTTGGTCCATAACCATAGTCGAGTTCCACGGTAGCTTTAGGAATACGTTTCCGAGTACCCCCTGCCAACTTGATAGAAATGCCAGGGCCCTCCTCTAGGGCCTCGGGTCGCACAACTCGGGGGTCCGCTACCGTTAGGAAAGCTCCCGAGTCCCGGAATCCAACAACTGTTCGGCCATCCAGTAGGACCTCCTGCAAGTGCTTCCTCTGAAGGTTTGCGGGATGTGTGGCGGAAGGCTGAATCCCATAGACCCCTGGAGGTGGAACAGATGGGTCATTCATGGAGTCATCTGGAAATGGGGCCAAACTTTCTGTCCTAGGGGTGGTTCCCAGGTAGTGAATAGGCCGGGATGCCACGGTGGCCCGTGCCCCCATGTTAGCAGGGCAACTAGCTTGCAAATGTCCAGGCCGCCCGCACCCAAAACATCTGCGCTCTAGCATTCTTCCAGTAGGTCGTTGTCTAGGGACAGGGTTGTTCATAGCTGGAGGCCGATGGGCTGGGGCAGGGGTAGAGGGGGAATTGTAATCCTGAGGCCGGACACGAAAGGTGGGTGGCTGGCTGAAGGGTGTCTGGCGGACTGTGGTAGTTTTCCGCTCCTCTGCAAACAATCTCTTCCACTGCGGCTTGATGGTCAGGCCCTCATCTGCAAGAGAAGCAGCTTGCTCCACTGTGGCTGGGTTCCGTTCCAGCACCCACTCACGGATCTCAGCGGGGCACTGGGAAAAGAACTGTTCCTTAAGTATGACTTGGAGGATCTTATCGACTGTGACAGCCTCCTCTCCTTCTAGCCAGCGCTTGCATGCTTGCTTCAACTTGTGGGCGAACATGTGGAAGGAGCTTCCCCCATTGTAAGACAAAGAGCGGAACTGAACTCGGTAGGTCTCTGGAGTGACTGCATAATACTTCTGCACCGCTCTTTTAATGGCCTCATAGTCCCGCTGATCACTAGGGTCCATGGCTCTGAGAGCTTCCGCAGCCCCATCTCGTAGGTGTCCCACCAGATACCGGACCCAATCCTTCTCTGGGACTTCCATCAGGCGGCACTGGTGTTCGAAGTCCTGAAAATATCCATCAACATCCCCAGCCGCTTCCTCAAAGGTCTTGAAGTGTTTATGGGAGACATATGGTGGTTCTCTCACTGTTGGGCTGGGGGTCGACGTTTGATTATAATTCCTCATAGTTATCTCAGCCATTCGCATTTCATGCGCCATTCTTTCCTTTTCATACGCCATTCTCTGTTCCTCCTTCTCGGTTTCCTGAGCCCTCTGTAATGCTCTACTCCTTTGCTCCGCAGTTGCTCCTAGCCCCAGCACTGCCAATTCCTCCTCATACAAAACAACCCATCTGCTCTTTTGGGTCTGTACCTGCCACTCCTGTATCTCTACTGTCTCCTGGGGGCAGCCCTCCTCATGGTCGCTTTGCAGGGTCATCTCCTCCAGTGCCTCGATCAGTTGCTCTTTCGTTCTTCCCTGGTAACTCAGGTTTAGTTCCCGGGCCCTTACTTGTAGACTTGCCATAGTCCAGTTCCTGTATTCTGAGGTTGTGGCTCCATTAATCGCTGGGCTGCTGTAGTCCATCTCGCTGTCCGCTGTTGATCCCACCGCTGCCAACCAGTTGTCACGGAGCAAAAGTATACGTCTTCCTCCGGATGGTCTTTTGAATCAACACGGACGCAAGAGGTCAGGAGACAACAGCAATTTATTGTAATCCACAAAGTTAGTAGCCGGCGGCGGTCACATCAACCGTAACAACAATAAGTCCACAGAAGTCACAATCCAATGATAACTTTGGTTCCTTGGTCCTGTAACTAAATTCTGGCTCTCTGCAGAGCTGTGCACAGGCCGGCTAACACATACTAACTGCTAGCTATATACTATATACTAAGACTGTTACTTCCTCTATCTGTGGGTGGGGAGGGCTGAGTCACAGATCCTTCCCCCCTCACCTATACCAAGGAGAGCAGACTCCCTGTCTCCTGTGGACAATGCACCGTCCAACATCTTCTTGGAGACACTGATCAGATTATCTCCACCCATTGTCCTCACTGGTCCTCACTAGTTAGAGGTATTTGCATACAATGTGCTAACACACTAGACCCTAATCAGCCAACTACACACTGATGTTTACAACAGGTTAGAGAATACATTCCACATGAAATATATATTACACATTGCCTATAGTATAGACTCTAACCATCCCGTGACAGGGTGCTTTACACAGGTGGGCACAAAAATGAAGGCTCTATCCAGTGGTGGTTCATTTTTATCAAAGTGAGCCGGTCGGCACTCTCAGCTGACAGACGGGTGCGCTTGTCAGTGATGATGCCACCGGCTGCACTGAACACCCTCTCAGATAGGACGCTGGCGGCAGGACAGGACAGCACCTCCAAGGCATATAGGGCAAGTTCAAGCCACAGGTCCAACTTCGACACCCAATACGTGTAGGGCGCAGAGGGGTCGGAGAGGACAGGGCTGTGGTCGGAAAGGTATTCCCGCAACATGCGCCTATACTTCTCACGCCTGGTGACACTAGGACCCTCCGTGGCGGCACTTTGGCGAGGGGGTGCCATCAAGGTGTCCCAGACCTTAGACAGTGTGCCCCTCGTTTGTGTGGACCGGTGAGAACTTGGTTGCCTACTGGAGGAACTGCCCTCCCTGCCGCCAACGTCACATGCTGGAAACATCTCCATCATATTCTGCACCAATTGCCTGTGGCAAGCATTGATGCGATTGGCCCTCCCCTCTACCGGAATAAAAGACGAGATGTTGTTTTTATACCGGGGGTCAAGGATAGCAAAGATCCAGTACTGGTTGTCCTCCATGATTTTGACAATACGCTTGTCGGTTGTAAAGCACCCCAACATGAACTCAGCCATGTCTGCCACAGTGTTAGTTGGCATGACTCCTCTGGCCCCACCGGAAAGTTCAATCTCCATTTCCTCCTCATCCTCCATGTCTACCCATCCGCGCTGCAACAATGGGACGATTCGAAGTTGCCCGGAAGCCTCCTGTATCACCATCACATCATCGGACAACTCTTCTTCCTCCTCCTCCTCCATTAAACGCGATGAAGCGGACAGATGTGTGGACCTACTCTCCAGCTGTGACGGATCGGATGCTATCCCTGACTCCTCTGTGTGATCTGAGTTATCCCTGATGTCAATCAGGGATTCTCTCAGAACACACAAGAGCGGGATTGTAAGGCTCACCATCGCATCCTCAGAGCTCACCCTCCTTGTGGACTCCTCAAAGACCCGTAGGATGTCACAAAGATCTCTCATCCATGGCCACTCATGGATGTGAAACTGAGGCAGCTGACTTTGTGGCACCCTAGGGTTTTGTAGCTGGTATTCCATCAAAGGTCTCTGCTGCTCAACCACTCTATTCAACATCTGAAACGTTGAGTTCCAGCGTGTGGGGACGTCGCACAAAAGCCGGTGTTGTGGCACATGCAGGCGTTGCTGGAGAGATTTTAAGCTAGCAGCAGCTACTGTCGACTTGCGAAAGTGGGCGCACATGCGCCGCACTTTCACCAGTAGCTCTGGAACATTGGGGTAGCTCTTTAGGAAACGTTGCACCACTAGGTTGAAGATGTGGGCCAGGCATGGAACATGTTGGAGTCCGGCAAGCTCCAGAGCTGCTACCAGGTTCCGGCCGTTATCACAAACGACCATGCCTGGGCCCAGGTGCAGCGGCTCAAACCATATTGCCGTCTCATCGAGGAGGGCATCCCTCACCTCGGAGGCAGTGTGCTGTCTGTCCCCCAAGCTGATCAGCTTCAGCACAGCCTGCTGACGTCTACCAACGCCAGTGCTGCAACGTTTCCAACTCGTAGCTGGGGTCAATGTAACAGCGGAGGAGGAGGCGGTGGCGGAGGAGGAGGCGGTGGCGGAGGAGGAGGCGGTGGAGGAGGAGGAGGAGGGGGGTGTTCTTCTCGTGTCCCTGCCAGGAATGTTAGGCGGGGAGACGAGGTACACCGGGCCAGTTTGGGAAGCAGTCCCAGCCTCAACTACATTCACCCAGTGTGCCGTCAGTGAAATGTAGCGTCCCTGTCCGCATGCACTTGTCCACGCGTCGGTGGTCAAGTGGACCTTTGTGCAAAGCGCGGAACTAAGGGCCCGCCTGATGTTGAGTGACACGTGCTGGTGCAAGGCGGGGACGGCACACCGGGAGAAGTAGTGACGGCTAGGGACGGCATAGCGAGGTGCCGCAGTTGCCATCAGGTCCAGGAAGGCGGGAGTTTTAACAAGCCGGAACGCCAACATCTCCTGGGCCAGCAGTTTAGCGATGTTGGCGTTCAAGGCTTGCGCGTGTGGGTGGTTAGCAGTGTATTTCTGCCGCCGCTCCAATGTCTGAGAGATGGTGGGTTGTTGTAAAGAAGCGCCTGATGGTGCCTTTGATGGTGCAGGAGAAGGAGATAAGACAGGAACAGGGGAGGATGAGGAAGAAGTCAACAAAGTGGCGGAGGCAGATGAAGTGGTGTCCTGGCTCGTCCTCTGGAGTGCATCGCCAGCACAGTCAGCAGTGGCAGTGGCAGAGGCAGAGGCAGTGGCAGTGGCGTGAACGGCAGGCGGCCTTTGTCCTGCCGTTGCTGCCTGCCACTGATTCCAGTGCTTGGATTCCAAATGACGGCGCATTGAAGTGGTGGACAGGTTGCTCTTCTCAGAGCCCCTAATCAATTTCGAGAGGCAAATTGTGCAGACAACACTATATCTGTCCTCGGCGCATTCCTTGAAAAAACTCCACACCTTCGAGAAACGTGCCCTCGAGGTGGGAGTTTTTCGGGGCTGGGTACGAACTGGAACATCTTGGGAGATTCCGGGTGTGGCCTGGCTTCGCCTAAGCTGCTGACTTCTGCCTCTGCCTCTAGCTACCCTTTTTGGTGCTGCACCTGCCTCAACATCCACACTACTTTCCCCGCTTGACATCCCCCCTGTCCAGGTCGGGTCAGTGTCCTCATCATCCACCACTTCCTCTTCCAACTCCTGTCTCATCTCCTCCTCCCGCACAATGCGCCGGTCAACTGGATGCCCTGACGGCAACTGCGTCACATCATCGTCGATGAGGGTGGGTTGCTGATCATCCACCACCAAATCGAACGGAGATGGAGGAGACTCTAGTGTTTGAGCATCTGGACACAGATGCTCCTCTGTTAGGTTCGTGGAATCGTGACGTGGAGGGGCAGGTTGAGGGACAATGAAAGGAGCGGAGAACAGCTCTGGGGAGCAGGCACAGTTGGGGTTATTGTTCTGTGAAGCTTGGAAATTTTGGGAGGAAGGAGGACAAGACTGTTGGGTAATAGGAGGAGAGGAGGCAGAGTCTGACTGGCTGCTGGACAATGTGCTGTAAGCGTTCTCTGACAGCCATTGCAAGACCTGTTCCTGGTTCTCGGGCCTACTAAGGTTTGTACCCTGCAGTTTAGTTAATGTGGCAAGCAACCCTGGCACTGTGGAGTGGCGCAATGCTTGCTGCCCCACAGGAGTAGGCACGGGACGCCCTGTGGCTTCACTGCTACCTTGCTCCCCAGAACCATTCCCCCTACCTCGCCCACGGCCTCGTCCACGTCCCTTTCCGGGAGCCTTGCGCATTTTGAATTCCCAGTTAGAAATTGGCACTATATACCAGTAGCAAAAATTGTGGGTGCACGTAACCCCAATACATTCTTTGAATTACCAGTCAGAAACTGGCACTATATGGCAGTAGCAAGAAATGAGGGTATTTGTAACCCCAATATATTCTTTGAATTCCCAGTCAGACAATGGCACTATATACCAGTAGCAAGAAATGAGGGTATTTGTAACCCCAATATATTCTTTGAATTCCCAGTCAGACAATGGCACTATATGGCAGTAGCAAGAAATGAGGGTATTTGTAACCCCAATATATTCTTGGAATTCCCAGTCAGACAATGGCACTATATACCAGTAGCAAAAATTGTGGGTGCACGTAACCCCAATATATTCTTTGAATTACCAGTCAGAAACTGGCACTATATGGCAGTAGCAAGAAATGAGGGTATTTATAACCCCAATATATTCTTTGAATTACCAGTCAGAAACTGGCACTATATGGCAGTAGCAAGAAATGAGGGTATTTGTAACCCCAATATATTCTTTGAATTCCCAGTCAGACAATGGCACTATATACCAGTAGCAAGAAATGAGGGTATTTATAACCCCAATATATTCTTTGAATTCCCAGTCAGACAATGGCACTATATACCAGTAGCAAGAAATGAGGGTATTTATAACCCCAATATATTCTTTGAATTCCCAGTCAGACAATGGCACTATATATGAGTAGCAAAAATTGTGGGTGCACGTAACCCCAATATATTCTTTGAATTACCAGTCAGAAACTGGCACTATATGGCAGTAGCAAGAAATGAGGGTATTTGTAACCCCAATATATTCTTTGAATTCCCAGTCAGACAATGGCACTATATACCAGTAGCAAGAAATGAGGGTATTTATAACCCCAATATATTCTTTGAATTCCCAGTCAGACAATGGCACTATATGGCAGTAGCAAGAAATGAGGGTATTTGTAACCCCAATATATTCTTTGAATTCCCAGTCAGACAATGGCACTATATACCAGTAGCAAGAAATGAGGGTATTTGTAACCCCAATATATTCTTTGAATTCCCAGTCAGACAATGGCACTATATACCAGTAGCAAAAATTGTGGGTGCACGTAACCCCAATATATTCTTTGAATTCCCAGTCAGACAATGGCACTATATACCAGTAGCAAAAATTGTGGGTGCACGTAACCCCAATATATTCTTTGAATTACCAGTCAGACAATGGCACTATATACCAGTAGCAAGAAATGAGGGTATTTGTAACCCCAATATATTCTTTGAATTCCCAGTCAGACAATGGCACTATATACCAGTAGCAAAAATTGTGGGTGCACGTAACCCCCATATATTCTTTGAATTACCAGTCAGACAATGGCACTATATACCAGTAGCAAGAAATGAGGGTATTTGTAACCCCAATATATTCTTGGAATTCCCAGTCAGACAATGGCACTATATACCAGTAGCAAGAAATGAGGGTATTTATAACCCCAATATATTCTTTGAATTCCCAGTCAGACAATGGCACTATATACCAGTAGCAAGAAATGAGGGTATTTGTAAACCCAATATATTCTTGGAATTCCCAGTGAGACAATGGCACTATATACCAGTAGCAAGAAATGAGGGTATTTGTAAACCCAATATATTCTTTGAATTCCCAGTGAGACAATGGCACTATATGGCAGTAGCAAAAATAGTGGGTGTATATAGCCCCAATTCTATTGCTAGGGGACTTGCAGGGTATTTCTGGGATGAAGGTGGGGGGGCACACTGTTGGAACGGGGATTTGGGGTGTATATATGGGGTATACGGGAATACACTGTCAGTGTATTCCATTCAGGATCCTGGGAAAGCTGGGTTGCGGCGATTGAGCCTGTCAGTGCCACGTTACACTGACAAGCTTCTCCCTGGAATTTAGCTCTTATAAGAGCTGTTGGTTGTCTTCTCCTTCCTATCCTAGCCTGTCCCTGCCTACCCAGAATCTAAGCCCTAGCTAACTGGACGGAAACCTCCGTCCTCGGTGAATTGCAAGCTCAGAATGACGCGAAGCTGGGCGTCGCTGTTCTTTTAAATTAGAGGTCACATGTTTTCAGCAGCCAATGGGTTTTGCCTACTTTTTTCAACGTCACCGGTGTCGTAGTTCCTGTCCCACCTACCCTGCGCTGTTATTGGAGCAAAAAAGGCGCCAGGGAAGGTGGGAGGGGAATCGAGTAATGGCGCACTTTACCACGCGGTGTTCGATTCGATTCGAACATGCCGAACAGCCTAATATCCGATCGAACATGAGTTCGATAGAACACTGTTCGCTCATCTCTAGTAGATATCCCAAACGTACTAAGAAAAATGTACTAAATAAGGCAATACTACCAAACCATAAATATACTAAAAATTTGCAACATTTTATTGAAAAATAATATCACATACACAAAAAAACATAAAGACATGAGGGAAAGGAACACATCCAAATGAATGTGCATGTAGGAAAATCTGACACTAGTAAATAGTATAAATTAAGGGGTAAAGAAAGGGAAACATATCAATGTTGCCCTTTTACAATTCATATACAAAAGTGATCACAATATTATCAAGACCATTCGAACAAAGTAATAATATCAAATACAAAAAATCACCACCAAGTGTAATGTTATAAAAGCCCCTATCAATATATAAAAAGTATAATATCACAATGTCCTATCATGCATTTAAATGCATCCTGAGGCGCGTTTCACCATCTCTGGATTATCAGGTTAGGATTATAGGTTGGACCTGATGGACTTGTGTCCAATCTTAACAAAACGGGTTACTAAGTAAACGTAGTAGATCCAGCTTGATTATTATATAGGGAATACAACTGATGTGCATGTTCTACACATATTACACTATGTTCACATCTGTGCCTGTGTGTGCCAGAGGACCAGAACAACGGACACATAGACCATATATATAGCAGACATCAACGGTTCCTGAGAGACCCCATTGACTATAATGGGATCCATTGAGTGTCCATTCTTTTAAGCTGAAACCGTAGGATTTGCAGCACTTTTTCCAATAGGGATTTCGTGGTCACTGCGATGGAGTCTCCTAACAGAGACTCTGCCACATATGTGACCCCAACCTTATTATGAGCTGCAAAACATAAAAAT
Source organism: Leptodactylus fuscus (assembly GCF_031893055.1). Lineage (NCBI taxonomy): Eukaryota > Metazoa > Chordata > Amphibia > Anura > Leptodactylidae > Leptodactylus > Leptodactylus fuscus. The sequence continues at coordinate 52,079,851 of NC_134268.1, forward strand.
GACTATGATGTTTTGAATGCAGGTTTATATTAGGTGTACAATATTTTATAATTATACTGTATATGTAATATGTATACTTTTCATGTATATTACCACTACCTTACATTTCAATTACATAGCACTATGGTTTATACCTTGTATCTGTCGGCTCCACTCTGACCTTGTCATACAAGCAGAACTTGATGCCATTCCTTGTCAGTGAATTTATCACAGCTTGTACAGGTGGGAGACGTGCAAGGTTCTTGTCTGTCATCACGCAAACATTTCTTGCACCCATATTCTGCAAATCCTTTGTCAAATATGAAACAAAGAAATCGTTAAAGATGATTTATGTGACGATGTAAAAAAAAAAAGAAAGAAAAAACAGGTGTAATATAGTACATGACAATCTCTACTGTCTGGCCATGGTTGTCAGAGTCAGTGTTGGGCTGTGGGAAAATAGAGGAGTAGTAGATGGTGGTTTGGCCTACTGACTCCACAGTCCTGGCTATGCTTCTTTTGATTTGAGGCAGGGCAGGCTATAGACGTTACATACAGTAGCTCCTGGACGTCATTTTTGGCCATCAAAAAATTATGTCTTTTGCCAGCTTAAAGAGATATTTCAGGTAGTTTTGGGCATATTAACAGTATATGCTTGTCTAATGTGTATGTATGCATATGTAATGTGTATCATGTACCATTACTAACAGTACTATATATGTTTATGGTATAGTTACAAAAATGGGGGGAATTCATTATAATGACAGGTCATTATTTTATGACCTGTGGTTTGCATCTTTTAAACTCAACTTGGAATTTTTGCACCAGCCTCACTTTTTTTTCAGAATGCGGGTGAGGCATTGGTGAACCCATTGGCACACCACGTTCGTCATCATATGCGTCACTTGTGTCTTTACTGAGGACAGAATCCCACCAGTCAGATGATGATAGGGAACTACCCCACACCATCCACAGCCAGCTCAACTCCTATTGTTTGGTTCACATCTGCTTTGGTATTCCGTCTGGGGGAGTCGCATGAGACCCCCCCCCCCCCCGAATGGAATACCAAATGCAATTGCAAGTGCTGTACAGTAAAAGCACATGGACCTCATAGACTATAATGGGGTCCGTGTGCTTGCCGTGCGCTGCCCGCACGAATCATGCGGACGGGAAAGTAGATTGTGAACTACTTTCCTGTCTGCATGTTCCTTTCGGAGATCTGGTGGCAAGCACACGGTCCCCATTATAGTCTATGGGGTCCTTGTGCTTTTACTGCACAGCGTCTGCAATTGCATTTGGTATTCCATTTGGGGGGGTTCCCATGTGGACTTCCCCAGACTGAATACAAAAGTAGGTATGAACCAACCCTATTTATTTAAAAAGTTTTTCCTTACCATTCCCACTTCTTTTGTAACACCTTCTCCATATCTGATGCTAGAAACAGCCATCTGTGAAAAAGAAATGAAGACATGTAAATTTCTTGGGTCATTGTGAAATGTGCACAGACAGTCGTGTAAGTGGCTACACCAGCAACAACCTGACCGTCTAACATTAGCTCGACTTGTCTGTAGGAAAGACCACGTGTCCAACAGTGATCATCTTCTAACCTCATGTGACTAATATATCTTTGGAGACAACAGAATATGTACAAGTAAGTTCAGAAATAGAGATGAGCGAACACTAAAATGTTCTAGGTTCGAAATTCGATTCCCATTCGAACCCCATTATAGTCTATGGGGAACAGATACTCGTTAAGGGGGAAACCCAAATTCGTGTCTGGAGGGTCACCAAGTCCACTATGACACCCCAGGAAATGATACCAACACCCTGGAATGACACTGGGACAGCAGGGGAAGCATGTCTGGGGGCATAAAAGTCACTTTATTTCATGGAAATCCCTGTCAGTTTGCGATTTTCGCAAGCTAACTTTTCCCCATAGAAATGCATTGGCCAGTGCTGATTGGCCAGAGTACGGAACTCGACCAATCAGCGCTGGCTCTGCTGGAGGAGGCGGAGTCTAAGATCGCTCCACACCAGTCTCCATTCAGGTCCGACCTTAGACTCCGCCTCCTCCAGCAGAGCCAGCGCTGATTGGCCGAATTCTGTACTCTGGCCAATCAGTGCTGGCCAATGCATTCTATTGGCGTGATGAAGCAGAGTGTGCACAAGGGTTCAAGCGCACCCTCGGCTCTGATGTAGCAGAGCCGAGGCTGCACAAGGGTTCAAGCGCACCCTCGGCTCTGATGTAGCAGAGCCGAGGCTGCACAAGGGTTCAAGCGCACCCTCGGCTCTGATGTAGCAGAGCCGAGGGTGCACAAGGGTTCAAGCGCACCCTCGGCTCTGATGTAGCAGAGCCGAGGCTGCACAAGGGTTCAAGCGCACCCTCGGCTCTGATGTAATAGAATGCATTGGCCAGCGCTGATTGAAGCAGAGCTGAATCTGTGTGCTTAGCTCAACTACTCCACCGGTGTAGTTGAGCTAAACACACACATTCAGCACTGCTTCATCACGCCAATAGAATGCATTGGCCAGCACTGATTGGCCAGAGTACGGAATTCGGCCAATCAGCGCTGGCCAATGCATCCCTATGGGAAAAAGTTTATCTCACAAAAATCACAATTACACACCCGATAGAGCCCCAAAAAGTTATTTTTAATAACATTCCCCCCTAAATAAAGGTTATCCCTAGCTATCCCTGCCTGTACAGCTATCCCTGTCTCATAGTCACAAAGTTCACATTCTCATATGACCCGGATTTGAAATCCACTATTCGTCTAAAATGGAGGTCACCTGATTTCGGCAGCCAATGACTTTTTCCAATTTTTTTCAATGCCCCTGGTGTCGTAGTTCCTGTCCCACCTCCCCTGCGCTGTTATTGGTGCAAAAAAGGCGCCAGGGAAGGTGGGAGGGGAATCGAATTTTGGCGCACTTTACCACGCGGTGTTCGATTCGATTCCAACATGGCGAACACCCTGATATCCGATCGAACATGTGTTCGATAGAACACTGTTCGCTCATCTCTATTCAGAAACTGAGTTCTTACCCTGCAAGAATATAGGTAAAAGTTACATTTGCCCCTAACTTGTTTGCTGTTGCTGTGCGCTCAGTGCAAGGGAAATCCCTGTGTAGATCCATACTGTGCATGGCCTGGATGAGGCCTCATAGAAGCTACTGTGGCTGCCTATAGTGGATATACACTCCAAATGACAGTATATGTATTTATTTACCAACAATTATCTATATTGTGTATTGAAGAGCAGAGGCAATGAGTATCCATCTTGGGACAATACTATAGAACAGAAATGTATTTCCATAATGCACACTTACCTCAAATGCATAGTCTGTTGTTATCTCAGATGATGGGGCTAAAAGTAGAATAATTTCATTGAATCAGTGTTATTCAACACCTAGAACAGAGAACTGAAGAATCTGATACTATTCTAGGAAACTTGGCAGAAGGTACGTGGTTTTCTGGTTTCTAAAAATTAAAAAACCCTGAAAGAGGCGGTATAACTATAACATACTATACAAACAAGTTTATCTATGAATTACGGACTCGGTCCATACCTTGAGAGTATGTGTGAGAATGGGCTGGGCATCTGCACCTAAAATATAAAGAAAAGTTAGAATAAATAATGGGCATAAAGAACATAAGGCCTCATTCACACTGCAGGTTTATGTACCTTATTCTGTTCCATCATTATTCCGCGAAAACAAAAATGTACAACTACAGCAAATGAAACTATAGTAAATGCAATGAAAAAGATTTTAAAGGTTCTTCTATTCTCTCAGATAGACATGAGAAGTTTCTATGGATTTGGTCCCCATGGATAGATTAGGCTATTTCTTTCCACCTTGGATAGACCAATGCTCTTCATACAGCGATTGCCCCCTTCTAACACAGCTAACCCTGAGCACCATGCAGGAACACCAAGCCCAAACCTAACCTCACCTTTCCCTACCCGTCCATCCTCTTCTACCTTGTTTAGTCTTTCTCTGTCTTTTCTTTCCTATCCCTTTATGGTTGCCCATTCATCCCCTTATGCTGTTCATTGACATTCATGCAAATATACAGAACTCTTCTCTTCTGGATTCTATATTTACGACCCTCTTTGGGGATAGACCTGGACAATCTGGGACCGCTCATACTGCGTATTTCTTTATTGTATGTACTATATCTATTATAACTGTTTATTGTATGCTATAAGCCATTTTACTTCTATGTACACTGAGAAAAAAACGAATAAAAACCTTTATGAGAAAATAAAAACACAAAGCCTAAAGAGTTTAAGTCTCGGGCCCCATGTTGTCAAAACGCAGATTTTTTTTAGTTGCGGAAAGAAACGCTGCAATTTACAATACCTACAAAGTGGTTGGGGTTCTGGTTAATTTCAACCAGAAATTACAGAAAAAAATCGGCAGCGGAAATGCTGCGTTTAAAAAATGACTGCATTTTTGTAAATCGCAGCATGTCAATTATACCTACGGAAACGTTGGCATTTTCCGTATAGGCATAATAGGGGCAGAGAGTCTGCAGAAAAAAACTCTGCAGACTTTCTGTGAAAAACGCTGCAGAAAAAAACACAATGTACGGCTTGTTACATGGGACCTTAACCTTAACCACTTCAGTACCGGGCCAATTTGTGGTCCAGAACCAGACACATTTTAGGTTTATTTTGTATGTGCGGTTTTGAGGGCTGTAACATTTTCCCGTATGTCTCAGTCAACTAATTTTTGCGTCTTTTTTCGGGGACACATAGGGCTTTATTTTTATGTTATCTTTATTTTCAAATGTGTTTTAATTTTTTTTATATCTGGGAAAATATAAACAAAATAGGAGGGAAATTGTGTCTGGTTTTCAATTTTTTTTTTTTTAATTTAATAACACAGTGTCACTGAAAAACTTTATAATATAGTTTTTCCTCTCCGTTATGGTAATTTTTATTTTGTATGGTGTCGTCGGGGGTGGGGCTATAACCTTTAATAACGGCATTTTATTAGCGTATTATTTATTTATTTTTTATTTTATTTACATTTTTAAAAAAACTTTTTTATTATTATTATTATTATTTTTTTTTTTTTTTTTTTTCAGATTGTGTCCCCATAAGGTGATAAGAGACCTTTGGGGACATCTGATCACTTATTTTTTTGTACTTGAGGCTGATTTCGCCTATAACTGGGGCTGCTACATTTAACCTCAGGTACAGGAGGAATCCAGCCTCCTGCACGCTGTATACACAGCTTACTGAGCTGATCTGGGGTCCTGTAGGACCCAGCAGCTCTGGTAACACACTGAGCCCGGGGGATCACGTGACCGCCGGGTCAGATGGCGACTGAATTATGGCTGCGTTCATAGCTGTGTATACAGCGCTCATTGAGCATTGTATACACAGCGATCTAGAAGGCAGGGGAGGTAATAAATCTGCCCTGCTATCTCTCTGGGAGCTCCAGCTGAAGTTACAGCCGGCTCCTAGTGAAAGCAGCTACATGATCTCAGTGCAGCTGCTGTGTTCTGATGGACGTACAGGTACGTCCTGGCAGAACAAGGCAACCACTTCCCGGACGTATATAGTCTATGGGCGGTCCGGAAGTGGTTAAAGGGTTTCTCTGAACAAACTCCTCCTCACTATAAAGGCGCTAATAAGGAGGATATGGACTTGGCCCCCTCCCTTCCATACTAGTGATCATAGGGGTTCTAGTTATGGGGCCACAATCATCTTAATATCATCACTTATTCTTTGTTTTTGGCTCTGTTTCCATCGATCTTGTGGTTTCTGTTATAAAGGGAAATCACAACCTAGTGGTGAATCCATCCTATGGCTGAATGGCGGCATCTGATGGATCTCACCGGCTTATAGCAGGGGCTGTTGGGTTCTGTTGTGAGGTCTGGTGCTTTGATGGCAAGCAGAGCACTATGTCATTCTTCCTGTCCCAAATGACACAATGTATAATGGAGGCTCCAGTTTCTGATACATACCGTAAGTTATCTATGGGTCTAACAATCTAGGGTGAAATTGCACATAAATGACATCAAATATACAAAAAGCAGATATGTTTCCACAATTTCATTGGTGAATAAATATTAGAAGTGATACGCTTACGACACGCTCTGTAGTTGTCTCAGGAGGTGAATCGCTTTATCCCGTCCAGAAGCCATTATATCGAACCGTCAGGGCTGATGCAAGTCAGAAAGACAAAAACAAAAAGTAAAAAAAAAACCACTTTGTTACTTCTTATATTGCTTTTTGCATTGCTATTGTTTTACTGGTTATTCCATTTCCAGAGTGAGTGTCACATGGAAAAAATTTTTCTGGAATAACTATATTATTAACATTATATGCAAGTCTTAGACTAGGTTCACATCTCTTGTGGTCTCTCAGTCGTTCAGGTCCATTGGAGGACCCAAACAATGGAGAGCCAGACCGCTGTTTTAGAGATTACTCCCAAACACTGGCAGACCCCACTAACTATAATGGGGGCCATTACAAAACTGAAACCGGCTGCATGCAGGACTTTTTTCTCCACTGATTTTTGGTGGTTTCTACGATGGAGGGGCGGATGTGAACTTAGCCTCAGAGTCTATTCCCACTGAATCTGCAGGATATGTTACATAGATGTGCCATACATTGGTATACATTACCCTTCAGCACCTATGTTAAAAGAATATATGCTGTACATGAAAGTGTTAATCCATACAGGTACCATTTATAGAGATGTATACTAGCCCGACAGATACCAGGACATTCTTTCAGCCTCTATCAGGTAAATAGGGATTCTAGATATCCTTTAAATATCTTTGATGTATATGCTAAGAGCAGCATGAACTCAGCCTTACTCTGACCCCCATTGTTATAATCATACTAAACATTATGGTATAGAACCTGTTTACTGATAGTAGGTACATAAACCCGGGCATACATAGTAAGGTGAGGACTATACTGAATACAATGTAAGATCATGACTGAGTTTGGTGAGATTTACAGTGTTTCACACCCCACCATCAGAAACCATGTGAATGGTGTTACAGAGAGTGTTAGAGCCATCCTGTCTCTAAGGGTAAAAGGAAGGGCGTTGACATCCAAATATTCAGTTATGAAATCTAGATTTGCAGAATGCTAAATATAACTCTAGTTAAAACCAATGCCAGCAACAGGCAAACCGGGGAGGATGCCAGGGCTCACTTGGCTTAGTGGAAACCATGGTGAGCTGGATGACCATGTCCTATGCTTGTTAAACCATGGGTGGAGTAGACAACACATATAACTGAGGCCAACTTTGTCACTGGTGAGGGTGAAATCACTAAATATTAGACATGGAAAGTACAACATAATACATAATGAAGAGAAAATGCAGAGTGTGTGCCATTTTATGATGTTCCAAAGCCATGAATGACTGTTTGCTGGCTTATATAACCAGTAAATAAATTATATTATTCTAAAATTATATTAACCTGTAGAAATTTGATGCCTATGATTGTGAATAGACAGCAAAGGAGTAAACGTTGTGGCCTTACACTCACAATGGCCTCTTCCCCAGCTCACAGTGGAGACAACTAACCAGATTTATAGACAACTGATACAAGTGTATGACCGAGAAAAGGTTCCCAAATATCAGATGAAACATGGCTCTATGCCATCTGGTGCCAGGTAAGCGTGACCTTTATTTCAGTGATATGTTTTTCTATTATGTCCTTTTTCAGTGATATGTAACAACAAGTGGCAGGAATTAATGGGCTTGATCTGAATATTTTTATTTATTTGCAAACACTTCTGGTATCTGCGTATTGAGGGCTTACTACTATAGCGTGATATCACAGTAATCCTTTAATATGCACATGTAACTTACTGGTCTGACTCACCATGGCTGCCATATTATATTTGTAGCTAAATCTGTGACTTACGGTTTCATATAAAAAATTACAGCTATAAATGACACTAAAAAAGAATATTATGGTGGCCACACACATTAGATAATAGTAGTCCTTATAAAGAACAAAAACCATTTCCTGACTATTGGACACAAAGGTCACACACTTTCGGTTGGTAGTTTTCGAGGTGATGATAGTGTCATAAACGATTATTTGTTGTGGTTGATACTGTACATTCTCACCAACTTCAGTCTATAAATATATTTATTGTTTCAATACAATGACTCAGGCTGCCCATACACCGGATGGATATCTGTCAGCCAACTATAGATGTTGGAGTCCATAAGGCTCGTGATATTGGATTTCAAGTGTCCGAGTATTTTGTTTTCGATGAGATAAGCCACTGAGGCTGAAAGTGTTTTGCTTTTTATCAAATGAATGTCCAACATGGATTGAAGCGGACATGCTCTGCTCCTAGAGGAGAGAACATTTCATCAGCATCATAGACTGGGTCCTTACTGTAACAGCAGTAACGCTATAGAACTCATTGCCACACAATGTTGTGATGGTGAATACATTGTACAAGGACCAGGACACCTTTCTTAAACAGAATGTGACATGGGGCAATTGGCATCAGCCTCATTGTTTTGTTTTTTTTTTGCCTTCCTTTAGATCAGCACTGTAAGGGTTGGGTTTTATGTTGGACCTTAAAGGCGTATTCCCACGTCGCATACTCACCAGTCTTCGTTGCTGTAAAATCTTCTGTCTTCCTGCTTTGTTGCGCCATTGGTGGGCGGGGTTACATATGCAAAGCCAGCGGTGAGATGCCGCTGGCCCTGCGTGCACACTCATAGATAGTGAGACCAGTCTAGCCTTCACAATGCGAATACAGACCCGGCATCCGCTGTAATAGAGAGGCGGATGTCGGGGAGTGTAGACGCCGGCACAGGTGCCTGCGACATCGCTATGCTCCTGCCCTGCATGAAGCCAGCAGCGGCAGGAGCAATGCTGTTATTCCGCTCCTCGGCCCACCCCCCACCCCGGAATAGCAGCATCGCTCCTGCCGCTGCTGGCTTCATGCAGGGCAGGAGCATAGCGATGTTGCAGGCATCTGTGCATCTGTGCCGGCGTCTACACTCCCCGGCATCCGCCTCTCTATTACAGCGGATGCCGGGTCTGTATTGGCGGCCCCTTCCCCCCAAAGGGTAAACTACCCCCCCCCCCCCTCCAGGCTCTCTCCCGTGCACTTAGCCCCTCCTCCCTCCCCCCTCAGAGCAGCAGATACATCACTTGACTTATGACCAGATAAGTCAAGGGATGTGTAAAAAAAAAAAAAAAAAAAAAAAAAGAATAAAGTAAGATAGTGGACAAACAAAGCAGTTTTGCTGAAGCAATGTATTTAGGAAAAGTCTTACATCCACATTAACAAGCAGTATAGATAGGATCCTTGAGATGGGACAACCCCTTTAAACTGTCAGCAGTCACAAGAAAGGAGAAGAGACAAACTAGATGGAATCCCAGGGTTGTGTTGCAGATAGTATAAGGAATTTAGGACTCTTACTAAGCTCAGGATCTTTGTCCGACATGGTTTACATAGTCAAGAGCCACAGGACAGCGGTGACATTGTCCCCCAGTGTCAATTGAACAAGCACAAACATAGTTGCTTAATAAACAAATAAAACTGATGGATTTCGTAGAAATGAAGGAAAATCCAGCACTCTGACATAGCACAACTAGTGATATGGTGTAAAGTTCTCACACATGTACTATATATGCTTTACCCTGGATGATTTCTTCATATTGTTTGCAGTATTTCTGCTGTACTGTCTTTGCTGTATGTCACACTTGCAATATTCATTAGTTCACAACATTACATTGTATTGTATTACATTGTATTTGAGAATAGGAGACTGAATGCTAATGGCAATACCTGCAGCAGGTTGTATATGTAGTTGTAAGGCAAGACAGCAAATCCTGCTTTCTTCTCTCACCCCTTCACTGGAAAGTGTCTTTCCCAGCATTCATTGCTGCTGTTACTGGCAGGCGGTAATGTGATCTCTAGTACACTCCCTCCTTCTCTAGGACACTGTTACAAAGTGACTACAGCTACTTAGCATGTATTCATTCCCTATATACTGTGTGCAGCAGCTCCTGACTATTCTCACATGATCGTAGGTGAAACAAACAATGTAGCACCGTTATATAGAGTCATGTACTTCACAAATGGCATACAAAGGTTGTGGAAACCAATGCGGATAACCTGCACCACACAAATAGCCTAAGGAATTGTGGTGAACTCCCCATATGTTACATTGTGACTGCTAAAATTCAGAAATGGGTTGGAGATGCTACAGATTTCTGCTAACAATTATTACTATTTATTTTTAGAGCATCATTGCTTCCATGGTGCTGTACATTATTATATTAATTCCACCTGCTGTACATTATTATATTAATCCCATGGTGCTGTACATTATTATATTAATCCTCTGGTGCTGTACACCATTATATTAATCCCATGGTGCTGTACATTATTATATTAATCCCATGGTGCTGTACATTATTATATTAATCCCATGGTGCTGTACATTATTATATTAATCCCATGGTGCTGTACATTATTATATTAATTCCATGGTACTGTATATTATTAGAACCTGCTGTACATTATTATATTTATTCCACCTGCTGTACATTATTATATTAATTCCATGGTACTGTATATTATTACATTAATTCCACGCTGCTGTACATTATTATATTAATTCCATGGTACTGTATATTATTATAACTTGCTGTACATTATTATATTAATTCCATGCTGCTGTACATCTGATGGTTTACAAACAATAGACAAAATATACAACAGAAATACAATATTAATAGTGACCACTGGAATTGAGATATAGAAGTCCCTGCCTCTTTGATGGATGGAGAGAGTAGGTGTGGGTAGAAGGTGTTGGGATGTTGGTGTGGTGTCAGTAGTGTTTTTGAAAGTTGAAGGCTTTCCTGAAGAGGTCCTTTGGAAAATTGTGATTTTAGGGATCATGTTAGGGTAAGTTCACACCGGGTTTTTGGATTGGAACCTGAGGCAGAAGCCGCCTCAGGTTCCAATCCAAAAACCGGGTAGCCGCGACTGAAAGCCGGTGCACTGCACTAGCATCCAGCCGCGCATGCGATTAGGCCCAATGAATTTGCCTAGTCCGGAGGAGGGAGTTTCCGAATCGTGAGGCAACTCAGCCTGAAGAATGAGCACCTCGCTTTTTTTTTTTTTTTTCCGGGAGTCGCAAGAAAAGGCTCCTGGAAAAAGCTCCTGAGCGGCTCCCACTCATTTCCATGGGAGCCGTCTTTTTGGTCATAGTTTTGAGGCGAATACGGCCTCAAAACCCTGACCAAAAAATTCTGTGTGAACTCAGCCTTATAGTAGTAAGCTCTAGAGTATGGGGAGTGCACAGGATAAGTCTTGGAGATGGTTGTGTAAAGAGTAGATAAAAGTGGAGCAAGGGGGCGTTCACACTACCGTCGGTGTCCGACATGTAGTGTCCGCTCCTAGTGTCCGCTCCAAATCTGTCACGGACACTAGGAGCGGACACTAGATGTGTCCGTGACACCTGTCATTCACTTGAATGGGCATCGGGTGCGTTCTTTTGCACTCCGTGCCCGTCCTTTCCTGTCCGCAAGAGAAGATGTCCGACTTCTCAAGCGGACAGAAAAACCCTGCATGTGTCCGTGACAGATTTTGAGCGGACACTAGGAGCGGACACTACATGTCAGACACCGACGGTAGTGTGAACGCTCCCTAACCCCTCATTCACATCTGCGTTTGGTAATTTGTTCCGGGAGTCTGCGTGGGGACGCCCCGGACCGGAATACCAAACACATTGGCAAGCGTTGTGCAGTTAAAGCACACGGACCCCATAGACTATAATGGGGTCCGTGTGCTGCCTATATGTATCATGCAGACATGAAAGTAGATCACAAAGTATTTTTCTGTGCGTATGTTCCGTGTGGGCAGCACGCGGAGAGCACACTTACCCCATTATAGTCTATAGGGTCTGTGTGCTTTTACTGTACACCGCTTGCCAATAGGTTTGGTACTCTGTTCCCCATGCGGACTCCCTGAATGGATTACCAAACACAGAGGTGAACAAAAGGAGTAGAGAAATGGAGGTTACAGTTGGGCAGGTAGTGTAAGATTAGGTCAGAGATGTATGGAAGGGACAGGTTGTGGATGGCTTTGCATGTTGTAAGCTCTATTCATTGGGCAATGGGTAGACAGTGAAGGGATTGGCAGAGGGCAGCTGATGAAAATAGTGGGAGAGGTGGATTAAGTGAGCAGCAGAGTTTAGGGTGGACTGGAGTGGGGCAAGAATATTTGCTGGAGAAGGGTGTTACAGTGGTGGTGGTGGGAGATTATAAGCGGGTGGACTGAAATCTAGATTGTGAGCTATATACGGGACAGTGACTGACAGTGTCTGTAAAAGCGCTGCGGAATATATTGGTGCTACACAAGTAAGCAAAATAAATAAATATACATCATACTATGGCATATAGTTAGATTTATGTGTTACTGTGCTGGTTACCTTTTTGTCTGTCAATTGAACCAGTGCATTGTATATCCCCTATCACATATTCTCTTTACAGTTTTGGTTGTTATATTTAATTTCCTTTCATAATGTGTTCTTTTTGTTCTTGTTTTGTGTATAACATGTTTTATATATGAATTTCAATAAATATTGTATTTGTATCTTGATATTTGATATATACTCCTGGTGTTTGTTTTTTTTTCTTCAGCATTGGAATCAGCCTGAAAATCAACTTTTGACCCAAATGGAACCCTATAGGAAGTACAAGGTTAAACAGGCCCTAGATAACACCTTTAGTTTGCTGCTTATGGGGAAAACCATCAACCAATATTAGCAATGTGATGAGGCCACCCAATTGGTGTGTATGATCCCTTTTGCAACAGGGATCCGAAATATTCTGGCACGCATGAGGTCTTGTATGTAAAGTCCAGCTGGTGCAGTATTCTACACATGGGACATGCTGCACAAAATACAACATAAACATCTTGTGTAACCTTAGATCTTATATAATAGCTCCAAACAATGGAGCCCTAATACAGTGCCCATAGAAGAGGCTAGTGCTTACTATACCCTAGTATGCTTCTAACTTTTGTCATGTTTCCTATGACATTTTCCTATATCCCTTTAGTTGTCATATTGTCTCTAAGAAGCAAAATAGATCTACACAACAGCACACAGAAGTCCCTTTGCCTCTGTACAGTCTGCTTTCTCTTTGGGCTCCTCAAGGTGCATTTCTGGGTGACACCCAATCCAGACAATAATAAGGCCTAATTCACACAGCAAACAAAAAAACAGCCACGTGGCAGCCATTTTTTAAACAATGACAGTGAATGAGTAGTTACATTTATCTTTTTTGGACGGATAGAAAAAACTGTTGAAAATAATTTACATGCTGTGTCTTTGTTCGTTTTGACAAACAGACCAATAGAAATCAATGGACACATTTTTAGCAGATGTAAAATGGATTGACATCAGACTTACATCCTTTAAAAATGGATCAGTGGGATGGGTCAAAAAAGAAAGACCAATGGACGGCACATTAAAAATGGATGCAAAACAGATGACACAACATCCAAAATAGAATAGATGGAAAGAGGATGCACAGCAGTAGTCAAAAAACGAACATGTATACTATTGTTCACAGAAATTAGCACTCCCAAAAAATGGCATAATGTTATGAATAAGACCTAAGGATTTTTCCTGTTTTCACAATGAGTAAAAGTGCAGATTCTGGAACAGGCACACACTGGCTGTGATGACAATCCTAAAAATCTAAGGCTGGGTTCACACAGGGTTTTTTGGTCCGACTGGAGTATACTGGCATTCAGTTGCACACTCTGCTCCGGATTAGGCCCAATGAATGAGTCTAGTTGGGAATGTCTTCAGGCGGATGTCGTGAGGTGAATCCGTCTGAAGAATGAGCATGTCGTTTCTTTTTTCCGGGAGCCGTTTGTTTGGTCAGGATTTTGAGGCAGATAGTGTGAATCCCATGCCCACTTTGCAGTAAAATCTGCAGTGCGAACACGCTGCGATTTCCAAAACCGGTGCGGTTTTGGAAATTGCAGCATGTCAATTATATTTACAGAAACGCTGGCGGCTTTCCCATAAATATAATTGTAACAGAAATTCAGTGGAGGAAAACTCAGTAAACTTTATGTTTTGACGCGCTGTGGGAAGAATTGCAATGCGTTGCTGACGTGTTTTTTCTGCAGCGCTTTAGTGTTGCAGATCATCCCGTGTGGCCTTAGCCTTAAAGAGGTCATGCAGGATAAATTTTTTTTAAAATTAGGTCACAGAAGGTGAAAACAAAAAATATGCTTACCTGTCCCCGGATGTTCCAATGCCTCCCAGCACAGTCACATGCCCACTGAGGCCAATCAGAGGACATCATAGGTAATGACATCCCGTGATTGACCTCAGTAGTCATGTGTGGCAGGAACTTCTATCAGAAGAGAGCTGCGGAGCTGCAGGACCAGACTGTGCTGGGAGGCATCAGAGCACTGCGAGAGGAAAGTATGTTTTTTTTTTAATTTTAAACAGCTTCCGCAGGCTAAAATAATAATAAATAAAAAATTATCCTGGATTACCCCTTTAATTTTAGCATCAAAATAAGGAAGCCAATTACTGACCGAATCAGCAATATGTTAAAATTAATCTTCAATAGGGTACAACATGCAGCAGTACAGTGAATGGTGGGGACTGTCCTCTAAGTGCCACAACACTTAGCAGTCATGTTTATGAAAATCCGCATGGCCTCAGATACATTACATGTATGAGATGTTGTTCCTAGACTGGTAAGTGCTGAACTGGCTATATGCGGAGCTGCTCGGAAAGCATTATCATGGAATGCAGGCGTTGTTCACTCGGAGAAATCGGACAAGACTTCAAGAACTGAGAACTAGAGTTAGTCGTCTTTAATAGGCTAAGGAAGATTTAAACATTTGATAAAATTTACATATAAACTGAGTTTTTAAATAAGGTCCCAGCCTGTGAAAAAATTTGGGTCTCACATAGAAAGATTATGTGAATGTGTATGTATGTGTGTTGGTGGTAGCAACAGCCCGCCATTGATCATCAAGCAACGGACCACATCCTCCTTTACCATCATGGGTATACCACTTTAAGTGGGTCTGAAATATAAAATAGCAGCACTAGGCAACCTCATATATTAAGGTCCCCCCTCCTAAGAATGTTACAGAATTCTAACATACATTGAAAAATATTTTACTCAACTATACTTCATGTTTATGCAGCCCCATGACATCAGACCAGAGGAAATAGGAAGGGTTTCAGAGCTATTCCAAGGCTGGGTGAACTTTTGCTTTTCTTAAATTTTGTCCAGATTCATCAATAAGTCTCTACTAACTTAATGCAGCCTATGAATGTATTAAGAATTCTCCTACATAGCAGAAGCAACCTGTATAGACAAAGTGTAGTGTATACCCGTTATATGATGGCATATGTGAGCGTAAAACCAGACAAGGCTTGTAGGACAGATCTTAAAAGCCCTGCTCAGACAACTATCACACCTAGTGTAAGGGGAGGAATTGCACCTCGTGTTTACATTACACTCCCAATTTTGGCTTATATATACTGAGCCAATACGTACAGTATGAAAGCAGCCTTACACTGGGTTCAAACCAGCGTCTGGACTCCGGTATCAGGTTTCTGTCTTCTGCATGCAGAAGACGGAAACCTGTCATGCTGAGTCTGGCTGTGAGCGCTGGTGAGCGTTTTATGCGCTCAGCGGCGAAACAGTTTATTTTTAAACCGAACACAGAGCACTGCATGTCTGACTCTGTGTCCGGTTTAAAAAAAAAAAACGGTTTCGCCGCGGAGAGCATAAAACGCTCACGGCCGGACACTCTTCAAACCCATTCAAATGAATGGGTTTGGAAAGATGGCGGCAGGTTTCTGTCTCCTGCCCTGTTTTGTGCAGGAAACAGAAACCTGCAGAACGGAGACCGGGCGCAGATGTGAACGAGCCTTTACCCAGTCTATACAGGATGACTGACATCTCTATCGACCTGTTTACAAAGATGGTTGCCAATCACTATGTGGTCAGGTAATTGGGACCAATTAACTTAAAAACCCAGCTATAAATTATTATATAAATCTATATTTCCAAGCTCAGCTTCTATCAAGCTCTTAGAGGCAGCCGCAGGCACCCGACCGGTTTATTTGAAATGGAAGCCATGAGGGCTAGTTAGAATACTAAACCATGCACAGGTAATCATGACCTGGTGGTTTAGTCTCTTAATTAGACTACTCCCAACCCTGTTGTTTTTTTTTTAATTTTTTTTTAAAGTTTTACAAAAACGGCCACGCTTACCCAGCTTGTGTACTCTCGGCAAATGCGAGTCATTCAATGAAGCTGTAGTACACTTTGGTTAGTGTGCAAATGGCAGCAAAACTCACGCTCATTCACAGTGAAGATGAGCTGAACTTCCTTGGCTTCAATGAACAAACTACACAATCACCAAGAACATCAAAGATGTGGTCAATTATATTCAAACTAATCTCTAGGTAACCCCTCGTTCACATCTGCGTTTGGTAATCTGTTTGGGGAGATCGCATGGGAACCCCTCGAACGCATTTGCATGCGCTGTGCAGGAAAAGCACACGGACCCCACACACTATAATGGGATCCGTGTGCTTGCCACAAGATCTCCGCACAAATCATGCAGAGAGAGGAAAGTAGATTGTGAAGTACTTTCCTCTCTGCATGTTCCCTGGGGAGATCTCACAGCAAGCACGCGGATCCCATTGTAGTTTATGGGGATCCGTGTGCTTTTACTGCACAGTGCTTGCAAATGCGTTTGGTATGTCGTTCCGGAGGGAAGGGGGTGTGTGTGTGTCTCTCCATGCGGACTCCCCTGAACGGAATACAAATGCAGATGTGAACAAGGAATAAGTCTATAAG
This sequence comes from Leptodactylus fuscus, assembly GCF_031893055.1. Lineage (NCBI taxonomy): Eukaryota > Metazoa > Chordata > Amphibia > Anura > Leptodactylidae > Leptodactylus > Leptodactylus fuscus. The sequence continues at coordinate 52,096,706 of NC_134268.1, forward strand.
GACTTAGGAGTGGTTTAGCCTCCAAAATAGACCAAAGAGGTTCCCTTTAAAGACTACTCTCGTTTTACCCCATTATCATAACCAATTCTCAAAACTGCTTGCCAAGTTTGTCTAAGAAAGTTGTCTGGAGGTATGAGATATTGTAGAAAAAAGGAGCAGAATGTATTAGGGCAAGTTCAGACGGGTTTTTTTGGACTGGAACCTGAAGCGGAAGCCGCCTCAGGTTCCGGTCCAAAAGACGGAGTAGCCGCGACTGAAAGCCGAAGTACTGACCAGCCACGCACTCCACTCTGGATTAGGCACAAATGAATGGGCCTAGTCCGGAGGAGGGAGTGTCTTCAGGCCGAATCGTGAGGCAAAACAGCTTACAGAATGAGCACCTTGCTTTTTCCGGGATCCGGAACAAGCTGGCTCCTGGAAAAAAAAACTCCTTAGCGGCTCCCACTGATTTCAATGGGAGCCATCTTTTTGGTCAGGATTTTGAGGTGGCTATGGCCTCAAAATCCTGACCAAAAAACTCTATGTGAACTTACCCTTAATATAAGCCTCATTACCTTACAAGTTCTCCTTCTTGGGTCCTCTTTGCTCTCCACACATGAAATGAACACTAATCCAGTCTCTAGCCACAGATCCATGTTAGCTAGTAAGTGGCTGAGCAGCATTGACTGTGTGTTAAGAACCAGGAAAAAGAAAGTGGCAACAAGTAAACATTCCCCATCAATTCCTTTACATCCTCACATAAAATATGTACAATGATAAGTCAACCTTCCCATCCACATGCTGCAGTTTGCATTTCTACTACAGAATCAAGAATACATAGAATGACAAGAGGAAACTTTATTGCCCAGGGTACCCACTCTCACTGCAGAGGGGCAGAGATCATCATACACCCAAATATCATCAAATCTGAAGTTACAAAAATAATTTGCAAATGCAAAAACTTATAACAGTAATGACTTTGAATGTGCAACACTCTGCACTAATACAGGCATCAGGAGTCCTTGTACCCATCAACCCTGCAGCTGGGGTGCCAAGGGGCACTTAAGAGGGCAGCAGTCCATACCACAACTTTTAACATGTCTCTTCTACCTTCTTTTACCCTTCCCTCCCTTGGCAGCTCCCTTCCCTCCCCTGGCTGGTCCCTTGCCTTTGCCCTTCTTGGGGCCACCTCTGTCTCTGCCCCCCTTGCCCTTCTTGGAAGGCTTCCTTCTCTTGGCAGAGGCCTCAGCATCCTCCTCCCTCATCTGTTTGTTGACTGCCTTGTTGACATCCATCCTGGGCTTCTTACTGTCCATGAGCTTTAGGATTTCTAGTTGTTTACTCCTCTCTGCTTTGAAGTCTCCGACCAGGGGCTGGAACTTCCTCTTCTTGCCCATGTTCTTGGGCTCCTTCTCCTTGGGTAACTTGTCTTGGAATCTGCCCACGGAGGCGGTGGCACGCTTGGCCACATGCATGGCTTTACCCAGCTCATCTTTGGAGGGCTGACTGGTGGGGGTGAGGCCAACACCAGGCACTTTACCCTTGTGTGCCCGGGCCAGGTTTCTCAGACGGTTTAGTTCATTTTTGGCCACACGCTCCTTCTTGGCTTTTATCCGTTTGGCGAACTGGTCTTCGTTGGGGTCGGCTGTGTCAGGCACCTCGACCAGCCAGCTCTTGGTGTCATCCTTGGCCCTCTTATAGCCCCAGCGCCGCCGCCACTCCTTGTGCTCCTCATCCCACACCAGGTTTGTCTTCTTCTTCTTCTGGATCCCCTTCAGCTTAGCAAACTCCTCCCAGCGGGTGGGAGCCCGGGGCTTGGGCGCAGGCTTCTCCCTGGGCAGGCGGGTGCTGGCCTCCGGTAAGGTGGCAGTCACACACTCCTGGACTCGCTGTGTGGGCAGAGTCCAGAGCTGGTTAACCAGGAGCTGCGTGTTGTCCCGGGCCAGGGAGCGCAGGTACTCGCCTCTGTTCTGCTGCCGGAGCGCTCTGCTGTCCGGAGGATTGGGGTCTATGGCCAGCAGGTTCCCCAGATCAAACTGCAGCTCCAGCTCCTTGTGCACAGTGATAAGCTTCAGCTTCTCCTCCTCATCTCTCTCCGCCCGGGCCAGCACCTCCTCTATCGTGGTAGCCGCCATGATTACAGCAGCTAGCGGAAACACGTGTAGCCGACAAGGAAAAGCACGTGACTTGTCAGGTCAAAGGTTTCCTTCCGGGGAGGACCGGCTGTTACGTAGAGAGGCGAGGAGGAGGTGATGTAAGAATGCGCTGCTAATACAACACGTGGCCACTAGGAGTCGCACTATGCTCGACAATGCGCTCACAGGTTAGAGGAAGAGTTTGCACCGCTCATAGGAATTGCTTGTACTTGTAGTTCCTAAAGCGATTACTTACAAAGGTTGGCTTTATAAAAACGGATTCAGCATGCAGTGAAGTTTGTCTATGCAAATTATGTGTTTGCAACTTTGCAATTTTTGCAAAGCATTTAGTTATAATAGTATAGTATTATTATACTGCTGTTGCCACTTGTGGAGGAGCAGGCATGGCATGGGCGCGGTGCGGGCAGGGCCATAGGCAGAGCTATCGTTAGTTGCATCACTTTTTTTTCCGTAACTGATGACTGAAATCTATTAAACTGGCGTACATTTCATTTGCAGACTTTCGGAGGATACGTTAAATTCATTCATGCGCAGGGTGTAGCGAGGCGAGAGAAGAAATTGTAATGTACATTTTAATAAATCTCCATTCTTATGTAAATTGAAGACCTTTGCTAAATATATTGCTTTAGGAATTCTGATTTGTTTGCCGGCTATGTGAACTTATTCCTCCCATTGTATACACTGCGTTGCTATAACCACGGACCTGGGAGATAGGACAAGTGACATCAGACACTGCTCTGTGTGCAGGACAATCCGCTCAGATAACTGCGCTTTGCTGATAAAGCCGTGTCTGTGCTCTCTCTATGTAAACACACAGATAACACTGAGTCCTTTCTGTAGAAGCATGTGCGTATTATCTGATCTGCAAAAGGATTGTGATATTTCATAATGCCCTGTTCAGCAAGAAGGGGTGAGAAATACAGGAAGTGAGAAGAAGAGACAACTGGCAAACTACTGAAACGGAGTCGGGAAACCCCTTTAATGTTTTACCTGTGAAAAGAGAAAACACAGCAAAAAAAAATGCAAAAGTAATGCACGGATGCATGGATTTGTGGGTGGAAAGTCAGCAGCATTTATAGGGTCCCTTCACACGGCGTAAGCGCGCTGCTCAGTTAGACACGTATACACGTGTCCGAGCGTGGCGTTTCAAAACAGAGCCCATTGATTTAAATGGGAAGCGCGCATGTATGCCGATATACACGTGCCGTGTTAAAGGGCCCATAGTGTGTCTTGACGGTGGTTTTTCCAGCAGTGCTTCTTTGCTGTGGCCTGCTACATGGGGCCTTTCGCCTAAAGCAGAATCCACAGAGAATGTGACATGTAAAACAGCACTGTGTTGTGGGTTTTCATTGCAGATTTTAGTCATTACTGGGGGTATATGGGGTGAAAACAGCAGCAAACCCACAGAAAAGCAGCATTTTTTTTTTTCTTTTTTGAGCCAAAGTCAGGAGTGGATTTAGCAGAGGAGAGAAGTATAAGAGCTTACTTTATTCCTTTATTTCCCATTCCTTCCATAACCACTCCTAGGGTGGGCTCAAAAAACAACATGGGTCCTCAGCCTAAAGCTGGCTTGAACATGACTGCGTGCTAACCGGTTGCTATTAATGAACGGCACGGGCGACACATGCTTTGTGTGGATTGGATTAGCCAGAACCCCACCCACTTTGCATGTAATATAAAACGCAGCCTTTTCACAACATAGGGCCTGGCGTAAGTCTACATTTGTTTGGATGGTCCCTTAAAGGGGTTGTCCAGGTTAAAATTTTATTTTTCAATTAGGTCAGGGGAGGTGATCAATAAGCAGCTTCAGCGGAAGACAGAGGGTTGCATGGGTGTTTATTTATGCCATTATCCTGGTTCCCCCCCCCCCCCCCCCCCCTCCTCTCTATCATTCCTTCCCTGCACTTAGGCTTGTCTTGTAGGCCAGTAAGTTTGTGTAAGGGTGCATTCAGACTACGTAACGCCGGGCGTGTATGAGAGCCGTACACGCCGGCATTACGGCAGACTGCCGAACACTTCCCATTCACTTCAATGGGAGCGCTCGTAACAGCGGCGTTTACGAGCGCTCCCATTGAAGTGAATGGGAAGTGTTCGGCAGTCTGCCGTAATGCCGGCGTGTACGGCTCTCATACACGCCCGGCGTTACGTAGTCTGAATGCACCCTAAGGCGTTAGCCTGTTCCACTCCAGTCTATTAGGTGGACTGGCTGATGGACAACCCCCTTTTTTCCACCCGGGACATTCCTAGATGAGGGTTTGCTGAATTCTGCCTTGTGGGCAGGCATTTATGCTGCAGGGGTAACTTTCCTGACTTGCCTTTTGACTAAAGTGAGAGAAGCTTCTGCCCCTGCGGTGATGCTGTCTGTGGTCCCCATTGCTGGGAGTAGGGGGATAGCTTGGCGCTCACTTCCTCCTGAGTGGCTGAGTCCAGGATCTCCCCCCCCCCCCCTTCCTGGCGTGAAGGTGAGAGTGCATGTGCATTGGCCAGTGTACAGTTACGGTGGGCAGAGCCTACTCTCCTGATGGAGCTGGATGCTGCCCACCTTCCCCTAATGGTTATGGGCAACATCTTGGCTCTGCAGCATCACCTCCTATCCAGGCCTTCATCTGCAATGGGTAATAAGGAGTCATTCACCTCCCACCAGGGCACCCTTCCCACGCCCCCCGCCTCTCAAACAACTGAGCCAAAGGTGCGAAGCCTGAGGACAGAGTGTCAGTGAGGCAGAATGCATCTCTTTCCCCCAACCGGCTTCTCCCTCTGCCTCCAGTTATGGTTTGCATAGCCACAGTTCTCCCAGGGTTGCACCATTGGGCTCCTCTGGTAGGTGGGGCAGAGCCTATTCCTCCTCATCCTGTTCTTCATCATAGGCCTGACCCAGGAATAGGCATCAAAAGGCCTCTCGGTTACCTCCATTCTAGTTCATCCTGCAGGAGTGGGCACTCCAGAAGATCCCAATCTTCCCCTTGTCAATCTCCTTCAAACTCAGAGAGGTCTTCCTAAGGCTCTCCAGGTGTTGGCAGGTCTGAGCATCATAGAAGCAAGAGGCTGGAGCTTGAACAATTGTCTAAACAGTCTTTCTGCCGTGTCAGCCAGGCCAGCGCTGTTCTTGTTCCCCCCGTGGATTCTCCACTCCCAGTGATGAGTGGTGAGCTTGATTTAGTGGGGACCTGAGGGGCTCCTGGTCTTTAAGGCTTGTTAACACAATTGGAGTGAGGTTTGTCCGTTCAATAAGTATGTGGATATCAGTGGACCAGCATACTGGTGATAAAGGGAAGCAGATAGTGAAGGAGCAGTATGCTACTGCTTGGGTATTTGGTAGGAGGCCCATTGTAGCAAAGACCATTGGTAACTGGTGGTTCCAGGCTTTCACGGTTTTAGGGTGCAGGAAGGGGTTATAAAATTTCATCGAAAACTAGATGTGCAAGAAAATTTTCCATTATACACCAAAAATGCAGAGATATGCCAAAATACTCCACATGTGGACAGGATCAATTCTTAACCACATTAGAAAATCTGTCCTTGTAAGTTTATTATAGAGTTGCAGAATCTTGTTAGAAGTGGAGTTTTTTTTTTTTTTTTAAATGTAGATTGAGAGCCCCATATAGGAATCAATGTACATTTTTTTTTTCCCTATCAATATGTCTTTTGTATAATGGGAGGAAATCCACGCAAATATGGGTAGAACATACAAATTCCTTGCAAATATTGTTCCTGGCAGGATTCAAACCCAGGACTCCAGAGCTGAAAGTTTGCAGTGCTAACCACTGAGCCACCGTGTTGCCCCGGAGTGGAGTTTCTATCAATATTATGTGGTCTGAAATTTGACTTCATGTTTAATGTCACCTACTGACTCTGCACTGTGCTGTTACTCCGTTATTCCTCCTAGAAAATTAAAGGTGGGCTCCACATTGTGTGACACTGGTAGTGCTGATCGCTTCAGTGCCAGACAGTGTAAGGACATGGCCTCAAGTGGTAACAATGAGTTGTCCTACATTTCTAGGAGGAATAACTGAGGCGTGTGCACAATGTGGAGCTCTAATAAGCTCCGGGACTGTAATTTCATAGGAATTACAAGTATTACTAAACCCGACATGTCAGAGGAGGTGAGAGGTCTTCTTTAAGTACCTGTGAGTCTATCCATCAAACCGGTTTCTGGAGGATGTCTCACTTTCTATCCAATAAATATATTTCTCTAAATTCTAGCCAGTAATAGTTTTTGTTTTTCTGCAATTTTCAGAGTTATATAGATTAGGACATGGTACTCTACATATTAACCCGGTTCACCTCCAGTACATTACATCTAATGTGGAACTTTAAAGAATTGAAGCTTGAAAGCAGAAATGGTTTGAGATGATTCAGACTGAGCGCACGCCTGCTGTGAGGATAGTTACAGTAACTATTGCATGGAAATCTAAATGTTCCCTGGGAAGAGCCCTTACCATTCTTATATATTATTCTCATCATTCTATCACTTACATTTTTTAAGTGTGGCGTTACAAGAGTTTGCTAGAATAATCCTTAGAGATATGATATTATATGACTAATGCCTATCTAGTAGTATTATCTTCTGTTTTTCCTTACATTGACTACTGTTGCTGTTGCTTTGCAAAGTTCTCTTACAAGCTTTTTAAGCAAATCACAGCTATGACTAAGGGTTTGTTGTAAACCTGAAACGCATAAGCAAGTCTTGCTGGTGTCATGTCTTATTTGTATTGCAAGAGATTTCAAGTTTAAGTATCTGGAGCCCTCTGTCTGTTCAGAGATCAGTGTATATGGATCAAACATTACCCCAAACCCCCCAAAGCAGCAAGGGAAGGAATCGGTGGCATACCTGACATCACTGATTCCTTTCCTGTGTCATGCACGGCACAGGACTTCTTCTGGAAAAGTCACGTAACACACTGGGTCGGAAAGCGGCAGCGGACAATGGAGTGCCAGAGATAGGTGAGAATGATTCTCTTTTATCACCTTCCGCAGTCTCCTCCCTCGGTCCTGAAATTAGTGGACATGCCCTTTAATAACGGTAGTGTGAATGTAGCCCAACACAAGACCACACCGTGGCAATGCAGTGAGCCTAGCATTCAGTTAGGGTAAGTTCACACAGGGTTTTTTGGACCAGATTTTGACATGGAATCCGCCTCAGAATCCGGCTCCAAAAAACTCCTCCCCTTGACTTCAATGGGAGCCGTTCACTTCTTTTTTTCTGCTAGCGTTTTTTTGCTGCTCGCAGAAAAAAGAAGCGACCTGCCCTCTCTTGCTGCGGATTCCGAGGCGCGACACTCCCTCCCAACTAGGCCCATTCATTTGGCCCTAATCCGGAGCGGCTAGCCGTTTTTTGGACCGGATTCTGAGGAGACCTCCATGTCAAAATCCGGTCCAAAAAACCCTGTGTGTACTTACCCTTACAGTGGTTTTGATACATTGTTAGTATTTAGTACGTAAATGTTAAAAAAAATTATTCAGTTTTTGTCCTTATAAAAGCATGGTATATTGTACCTATATTTTTAATATTGACTTTCCTATGGATAGACGATCAATATTTTTTGTGGCATAATCCCGTTAAGGACGCGGCCTGGTTTCATACTTCAGAACAGGACTGTCCTTTTGTGCAACGAGTTTTACTTTTCTTTTGCTCCATTTTGGGAAAGATTTAGCTTATTCATCAAATTTTATTAATTCTTTATTAGCAGGATGGCAAAAAAGAAGTTCATTTTGCCATAGTATTTAATATTTTAAATTTAGCATGGTGCACTTGGCATCATAAGTAGAGATGAGCGAACAGTGTTCTATCGAACACATGTTCGATCGGATATCAGGGTGTTCGCTATGTTCGAATCGAATCGAACACCGCGTGGTAAAGTGCGCCAAAATTCGATTCCCCTCCCACCTTCCCTGGCGCCTTTTTTGCACCAATAACAGCGCAGGGGAGGTGGGACAGGAACTACGACACCGGGGGCATTGAAAAAAATTGGAAAAAGTCATTGGCTGCCGAAATCAGGTGACCTCCATTTTAGACGAATAGTGGATTTCAAATCCGGGTCATATGAGAATGTGAACTTTGTGACTATGAGACAGGGATAGCTGTACAGGCAGGGATAGCTAGGGATAACCTTTATTTAGGGGGGAATGTTATTAAAAATAACTTTTTGGGGCTCTATCGGGTGTGTAATTGTGATTTTTGTGAGATAAACTTTTTCCCATAGGGATGCATTGGCCAGCGCTGATTGGCCGAATTCCGTACTCTGGCCAATCAGTGCTGGCCAATGCATTCTATTAGCTTGATCAAGCAGAGTGTGCACAAGGGTTCAAGCGCACCCTCGGCTCTGATGTAGCACACACATTCAGCTCTACTTCATCGGGCTAATAGAATGCATTGGCCAGCGCTGATTGGCCAGAGTACGGAACTCGACCAATCAGCGCTGGCTCTGCTGGAGGAGGCGGAGTCTAAGATCGCTCCACACCAGTCTCCATTCAGGTCCGACCTTAGACTCCGCCTCCTCCAGCAGAGCCAGCGCTGATTGGCCGAATTCCGTACTCTGGCCAATCAGCACTGGCTAATGCATTGTATTGGCGTGATGAAGCAGTGCTGAATGTGTGTGCTTAGCACACACATTCAGCTCTACTTCATCGGGCTAATAGAATGCATTGGCCAGCGCTGATTGGCCAGAGTACGGAATTCGGCCAATCAGCGCTGGCTCTGCTGGAGGAGGCGGAGTCTAAGATCGCTCCACACCAGTCTCCATTCAGGTCCGACCTTAGACTCCGCCTCCTCCAGCAGAGCCAGCGCTGATTGGCCGAATTCCGTACTCTGGCCAATCAGCACTGGCTAATGCATTGTATTGGCGTGATGAAGCAGTGCTGAATGTGTGTGCTTAGCACACACATTCAGCTCTACTTCATCGGGCTAATAGAATGCATTGGCCAGCGCTGATTGGCCAGAGTACGGAATTCGGCCAATCAGCGCTGGCTCTGCTGGAGGAGGCGGAGTCTAAGATCGCTCCACACCAGTCTCCATTCAGGTCCGACCTTAGACTCCGCCTCCTCCAGCAGAGCCAGCGCTGATTGGCCGAATTCCGTACTCTGGCCAATCAGCACTGGCTAATGCATTGTATTGGCGTGATGAAGCAGTGCTGAATGTGTGTGCTTAGCACACACATTCAGCTCTACTTCATCGGGCTAATAGAATGCATTGGCCAGCGCTGATTGGCCGAATTCCGTACTCTGGCCAATCAGCACTGGCTAATGCATTGTATTGGCGTGATGAAGCAGTGCTGAATGTGTGTGCTTAGCACACACATTCAGCTCTACTTCATCGGGCTAATAGAATGCATTGGCCAGCGCTGATTGGCCGAATTCCGTACTCTGGCCAATCAGCACTGGCTAATGCATTGTATTGGCGTGATGAAGCAGTGCTGAATGTGTGTGCTTAGCACACACATTCAGCTCTACTTCATCGGGCTAATAGAATGCATTGGCCAATCAGCGCTGGCCAATGCATTCTATTAGCGTGAACCGAGTTTGCACAGGGGTTCTAGTGCACCCTCGGCTCTGCTACATCAGATTGCTACATCTGATGTAGCAGTGCCGAGTGTGCATCAGATGTGTAGTTGAGCAAAACTGACTCAGCACTGCTAAGTCTCTGCATTCGCATAGGAATGCATTGGCCAGCCTTCGGCCAATCAGCGCTGGCTCTGCCGGAGGAGGCGGAGTCTAAGGTCGGACCTGAATGGAGACTGGTGTGGAGCGATCTTAGACTCCGCCTCCTCCAGCAGAGCCAGCGCTGATTGGTCGAGTTCCGTACTCTGGCCAATCAGCACTGGCCAATGCATTTCTATGGGGAAAAGTTAGCTTGCGAAAATCGCAAACTGACAGGGATTTCCATGAAATAAAGTGACTTTTATGCCCCCAGACATGCTTCCCCTGCTGTCCCAGTGTCATTCCAGGGTGTTGGTATCATTTCCTGGGGTGTCATAGTGGACTTGGTGACCCTCCAGACACGAATTTGGGTTTCCCCCTTAACGAGTTTATGTTCCCCATAGACTATAATGGGGTTCGAAACCCATTCGAACACTCGAACAGTGAGCGGCTGTTCGAATCGAATTTCGAACCTCGAACATTTTAGTGTTCGCTCATCTCTAATCATAAGTAATGTTACTTTTATTCGCTTGGACAGAATGATTACAGGGTTCCCAAGTTTATATAGGTGTTATATGTTTGTGAAAAAAAATAAGTTATTTGCCAAAAATAATTTATTTTCGTGTCACCATATTCTGAGAGCCATAACAAGTTATTTTGTGGGATCAGCTGTTATTTGTATTGATACCACTTTGGGTTTTATGTGACTTTTTTGATAATTTTTTTTTTTAAGGCAATGTGATAGAAAAAAAACCTGCTATTTTATTGTAGTTTTTTTCTTTTTCTTTTTTTACAGCGTGCAGAATAGATAATGTTCTTTTTTATAGCATGGGCTATTACCAAATACCAAATATGGCTATTTATTATTATTCATTATTTCTTTTACAAAAAATATTTGGAAATGGGCTATTTGAGTACTTACTTGATTTCTCATATAATCCTTTATAGTATTTTTTTTTTTTTTTAACATTTATACTTTGGTTCATGCTGGGACCTGAATATTTGGAGGTGTAATTGCCTGTATAATACATTGCAATACTTTTGTATTGCAATGTATTATAGTTCACTAATTGAAAGTAAATCTGTAAGGCTGGATTCACACTAGCATTGGAGTCTCTGTTGGAGACAATACTGCGGATTCTGCCTAAAATCAGCGGAGAGAAAAGTCCTGCAAGGAGACAGCAAGGACGGACTTTTCTCTCCACTGGTTTCATTATAAAACTATCGGAAAACCTAATGGACCTCATTTATAGCTTACAGTGTCCGCAAGTAACTGCTTTTTTTTTTTTTTTCTGTAAATGTAGATTGTGAGACCCATATAGAGATCACAATGTACGTTTTTTTTTCCCCCATCAGTATGTCTTTGTAGATTTGGAGGAAATCCACGCAAACACGGGGAGAACATACAAACTCCTTGCAGATGTTGTTCCTGGCGAGATTCAAACCCAAGACTACAGCGTGGCAAGGCTGCAGTGCTATCCACCGTGTTGCCCCATGTGTAACTGCTTTTTAAGCAGACTGGGTCTCCGTCTTTCAGTTCCCCATGCTAGTGTGAACCTAGAGATAGACTGGGAGAGTCTTATGAAGATAATGTGGGGTCCTTGAATATGCCTCCCATCACCATGACAACACATTGCTTTGCAGTTGCATCATGGAGGGGCAAACACAAAGTGACCCCTTAGATGTCACAATCACTATTGATGTGAGCAGTGTGTTACAGCTGACATCCTCTCCCAATGGGGCCAGCTCAGCTGCGGAGCTGGCACCATCTTTATGACAATCTATTACATCAGGTTACAGGAAAGGCAGCCTCTCTTGATCTGCATCCTGGGGAAAGAGGTAGTTAAGAAGATTAACCCTTACTATCATGGTGTCTATCATAATGATATGTGTGTGATAGTGGTGTATGATAGACAACATGATAGTACTTAAGGGTTAAGAAGACCTGCCAAATGTTGTCATGCATAATCTGTAAAAACAGTGACTGATTGAAGCTTGAGTTGTCAGGTGAAGATTCCAGAGATGGCTGTCCCTGCCAGAAGTGCCAGAAGAAGAAAGGAGAGTGGCGCCTGCAGTGATGGAGTCTCCAGGAGGTGCTGTAGCCTCTACATCATCTGGAAGAGGATGAGCCAAAGCTAGTAAAAAGAATGAGGAGGAGCCGCACTGCTTACACATCCACCACAGACCATCCCAGGAGATGACATAGAGCAGCCTTGAAGGGGATGTTGTGATATACCTGTAAAATTGGCCTGAGATGTTGGGGGTGGGGGCGGGGGACATGCTTCTGTGAGTCATGGCTTGAGGAGATCTATCTTGTATTTATCGCAGATGATTCTTGGTTTGTGGTGTTTTTTAATAGTTGTGGTTTTAATTAATTAATTAATTATTTATTTATTTATTAAAATCAAAGTAATTGAGTCTAATTTATTTACTATACCAGGGGTCCTCAAAGTTTTTAATCAGAAGACCATTTTGCTGTCCCTGAGACCATTGGACGGTTGAAATATAGCTTAAAAAGAAAAATAGGATTATACGCTCCACAGCAGGCCCCCCCACAGTATTATATGTTCCACAGTATGCCTCCCCACACACATTATATACTCCTCAGTACACCCCCCCACACAGTATTATCTGGTTCTCAGTACACCCCACCATACAGTATTATATGCTCCTCATTACGCCTGCCACACAATATTATATGCTCCTCAGTACGCCACTCTCCCCAACAGTCTTATATGCTCCTCAGTACACCCCCCCACAGTATTATATGCTCTTTATTACGCCCCCTCAAGACACACAGTATTATATGCTCTTCAGTACACACCTCCCCCCCCGTATTATACTTACCCATGAAGAGCCACCACGCGTCCTCCTTCTCCTTCTGACTGTTGGCACTGATGACTTACCTCATCGCACCTGTGTCGGGGAAGAGGTCACATTCTGCAGTCTGTGTAGGCCGCGGTCGCTTGGACCATGGCCTACACTGACAGCTTTCAGTTGTATGTGCATCTGAACATACAACTGAAAGCAGCGATCGCTCACTAACAGGGAATCCTGTACCGGATTCTCCGTTAGTGAGCGATCCGAGCGATGCCGCGCCCTTGCTGGAGGGTAGGATGTGACCCGCGGGCTGTAGTTTGAGGACCCCTGTAATATACTATGGTTAATCCCATAATAAAGCACTACAGCCTAGTTATCCTCCAATGTGTTGTGTAATTTGTTTATACAACTATTTAGGTCTACAGTGATAATTTAATGTTAGAATTATTTTGCCCCCATGATTATGAACATTCTTAGTATATGAATTAAACAACATGATACTTCTATATGGAGTTTATGCTCAGTTCACATCTGCTTTCGGGCCATTCTGTTCCACTCTCCGCATGAAATATGCGTAGAAAAAAGTCCTTTCTCACCACATTTTTTGTGCGGAAACCAAGTGGAAACCACATGGACCCCATTATAGTCTATGGGGTCTGCAAGTTTTCCTAGGTAACCATTTTTTTATGCAGATAGGTTTCCATTTGGGGGTGTCCCCAAGTGGACTCCCCGAACAGAAACCCGAACGCAGATGTGAACCAGGCCTTAGTTGTTCTGCAACTTGGAAATATTTATTTGTGAAATACTAATTTGTGACTCTAGAGGGCAGTACATCTTCACTAACAATGCATCAAATTTTACGAATTGATACTCTCTTATAGTCTTTGGGTCCATAAAAAGTATTAATTAACTGTATGAAATGTTTTAATGCTCATTGTAGCTATTTCCTGTATGATTGTATCACAATCTTCAAGGTAGAGATAGGACTTACAAGAACCAAAAAGTTTAATTCTAGGAGAGCAAAAATTGTATAGGCTGCCTTTTAAGCTATTAATATGTTTTTGGAGTGCAGGAAAAGAACTGGGAATCCAAAGGACCTCAAGCAAACATGGGAAGAGCATAGAAAGGCCATGCCGATGTTCTTGTAGTCAATGGAACACTATCACAATTTCTTCTTTTTTTTCTACAGTATTCTTGAATGTGTTTTTTTTCTATATCTTATGCTTAATGTGACAATTTTAGGAGGTAATTTTCTCAGTAGGCTTCTGACTGATTTTAAAGAGATATTATTATAATTGCTAAATGCTCTTTAGACTAAAAATACATTTTTCTAGACCCTATTTATTACTCTAATGATTTTTCATATGTGAATGGTGTCATTGAACCACTGCAGAGAATATCTTTGCAGGGGTGGGTAAGATATAAAAAAGAAATGGTGAGTAGTGGAGAACGCTATAGCGCCACCATGTGATTGTATTGGTAATTAAGTGTTAAAACAGTCCCCGAATTTCAGCTCCTGACTAAAGCTGTTTGATGGTTGCAAGGATGAACCTAGCCTCTCTACTGCCTGAAGAGAACTATAGGAAGGTGCCCTCCCCCCCCCCCAAAAAAAAAAAAAAAAAGATACCCACTTGACTATCTTTGGTTGCATGATGGGGCCCCCTAATGAAGATATGTCCCCCATTAGCAGATCAAAAAAAATCCCATTATTTGGTACCCGCACAGTATATGACCACCTTTTTTTTTTTTAGACTCCCACATGGTTTATGGCCACAGTAAATGACACATTTCTTATGTACCCCCACAGTGTACGACCCTTTCTTATACCCCCACAATATATGACCTCTATTTTGCCCCCCCCCCCACCACAGTATCAGAACTCTTTTTATAGCCCATACACAGTATATGACCTATTCTAGTAGCCCTCATACAGTATCTAACCCCCCCTTTTTTACCCCCTCTCCCACAGGGCTCTAGCTACCATGGTAGCAGTGGTGGCAGCCACCACAGGGCCCGGGACATTAGGGGTCCGGCGGCAGCCACTACCACTGCATTTTTGTTTGTTTTTTTAATCGGCTCCAGCAGGTAACGAGCCCTGTTTACTTACTGATCCTGGCTCCTGCTCACAGTGCTTCCCTATCTGTGGAGGTGGCTGTGAGCAGAACAGGGGATCGGTAAGTGAGGACGCGGGCCCCCAAACTCCACAAACACCGCTATCATTATACTCGGGGGTCTGATAATAATGGAGCAATATTTCTGTGTGCAAGGGCCACTATGCTAGCATATGATTCCTCTACTTATGACCCACACACTCTGGAGCGGCAGCGGAGGGGTCCAGGACAGGAGCGTGGACAGGTGAATAATAATTATTAACAGATGCTTATTTCAATTACACAATAAGTATCTGCCAATGTGTGTCACCCAAAGTGTCTTGCCATGTCACCTTTGATACGCGTGTCATAGGTTTACCATCACATCACTGCTCATCACTAGAGATGAGCAAGTAGTATTCGATTGAGTAGGTATTCGATTGAGTAGGTATTCGATTGAATACTACGATATTCGAAATATTCATACTCAATCGAATACTACTAGCTATTTGCAGTAAATATTCGATTCAGAACCAGTGTTGATTGGTCGAATGCTATACAGTGTATAGCATTCAGCAAATCAACGCTGGTTCTGTAGCAGGCTCATCCTTGCTAGTCAGGAGAGCAGGCAGCTAGCTGTTATGAGCGAGCTTACTTTTTCTCATAGGAATGAATTGACCAGCATTGATTGGCCAGTGTACAGCATTCGGCCAATTAACGCTGGCTCTACCGGAGGCTCGTCTGTGAGGAGGCGGAGTCTAAGATCGGGCTACAGCAGTCTCCATTGTGGTCCGATCTTAGACTTCGCCTCCTCACAGATGAGCCTCTGGCAGAACCAGCGCTGATTGGCCGAATGCTGTACACTGGCCAATCAACACTGGTCAATGCATTCCTATGAGAAAAAGTAAGCTCCCTCATAACAGCAAGCTGCCAGCTCTCCCGACTAGCAAGGACGAGCCTGCTGCAGAACCAGTGTTGATTTGCCGCAGGCTCATCCTTGCTAGTCGGGAGAGCTGGCAGCTTGTGGTTACGAGGGAGCTTACTTTTTATCAGCGCAACTGCAAGCGTTGTGCAGTTAAAGCGCACGGACCCCATACACTATAATGGGGTCCGTGCTCTTTACCTGCAGAGCGCTCCTCCTAAACACTCTCCTCCTGCTACTCGTGGACTTAGTGACTTTCCTTTAGTCAAATAGTGGTTTCCCCTGAAATGAGCATTTTTCCCCCTAGACTATAATGGGATTTGATATTCGATTGAGTAGTCGAATATTGAGGCTCTACTTGAAACAAATATCGAATCTGGAATATTTCACTGCTCATCTCTAATCATCACTAACTCTAGTAAGTCATGTGTCTGGCGAGGAATAAATTAGGACTGGTAGAAGGATCAACAGTTTTAATAAATTCCCCCCACTGTCTGTTACATGAGTTAGGAGAGGTTTAGTGCTTCTGGCTGAACATGGATGTCAACCATTTTTGAGGGAGTCTGAGTTGAGGCAGGAGTTGGAGTCAGAGTTGGGCTGTGGAAAAATAGAGGAGTTGGTGGTGGTTTGGCCTTACCAACTCCACAGCCCTGAGCAGCACCACAGTGTGCCAATAGATTTCCTTGTGCTGTGCCCTGGATTCAGTGGGTAACCATGCTCGCACTTTGTTCCTCTGCAAGCTCATAAGAATCAATTACTCCAGGACTCAATGAAATCACAAAACCTTTAAAATGTTGTTTATTTACTCACTGCACAAGGGGTTAATCAGATGTGTCAGAAGGTTTTTCTTACAGCTTGAAAATCCATCAAAGGAAGAAGTAACAGGTGATGAAATCCTCCACATAGTTCTGTCCACCTTACACTAGTGCGTGACTAGACGGATGAGTTCTCTTACATGAAGTACCAGGCGAATTTGCTAAGGCATAGCTGAGAATATAAGTGATTACAAGTGGAGCTTCAACATGGGAACAATGTTCAGAGGCTCCTTATTAAAGTGTTTATGAGAATGGAGCCACTTTACTGTATATACCGTTATTATGGTTAACCCTTAGAGACACAAATAAAATCTTACAGATGCAAAGAGCACTTATTGTATATACTCACATTTGGATATACAGTGCCATCAGCGTGCCTCAAGCTGTGCACAGAATTTCCTGAAACAATGGGAGACTAGTAAAAGTAAAGGCACAATATTTTATGATTATGTAAAATAGAGACATAGTTATATAAGCTAGTTACTTTATTTAGTTAGTACTGAAGCCTGTGTGCTGTCAGGGCGGGTTCACACCTGCGCCCAGTCTCCAGGATTTTTTTGGTCAGGATTTTGAGGTTGTATCTGCCTCAAAATCCTGACCAAAAAGACGGCTCCCATTGAAATCAATGGGATCCAGTCAGTTCTTTTTCCGGGAGCCGGAAAAAAAGAAGCAACATGCTCATTCTTTCGCAAGGCGAATCCGCCTGAAGACACTCCCTCCCGACTAGGCCCGTTCATTTGAGCCTAATCTGGAGCGGAGTGCGCGACTGGATGCCGATGCACTGCAGGGGTTGTGGTAGGAACCCAGTGAGGTGTATTAGCCGGGCTCCTGTTTGTGCAGGAGTAGTGGCAGTGCCCCGACAATCTCTGTAAACTATATGACATGAAGTACAAACTGACCCTCATTTATGACAAAAACATATACGGCATTGAGCATTTTATGTAATCTAGGGAGAAGAGAGAGGTTTGAACTTTTTAAATCTTTTTTAAATTAAAAAAAAAATAGCGCATTTAAGCAGTTAAATGCCTGCGGTTATCAAAGTCTTGTAGGTCCCTGCTTTGTAAGGCTGGGGCCCCACAACGTACATCCCCCCCCCCAAAAAAAATAATAAAAATGTGGCAATTTACAGTTACTGCAAGGTGGATTCTAGCGAATCCCATCCACACCTAGCAGAAAAATACAAGCAGCAGACCCCCATACATACATGTAATAACGAAGTGATGAATCCTTCATATTGATATTTGCGGTGCTGAATCTCCATATTATAGAAGACACTGCTGGCACTTGCAGATTGATATAGCCTTTCCTCCTCAAACCCATCATTCACCTGGCATGCCGTATTCTATTCCCTTAAAAGTTTTCTTACAGTGTAAGTACATTTATCAGCCCCATTTCATTTGGGAAATTGCCTCAAGTCGGAAACAAATCAGAAAGGAGATTTCAGACTTCACTTAAGACAAATAGCTAAAACATATCTTAATGGTTGTAATACTGGAAAGTCTAGGAATATGCCCCTGTGGTTAAAGACTGAGTAACTACTGTATCAACATGACAGGCTGTAAGAATTCACCCAGTGTAACTTTGTGACCTTGTTATGTATACCTATTTGGGTTACAGATGTAGCATATGCAATTGGACCCTAAAGCTGGACAACAAATTATATAAAGCTGGCCAAACCCACTGAACATTCCCTCATTGTCTGCTGTTGGATGAAAAGTAGGATTGGATATGTTGGGTTTCCCAACTCCTTTTTTTGCAGAGATAAGTGGTGTTTCGCAGAAGTTTTGTACGTAGGGTGTGTAGTACTATGAAGTTATATTGGACAAATATGGGTACCCCCCAAACGAAAGAAAATATTAAAACGTAGCTTTTATTAACTCATGTATAAAAGTAGGACGTTTCCTTATAGTGCATTAAAAAGTGAGAAAAGGACCTCCAATAAACAATATCCTGGTCCCAATTCTAAGGTCTACTAGTGCAGGTATTCTTAATGCAACCAACTCCCCACAAACCCCGTTCCCACGTTCCCTATTCTGGTCACTGCCGGGGTATGTGATTAGGGGGTGTATAGGTTTGCTATTCCTGCTGTCTGATATAGAGGAAAACTCCCTGATGAATGTAGGGCTGTAATACCCACTCAATTAACACGAAGGAAGGTCTTTAAGCTGCACCAATATACATAGACTGCAGCCTTGTGTTACGGATTCTTCAAGTTTAAGGCAGTTTGTGCCCGGTGTGGAAGGATGTTCTCTCTTTCCCTATATCAATTCCTATAACCCTTGTATATAACCATAACAAGGGCAGTCCCAATTGCTATCCTTGTTAATGCCCTAATGTACACAAACACTCTAACTCAATGCATTTCTTGCCCATTTAATAAAACAGGCATTTATCAGGGATCAGTTCAATCAGTTGTCCCCGGATTCAGTAGAATACCATCGGATCAAAGTAAACGTAGTTCACCCCTGTCTAAGGGAGCCTGGACATCAGCACTGTGGTGGGACGTCAACATCTTTTGAGTTACTTTTTGTCATTAATGGGCCTGATTTTTAACATTTAATAACTAAAAGTTACATGTTTGATATGAGCCTCATTTGCTTTAGTATGTGGTCTAATTAGAAGGATTACTTGGGGCACGGTTATTAGGCACATTAACATTGGCACAATCTGTATAGCTTGTAAATGATCAGTCATGTTACTATAACAAAATATAATTGGTTTTGGAACATTCTGTAGATGCTGCTCGTGATTCTTCTTCACTAGTCATTACTTTTTACCCCACCAACAGGGAATTCCTCGCACATGTGATCCGGGCCTTAAAGAGGACCTATCACCAAGTTTCAAAAGGCCAATGAAATACCAAATCTGATAGGCGTTGTTATCCCTGAGCATTTTGGATGCTTTGTTGTTCCAAATCTGTTCAGATGTTACAAAGATACAATAGTTTTTATGTAAATTAGGGTCTTTTAACCAAGTTGTTGGTAACACTTCATGACATACAACACCCTGAGCCACAGCCCCCAGACAAACCACAGTGTCACCACCCACTTGGCTAATAGACCCTAATCATCATCAACACTCACGGTTCTTAAACTTTTAGAACAGCTGAATGTATTTGAATAAACCAAGACACTGAAATATTCAGATTGACAATGTATGATACACGTCTTTGGTGAATGGACCTCTTAATGTTTATACCACATACTATACAAAATTTGGCTAAATTCTAATACCAGTAGCATGAGCTGGCAATCTACTGTATATGGAGGCCACATGTCTCTCCCCTATGGCAGCTATAGCCCTTTTATCCCACAAAATATAAGCCATTGCTAGAAGTTTCCTTCCCCGAATGTGCATGTTTATGGATGAGTCAGGGAAAATACTGTCTTCGAGCTTGCTTCTGTCTATGAATGGCCACCTTAAATGGGCATTGTCATTTGAATAAACTTTACATAAACCAATAGGACAAGTGGAGATAAGAAACTTAGTAATATATTTTTATAGAAAAAATGGAGTCTTCAGTAGTTGATACCTTTTTTAATTGCTAACTAAAATGAAGACAGATTGCAAGCTGTCGAGGCTCTAGGCCTCTTCCTCAGGTATAGGAAGAGGCCTAGAGCCTTGAAAGCTTGTAATCTGTCACCATTTTAGTTAGCCATTAAAAAAGGTATCAACTACTGAAGACTCTCAATTTTTTATATTTCATATCCACTGGCTAACACGATACAAATATATTTTTCCTTATTTTAATAGAGCATAATGCTTCTTTCTCCACTTATCATAATTCTCTTCTCGCCCTGCCTCCTGCCCTGATCACTCACTCTCACTTCATATAACTTCACTGAGAGATTACAGTTGCTGCTTATAGAAGAGTATGAAGAGGGCGCAGGATAAGAAGAAGCTATAGTCAAAGAAAAAATGACACACTAGCAGAGAAGTTGCTTGTTCCAGTAAGGGTGTTTCGATCGAAGCCTATTAGTGGATTAGACTGCTCAGCACTTTTTCACAATGTCCCACATTCTGCTGCTACTTCTAGGTATAAGAGAAAGATGGGGAGTGGGATTTTCTCTTCTGTTTAGGAGACATAATAGCAGCTATTCTAAGCCCATTACGGAACGAATGCTAGACAATGGAGTCTGCAAGGTGCGCCCAGGCAGGGTAAATTTATAGTTTTAGTGGTCAGAGGTTTCATTAGTTCAGCATTGCATCAACAACTATACAAACGTCATCATGAACCCTACTGATTTCCTGTCAATGTTTTTGGAAAAATGAAACAATTTGTGGAGTCCATTAAGCAACAACAAGTTTGTAATAAACTAATGTTTGGACAATAAAATCTACCGATACTGCACAATCTGCAGCATGACACATTGTCTGAATATAGTCGCTGTGAGTAGGATATTTCAAGCCCTGTTTGTGTCAATGGATGGCAACAGGGTCTAAGTGCTCACCTTTTACATTCTCCAAAGCAAATGAGGACCCAGGGTGATCCCTACAGTGCATGCTAAATGAATTATTTACTGTAAGCCAAAATGCTCTTTGCATCACAGGGAGAAGAAGCAAAAGCGATGCCAATTAACCAGGGCATAGGAAATGGTACTCGGCACAATCACATTTGTTAGCCTTTGTTAATTGAAGCCCCCAGCTCTGGGGCCGGAGCGATTGTTATGCTCATGTAACACATGATTAGTTTTAAGTACAGTATAAATTAGAGTTTATAAAATCTTGTTCTTTTAATCATTAGGTTGCAAAATAAATTGAGTCAATGACCTTTCGCCGGTAATTCTTTTTCCAGCGTGCCATAATGTCCTGCACTCCAAAGTAATCTATTTTCTCTTCACAAGATTCTTTCCTCTGTCAGGATCTGCAACATTCTTAACACACTATAATTTATTGTGCGGAGGGCTTCTGAACACATAAAAACCCCTTGAGACATTCTGGAATCACGGAAAGAACGCCAAATGGATGACCATCTTTCAAGTGTCAGGGTAGCGCCAGCGCTTGGCATGCTACCATACAAGGAGATCACTTAATTTAAGGATCAATAGCATCAATCACTCGTAAAAGATATAAAACACTAGAAAAGAAAGATGTCCATTTCGTTCTTAAGCACAATTTAATAGGAATATAAGTCTGTATTTCAAACAAAGGTGTGGGGTTTTTTGGCTTTCTTTAGTTTTGGGGGTATAAAAGTACATAATATGGACATGTCTATGGGGTTGTTTATGAAATAATTAAAAAAGATTTAGAAAACCTTTAGATGTCTGATTTAGGAAACCTATCATTTATATGGTCAAGTATGGAGAGTGACTGCTGGTGGAGTAGCCATGTCCATGCCTTACACAAACATAACAATTTCTGTATATCTACCAGTAATCTCTATAGTTACCGTGTAAAAATAGAGGAGGAACTAGACTTTCTTGCACCTGGGGCAAATTTGCTACCCCAGACTTGTTGCTTTTTGAAGCCCCTCACACGCCCCTGTGTCACCCCCTAGCTACTCCCATTGTAAAGATACATTTCACCGGTAATGGTGCTGGAGGAGAATCAGACTACAGATGATTGGTGAGGGTCCCAGCAGTGAGAAACTTGTGATCAGTCCATTGTAGGGGGACCTTTCCAAAAATCTAATCACCAATGACTTCATACTTCAGTGTATGTAATAAGACATGATATTTGGACTTTATATACCTTATTAAATACACTGTAACATTGTTATGTAGAAGAAGTCAATTCATCATGGCTGCAGC